>NW_020837970.1:14772906-14924250 GCF_003676395.1 Aethalodelphis obliquidens | reverse complement strand
ACACACACACACACACACACACACACACACACACACACACACACACACAAGGAGTGAGTGGGGTGGCCAGCGCCGCGTGGGAGGGAGCTGCCCCTCCCCGCACCCCCCAGCCTGCGGGGCTCTGACCGGCATGTGCTCAGGGAGCAGACCTCATCTTCCTGCTTCCCTCCTGGACCCCCTGCTCGGGAAAGGCTGCCAGGGAAGAGTGCCACCTGAACCAGGCATTTTTGTAAACCATGAAGTGAGACTGCATAGGATGGTGCAGGGAACCAGTACAAGGACAAGCGGGGAAGAGGCCCTGGGTGGGGGCAGCTGGACGGGGCAGCGGGCGGCTCAGCACTGGTTTCCTTGCTGCAGGTACATCCCCTTCTTCCTCATCCTCTTCATGTACTTCAGTGGCTGCTTCACTCCCACCAAAGCTGAGAGCTCAATGCCAGGGCCAGCCCTGCCCCTGGTGGTGCCCAGCGGCCTGTACTACTGGTGAGTGGACGCTGGACCTGGGGTGCGGGGAGGCTGGGAGCCCTTAGTGAGCCAGGGAGTGAAAATGTGCTCTTGACCACAGGGCTGCTGTGTGACCCCAGGTGAGACGCTCCCTGTTGAGGTCCCTTCTTCCTCCTCTTTCAGTGGGGATTGTGACTGCCTTATGGTGGCCGCTCTGTGACCAGGAAGCCAGGCCTGAGTGTGACCTCTTCACATTCAGAGTGCAACCTCGGGGCCAATAGAATCCATCTCCGACACCAGGCCCTGTAAAGGCCTTGGGACCTCAATTTACTCCTCTGTGAAATGGGAATAATACCCACCTGTCTCCCTTTTAGGACATGGTGAGAATCCAGGGGGAGAGAAAGGGGCTTTGTAAACTATGGAGCATCATGGAGATGACAAGGACAGATATGTGGGGAATTCCATGGCCTCAGGGGCTCCCTGCCTGGTTTCCTTTTCCCTCCAGCTCTCTCTTCCCATTCCAGGGGCTCCAGGCCTCAGCCAGACTCCTACCCCTCCTCTGTCACTTCCGCTCTGGAGAAAGGCTCCCCTGGGGATTGTGGGTGTCCTGGAAACAACTAGCCCTTCTCTGGTGGGAAGCCTCCAGCCAAATGAAAAGGGCCTCCGCTCCTGGGGCCAGCTCCGGCCCACCTCCAGGGGCTGCCCGTGGCCAGCAGTGGGGGTCCACCAGGGCAAATCCGCATGCCCGCTGAGGGCAGGATTAACAGGAATGGGTGGAGGGAAAGAGGTGAGACGTGGGAAGGAGCTTCGGCCCGTTCTTACCCATAGCACTACCAGAGTGATAGCTACAGGAGGCCATTTATTGAACAATATGCTTTTCCAAGTATGTAGTTCTTGAGAGATAGGGCCATTTATGCCCCCTTTATTAGCAAGAAAACAGAGGCTCCAAGATGTCATGGAAAGTCCCCAAGGTGACACAGCCACCAAGTTGCAGAGCTATGTAGTTCCTTGAGTGGGATGGGTCAACATCTGTAGGCAGGGGAGTGGACGAGATAACCTCTCAGAAGCCCTCTAGCCAGTGTTACTGAGTTCCTGGCCACATGCTAGGTACTGCCTTAAGAGATGGAGAGAACCCTGGGAGATGAGACTGTCCCAGCCTTCAACGAGACAGTAATGACAACTCCCGTCAGCTGAAACTGCATTCCCAAACTCAGATGCCTTTAGGAACCAAGCTGGTAACAGAAATGCATGAAGCAGGCATCAAGTGAGGCAGTAGGGAGTGGTGGGGACTGTGGCAAAGCTGCAGAACAATGCTCTGTCTAAAGGCAGCAGCTGCTTTCTCCTCATCCGTTATTGTTACGTGGGAATACAAGCCTAAGGTGAGCAGGGAAACCAGAACTCCACATTGGCAGGTAATCTGCTATTTACATACTGGCAACAAACTCTATGTTTTAAAAAACAGTAACTCTACAAGCCAAGTCAATATGCTGCGTATGGGCCACGGCTCAGAGTGAAGTGGTTGCCTCAGCCCCTCACTTGACGTGCTAATCTGACCCACTGGGTGGGCAGCCTGGTACTTGGGTAGAGGGAGGGACGCCGGGCAGGATGGGCTGTCACGGCACCCACCTCCGCTCACGCACGGGCCTCCTTAGGTACCTGGTCACCGAGGGCCAGATCTTCATCCTCTTCATCTTCACCTTCTTCGCCATGCTGGCCCTTGTCCTGCACCAGAAGCGCAAGCGCCTCTTCCTGGACAGCAACGGCCTCTTCCTCTTCTCCTCCTTTGCCCTCACCCTCCTGCTCGTGGCGCTCTGGGTCGCCTGGCTATGGAATGACCCAGTACTCAGGAAGAAGTACCCGGGCGTCATCTACGTCCCTGAGCCCTGGGCCTTCTACACCCTCCACGTCAGCAGCCGACGCTGAGTCCGGAGGGGTATGTGCACCCCAGATACTCACGCAACCTCAGGCTGCACGGGGTGTCGAGCCACCTGACCGTGGGCAGCCAGAGGCCAGCCCTCCCCGCCACCCACCTGCCTGGTCTCTGGTCTCCCTCTGCCAGAAGCTCTCTCTCCCTCCCCGCTCCAGGATCGTGGCACCCCTTTGTGTGAGGCTGACTGCAGGTTTCTGAGTGGCCACCGAAGGCAGAGTTCTCACGCACTTGTACTGTTCCCTGAGCGGCTCACTAGGGGTGGGGACGTCGTGAGGCTCTTCAGTCAGCCTTGTCTCAGCCTCAGTCTCTGCCTGCCACCAGCAGGCCTGTTCCCAGGAAAGGGGCCGTCGTTCCCCATGGGACGCCCCCCCCCCCGCCTCCCCCGAGGCACTGGGGCCCGGTCTCCTCCCTCGGCTGCGGGCCCTCGGCCTCATTTCCCAGCAGTGCCGGCCTGCGTGTGCGCAGGGGTCTTGGGGGCCTGCCTCGCCTCCCCCGGCCCCGCCTCCTCTGCTGTGCTCTCAGGGAGCCCTGTGCCTCAGAGCCTCCTTTCACCCTGCATGCAGTGGTCCCCCAGCCCCCGTCAGTCCCCGTCTGCTGGCAGCATCAGGGGTGAGAAGAAGTGTGACTAAAGGCGGTGTGGAGCCCAGCCTGGCTGGCTGCTGCTGCTTCTTACTTCGGGAGTGAATTTGGGAGGCAGGAGGAGGGCGGTTCCTGGAGCAGGGGAGGGAGTGGCTGGTCTGGGGCCCAGGCAGGAGCCCTGGGCTGACCCCAAGGGCCCACTCAGCCCCGTGTGGCTGAGAGCAGGTGTTGCCACTGTCCGCTGGCCCTCCGTGCCACTTAGTAGGATCCTGCAGTTGGGGGTCACCTCAGGAGCAAGAAGGGCCTCCTCTAGGTCCCAGCTCTCTTCAGAGGAGTCTGGGGGGGGGGGTTCACAGGGGTGGGGACCAGCATAGGGCATCTCCAGACCTGCCCCTCAGAGATGTCCCACTGAGCCTCCCAGCTGTGCTGCCAGCCCGTTCCAGGGGCTGAAGCAGAGAGGGTGCCCTTCGGGGGAAGGTGGCGCGCCTGGTTTGTGGGAGGTTGGCACTTAGCCTTGGGCAAGTTGTTTAATCCCTTGGGGCCTCAGCTCTTGATCTCTGAGGGTCTCAGCCTCACCACACAGCCACCGGGGGCTTTGTGGGCTCCTGTTACTAGAAAACACAGGGGAGGGCCACGCTGAACAGGAGACGCCTCGTTGTCGGCCATGTTGTGATGAGAGAAACGCCTTTGAGGAAAGCGGCTTTGTTTCTCAGGCTTGCTACTGAGGCATGTTACAGCACGGTAACCCTCCTCACACCCAGAGTGTGGACATAAAGACTGGAGTTTAGGATTCCCGCTTTGCCTTTCCCAGGCACCTTTTAAAATAACCACTCAGCGTTTAAACCCATAAAAAGCTGGTGACCTCCACCCCTCCCGCTTTAGATAGGTACTTGGTACCCTGCTCTCTTCTCCCTCAGGATCTGGGACGGAGGATGGTCCTTCCCCTGGCTCATTGCGCCCCCTGGCGTCTGGGATCTGAAACAATAAATCTTGTGGCTCTACTTCCTTCGTGTGGATCTATTGAAACTGCCTTCAGTCAAAAGGACCCCATGGGTTTCATTTCCCCAGAGTGGGAGCTGGATGCCGAGGGAGCTGCCTGCCGCCCCTGCGTGGGTGGCTTGTGCCCCCTGACTCAGCAGGTCACAAGTCTGTACATTCTTAATCCATAAGCCAGCTGCGGCCTTTCAGCACACAAGGGCCCCCACCTGCCCAGCAACCTCGTTTGACCCCTTCCCTACCTCAAGGCCACTGTTAACGCCAAAGCCTGCTCCAGGCCTGTTCTCCATAGAAGGACTTAATGGATATCGTCTGAGCAGGCATAGGCCTGGTTATGTGGGGTCTGAAGCTTATACAATTTTGGGGGTGCTTGATAAGAAAACAGTTAAAAAAAAACAGTGAATAAAAAATCAGGTATGAAAACGAGTGTTTAGAATGGAAAAGAAATCACAGCAAGTTATTGGAGCCTTGGAGAGTCATGTCCCTCTTGACCAAGATCTCTGGGCAGTTTACTGAAAATGTTGCCCTAGAAATACTTCTTAATTGCACCCTGGCTTCCCTCCACCTAGAAAACTCTAGGCCAATGGTTTTCAAAGTATGGTCCTGACTGGCAGCATCTAGATGGCAGGAGAAAATGCAGATTCTTCCCCCCTTTCACCTGCTGAATCAGAAATTCTGGTGATGGGGCCCTTCAGGTGAACAAAATCTCAGCCCCCAAGTGGCATTGGAGGGGGTTTCTGTTTTGCGGCCTGAGTTGAACTGTAGCCTACACACGACGAGGTAAAGCAGACACCTTGAGAATTTTTGTCCAGTGAACTCAGGTAGCCACCACCCCGTGCAGGTGTTTTCAGTCATGAGAAACACCCCTTAGAGACACCTAGAAACACCTAAAAAAGGAGTTGGCCAGGGTGTCTCAGTTGGTGTGCCTTCGGGGACACAGCCGCAAACTCTAGCGCACACTGACCTAAACTCAAGGAAATGTCACGTGTATGGTCAGGCCATTCAAGATGGCTGTTCTCTTGCTCTCTGTACATCCCCAGCTCCACCAGGCCCTGCTTCGCTCCCATGACCATCCAATCCTCTTAATTGTAGGGCTTAATTAGTCCCTGGTAACTGAGCCCACCTGAAGTCAATTCCCCCTATAACTGGTAACCTCCTTCCCCCGCAGAGCAGCAAAGATGGCTGCCGAGTCCCCTCTGCCGCACACGGTGGGGTGTTGCTCCAGGATGTTGCTTCAAACGTGTAAGATCCCCTATCCAGCAAATCACTGATGTCTCTGTCACTGTCTCTGGGCTGTTCCTTTGGTCTCAAGGCTGGGCCACTCCAAGGCTTGCAGGCCTGCGGGAGTGCATCCCAACCATTGGCGAGCCAGCCGAGAAGCTGGGGAAACTCCCGGGCGCACCGAGATGTCGGGGAAGAAGGACGGGGAATGGAACGTTGTGAGGAATCCGGGGGGTGGCCATCCACTTGTGTGCGGGGCCCTGTGGCGTCTGTCCTTGATGAATGAGGGCCACCGAGAGACTGGCGAATCCACCGACCAGGCCCTGCTTCACTCACATGACCATCCAATCCTCTTAATCATAGGCCTTAATCAGTAACCACTACCTACCTATGTGCTTGCCCCTGCCCCAGCTGCTCGTTTGCCTGGTAACTGAGGAGCCCTCCTGAAGCCAATTCCCCCTGTAACTGGTATCCTCCTCCTCCCCTGGAGTAGTGAAAACTGCTGCCGTGTCCTGCCTGCCACCTCCATCCACAGTGGGGAGTCGCTGCAGGATGTTGTTTTGGACACGTAACATCCCCTGTCCAACAAATTGTCATCTCTGTCGCTGCCTCTGGGCTTTTCGGTCTCGAGGCTGGGCTACTACAAGGCCCAACAGTCATGTCTCCTCCAAGGGACCCTTTCCAGACACAGGGTGATTCCGAGTAAGCACTGGCCCGGCCCTGCCGGCCTTCCCCACAGGCCTCTGCTCTGTACTCCCCACCCTTCCAAGCCCTCACCTGACGTCCCGTCTCCTCTTCTCCCGTGAGGTTGTCAGTGAGAAGTTCCCCTCCTCTCCTGCCTCCCTCCAGTGTCTCCTCTCCTCAGCCCAACCGGGAAGAGTGTGAATCCTCCAGCTGAAATTTTCTGGGTCTAGAAACAGGTGTGAATAGGTGACTCGGGAGACACGAAGTAGAGGAAAGGAGAACCTTCCACATGGAGGTGGTCAAGGGACAAAGGAGGGCCCCAGCTGTCCATGTGCCAGTTACCAACGCATCCCTCTGTGCACGTTCAGCCCCTTTCTAGGACCCACTTGTCCCTGGTCCGGGAGCTCTGGTGCAGTACACAACATGTGCAGCCGTACGTGTCGGTCCTGACAGAGTGGCTGGACCTTGGAGTCGGAGTCCACAGGCAGGACAGCCGTCAGCCGTGGACAAGGGATATAACAGGTGTCTGGGAGAAGAACGGGGAGAACCCAGCTGTGCCCAGCACTGTAGCTCCAGGGAACCACCCCCCTCACTTCCTTGGTGGGTGTGGGGAGGGGTGGGGGGCAGCACAAACCACTGAGAAGTGGGGAGAGTCAGCAGCTTCTGCCGGAAGGGGTGGGGGCTGCGGTGGGGAGAGGAGGGAAAGGAAGAAAAGGGGGGAGACTTCCCGGCCGGGAAAGTCACTTAAGAGGCCTCCCTCTGAGCGCCCTGGGCAGCCTGTGGTGGGGCCGGAGACCGCAACACAGGCATCTACTGCATCCCCACCCCAAACCACACCCCCCCACACCAGAAGGAGGGGAGAGAACTGACACACATGCTGAGAACTGACGGTGCACCAGCCATTTGACCATCGAGAGCCGTGTGACGAGGCCCGGCCAGGACACTGAGGCACAGAGCAGTGAAGTGACACGCCAAAGTCACTCAGCAGAGGGGCCTTAGAGCAACAGTGGCTGTGTCCCTTCTGCATAAGGCATCCCAAGGCTCTGGCAGTGGAGGCGGCTGTGCCGTCACAGTGGGGTTTCCTTCCACCTACAAGGTGGTGTGTGATGAGCCTTAAGTAAGGCGGTGTGCAAAGTGCCCGACACCTAGGAGGAGCCTGTCAGCCCCCAGCTTAGTCCCCGGAGAGAGAGAGGAAAGACCCCCAGAGGCAGGGCCAGGGACCCCCTTTCTGTGTGTCACCCCTTCTTAGTGTCCACAGAGGGCTCCCAGGGAGAAACAGCAGCGTTTGTCCTCTGGCTACAGAGCTTCAGCCTCCTGATGCAAGATTGAGGGCTGGGGAAGCCCTCGTGCAGCCCCAGTCTCTCAGAATCCAACCTGCCACTAGCCCAGGCAGGCCGGGCATCAGCAGTGCACGGGAAGCTGGAATCTGACCCCTGGCGTTGGGCCTGGTCTCCATGGCAGCCGTGGATTTATAACCCGGGCCTCCACCCAGCTTGGCGGACTTTCGACTTGAAGCTGGGAGGAAGGGGAACAGGAAGGCGGTTCTGGGAGCAGCGAGCGCACGGGTGACAACCGGAGGCCCCGCGATGGTGAGTGAGGGTCTGTGTGGCCCTGTCGAGCTGTCCTGGGCTGGGGTGGCCGGGGGGCTTTTGTGGAGTCCCTCCCTGACTGTTCTCCTCTCTCTGCTGCAGGCCAAGTTTCTTTCCCAGGACCAAATTAATGGTAGGTTTGGTTTGTTCTTTCATTAGCAACTCACAGCAAAATGTGGGTCTCGTTAGGCAATTTGCTCTGCTCATTTTTTGTTAGTGGGAGGGAAGGAGGTTGGTGGGAGAGCTGGGCCCACCCACAGGCAAGGGGCCGGCCACTGCAGGGAAGGGCTGGGTTGGAGGTGCAGGTGGGGGGCAAAGCTCGGAGGTAAGAGATATTGGTGTCACACCTGTCGGTGTGATTTACAAGAGGGAGTGATAGGAGAGGGAGCTCACTGGGTTTTCCCCCAGAACTTGATAGCTGGATTTGGGAAAGGAGAGGGAAAGGGAATGGACAGAGAGACATGGCTGTGGCTGAGGACCCAACCAAAGGAGGGGGCTTTGTAACTGGCTGAGAAAGAGAAAAGAGCCCAGGTTTGCACACTCAGGCAGGATGCTTCTACGCTCTGGGCCTCAGTCTCCCCATCTGTAAAGGGGGGAAGGTCAGCTTAGGTGGTCTCTGAGGTCCCTTCTGTCCTGACAGCAAGCCGTCTTGGTGTTTGGAGCACTTTGTTCCTGGAGTCCCCTGACCTGCTGGTCCCCAAGCAGGCTTCAGTTTCCCGCAGTGCATGGTTCTGTTTCCACAAGGCCAAGCCAACAGGGTTGGGTTACACAGAACTCAGGGGCCCAGACCTCGCTGGGGAGGCCCATCCGAGCTCAAGTAGGGAGATGAACTGAGAGTTACCTAGGCAGGGATTCCAGAGTTCTGTGTACCAGGAGCTTGGTCTATAAGGGAGAGTGGGTGGGTGGGTTGTAGGCACCTCCCTACATACCCCTTGATATCCTTACCCCACGAGGGGGAACAGAGCAGGGACTCTTAAAACACAAGGCCCAGGGCAGGGGCCCCTCTTGCCCAGGTCTTGAGGCAAGACTTGAGGAGTCTCAGGGCTGGAGTCCAGCTGTCAGCCTCAGCCTCCCCCAACCAACACCTGGCTCTGAGGCTCACCCTCCCTCTGGGGCCTCTGAACCTCCCAGAAGGGAATAAGGTAAGTTCCCCTTTGTATGTTAATGTCTGACACAAAGAAAGTGACCACAAACGTTAATGAATGAAAGACTGGAGTGGGAAGACCAGGGACCTTGAAGGCAGTGGACCTGGGGTCCAGTCACCTCTGAGCCTCAGTTGTCTCATCTGTGAAGTGGGGCTAATGACACTGCCTCACTAGGTTGCTGTGAGAGACACAGCATATGTCAGCCATGTGCCTGACACTGGGCCTGGGTGTCACCCAGACGTACGCTGGGGCCAGCTTGCTCTTGCTAGCGTGAGCCAGATGGTACAGTTTTAAGAAATTTGTGAGCTGGTTGTTAAAATCAGCCATTATTAAATAATGGAAGATGAAAGAATGCTCCAATCCCTCCATCTGTATAAACATTTTAAAAAGATATCTCTTGGGGCTTCCCTGGTGACGCAGTGGTTAAGAATCTGCCTGCCAATGCAGGGGACATGGGTTCGGACCCTGGTGCGGGAAGATCCCACGTGCCGCGGAGCAACTAAGCCCATGCGCCACAACTACTGAGCCTGTG
This sequence comes from Aethalodelphis obliquidens, assembly GCF_003676395.1. Lineage (NCBI taxonomy): Eukaryota > Metazoa > Chordata > Mammalia > Artiodactyla > Delphinidae > Aethalodelphis > Aethalodelphis obliquidens. Next base: position 14,915,133 of record NW_020837970.1, on the reverse strand, counting down.
CTCTAGAGCCTGTGAGCCACAACTACTGAAGCCCACGTACCTAGAGCCCTTGCTCCACAGGAGAAGCCACCTTAATGAGAGGCTTGTGCACCACAACAAACAGTAGCCCCCACTCGCTGCAACTAGAGAAAGCCCGCGCGCAGCAACAAAGACCCAATGCAGCCTAAAATAAATTTATATATATATAAAAAAAATCTCTTGCAGTCAATAGTGCTGAAGATTTCAAAGATTTCAGTTTAATGAATATAATTTGCACAAAGGCCGAGAAGTAGTTTAATAGATCACTTATCAGATGTAATGATAGTATAGTCATTGGGAAAAGAGTAGCATTCATTGGCATGCAGCCTACCTCACTTAATGGTTAAATCAAAACTGTAGGTTGGCAATGGCTACAAGAGCTGTCAAAACTCACCGTGATAGTCAATTGGCTAGATGGAATTTATAATCGAGTATATTTTATGATTTGTAAATTGTGTGCTGCACATCCTCAAGTCTATAAAACTTAAACTATGTACATATATCATCAGAGCCGGTTGTTACATTCCGAGCATACAACTGGTGTTATCCTAGGCCCTGGGGAGGACTATTTTTTGCCTTGGGGTATTTGTATTTTCAAAGGGAAAACCTAAAGGGGATTTTTAATTCAATTTATTTAACCCAATTTGTTCTTTCATTCAACAGTATGAGTCCCTTCTTTGTGCCAGCCCAGATCTAGGCATTAAAAATATAGCAGTGCACATAATAGCCCCAAATTGCTGTGCTCACAGGGTTCACCTTGCACGGATGGCGGGCAGGCGGGGGTGGGGGGTGGGGGACGACAACAGGAAAGTAGTAACATAAACAGGATGTTGGATGGCCGGCTGGCCTATCAGAAGGAGAGCCAGGCAGGGAGAGGAAGGAGGTATGGAGGTCTGGGGGTGGGGTGGGGTGTGGGCGGGGCAGGGGGGGAGGAGAAGAGCCCTGTTGTTCCAGCGCAGAACTCCAAGTTCAGAGCCAGACTCCCAGGTATCTAAAGGTAGGAAGACAGAACACATATGTAACTGAGGAGGTGGGCCCCCATTTGACCCTAGCCCTGCTGATATCAGGGACCACGGGCCCCCGTGGTGCAGGGCATGGGGGCAGGGGGCAATGTTCCCCCCTGTAGAGCCTGGTGGATTCCAGGCCCCAAGAATGTGATGTCCCCACCTGGCCACTGTCGGAAGATGGTTAACTGTCATAGGATGAGGTCTCAGGAAGGCAGCGGGCCCACCCCTCGTGCAGAGAGAAGACAAACCAGACAGAAGACAAGGTGGGTGGCCAAGAGCGGTCCCCAGGAGGGGGAAGGGGAGAGCTGAGTTTAAGCCCTGCACACATGGTGGCCCTCTCTCTTCCCCCATCCCCACTGGCACTGGGCCTTCTTGGAGGAAATCAGGTTTTGCAGGAACCAAAGGTGGGGTTAGGCCAGGCTCTGGCCCTGCTTCCCCTGGGCCACTCCAGCCCCTGCCACCAGGTCCTGTTGGTGGTCTGCCCCTCCGAAGCTCAGGCTCTGCAAAGTTCTGAAAGGGTGGAAAGTTCCCATTCAACCTCTCCACAGGCACAAAAGCAGCTAATTGTCTCTAAACCCCACTGCCTGGCCTGCCTTTGGTTAGCAACCTCCCTGAAATCCTCCTGCCAGGAGAGGCCTTAAGGAGGGACCATGAAAGGGCCCTAGGCCTGGGCTTCCTTTTGCTGTCTCTCCTGCTCTGCTGCCCTCTGGTGGCTTCTGCCCGGGAGTGGAGATCCAGTGTGGTCTCCGGGGCAGAGCAGGCTGCCCACTGTGAGTCTTCTGCTGCTCCAGCCTTCCGCCCCATCTGCACCATGGGAACAACGAAGGTACCACCCCCACAGGGTCACAGTGAGGATTACACAAGGGCCTGGGGGGCAAGTGCTAGTAGCGGGAGCTGCGGTTGCTGGTTTTGTTATCAGCTCAGGAGCCACTGGTCTAGGCCTCTGAGGAACCAGCTGGGTGTGGGAAGCAGGAGAGAGCAGGGTGCTGAGGACAGCACAGGGCCCTGCACGTTCCCAAGCGGGGCTCAAGCCAGGAGCTCTACCCTGTGGGCCCCAGGGACTGGACGAGAGGGGAGTTTTGACCAATTCTGATGAGAGCCCTACCCACAGCCCGTGGTCAGAACCTCTGTGAGGGGCCCCTGATCTTCCCAAGCTCACAGCTGGCCTCACTGTGCCTCCAGGGCTTGCGGGTCGGGGGAGATGCAGGTGGGGGTCGGTTCTGCTGGGCCTGGGGGGCTGTGGATCTGGAGGCTACTTGGCCCCCAGCAGGGTAGAGAGGGTTTCGGGAGAGCAGCAGCAGAGCCTGGGACGACTTCCTGGCAGCGCCTCTTGAAGTCTTGAAGGGGGCCAGGGCCTGTGTCAGAGAGCAGCTTGAGAGTTCAGCAGCCTGGAGGCCAGCGGCTGGAGCAGTAGGCTCAGAAGTGCCCACAGTTGTGATTATTGTCATCACATATGAGAGCCTCTCTGCCAGGCCTGCCCAGAGGGGATTTCTGGTCCTTCCCAGAAAGGAGGACCCGTAGCCCCGAGGCATTATTGGCCCTGTTTCCCACATAAGCTGTCTTTGCCAAGGTCCCCTGGGAGTCTGGTGCCCTGCTGTGAGCTCCTGGTCTCCCTGGGCTGGCCCTGGAGGGTGAGAGAGCTTTCCTTTGGTTTTAGTCGACTGAGGAAGGGAGCAGAGAGGGAGGAGGCAGAAGGGAAGTCAGGAGAGGGAGGGGCGAGGTTTGGCAGATGAAACAGGACACCTAGTTAAATGTAAATTTCAGATAAACAACAAATACCTTTATAAGTATGTCCCATGCAAAACTTGGGATCGACTTAAACAATGAATACATTTTTTAGAATATCGGAAGTTCGGTTTACCCTGGCAGCCCTGTCTTTTTCTTTGCTGTCTGGCCACTCTAGGAGGGAAAGAGGAGAGGGGAGCAGGCAAAAGGGAGGGGAGGGGCAGAAAGAGGGGGGAGAGGACAGAGAGGCGGGGTGGAGGGTGAAAGGCGGCTCCTGATTCTCCTTTCTGGGCTTTGGCAGAGTACAAGGAATGCTTCTCCCTGTATGACAAGCAGCAGCGGGGGAAGATGAAAGCCACTGACCTCCTGATGGTGATGAGGTGCCTGGGGGCCAGCCCGACGCCGGGGGAGGTGCAGCGGCACCTGCAGACTCACGGGATAGGTGAGTTGGCTGGGCCGGGTCAGTTGCCAGGGAAGGAGGAGTCTGGGCTGAGGGTGGGCCCTGAGCCCCACAGCTGTGGTCCTGGGGAGGGCCCAGCAAGCAGGTGCAGATGATGGGGTGTAAACAGCTCAGAAGTTTGAGGGGTAGGTTGCAGCTGGACCTACCGGCTGGGTGCTGTGTATCACTCGGGCTTCCTTGAATCCTCACAGCAACCGGTGACACCCCCATCCCAGAGGACCAAGGGATCTAGGCATTCCCACAAGGTTATCACACACCTGCAGCCCAGACAGTGCTAAGTGATCCCAAAGTTGTTTTGATAGAACAATGTCCCTTAACTATTTGTTATGTGCTTAGCTCAACAACCCAATGAAGGAGGCACTATCCTAATCCGGGTTTTACAGACAAAGATCAAGATTCAGAGCCCATTAGGTAACTTCCCCAAGTGCTTACGCCAATGGTGGAATCAGGCTTGGAACCCAATTCTGATCTCCAAATGGTTCTCTGGTGATGCGATTATGGGATTTTCATTCTCCTTGTTTCCTCTGTTTTTGACAATGGAAACATATGGGACTTTTCATAACCAAAAACAAGGTTTTTTTTGTTGTTGCTGGGTTTTTATTTTTTAAAGAAGAAGAGGGAGGGATGTCAGAGGCCAGAATGGCTGTTTGCATTGGTGGCTGGACACTCAGGAAGGAGAGAAGGGTGGCCTGGAAAGAACACTTGCTCAAGAGCCCACCTGGACCTCAGTTTCTTCATCTCTCAGATGGGTTCCCACCATCTGCTAGCGTTAACCTGAGGTCCCATCCGAGGGTGCCTGAAGTAGCACTGGGAGCCCGTCCTGAGGCCAGCCTGGGCCTGGGGGTGGACCTCTGAAGGCCTCAAGCCCAGTGATGGGGCGCTTAGCAACTGAGATCTGCTGCTTCCATCTCCAAACGGGTGGTGGTTTCCTCTGGTTTCTGTCTCCTGCAAACAGGAAGCTGTGGTCAGAGGCAGTTCTGACTTCCTGCAGTTGTAGCCCAGCCAGGGCCTGGGCTGAGGTCCCCAGGCATGCCTGGAGGAAGGGTGTGGGCTGGAGGGACTGGGGTGGAAGCTGCAGTGAGAGAAGTAGTGAGGCTGCAGTGAGGTGAACAGCCTGGTGGGACAGAGGCTTGAGGCCCCAGGTGGGGGTCATCTGTCTATCTTTGTAAATGTGTTACAGTGGCTGCCAAAAGGGGGGATAGACATATTGGTGCACTTCCCTCCAGTTCAGGGCAGGAGAGAAGCATCCAGAAGGGGATAGAGGAGGCAGTGCTTCATCCTAGTCCTGCCGCTGCTCTGAGGTGACTCTTCGCTCTGAGCTTCTGTCTCCTTAGTGGGCAAAATGCGATAACCAGTCACTAAGGGGTTGTTGGGAGGATTAAATGAGGCATATCCATGGTGGGAACTCAGCAGGACAGGCTGCATCCTCTTCCCCATGACCACTGCCTCCATCATGGTGCTTCCTGAGTTAGGTGGCCCTTGAGCTGGCCATGAAGGCAGGAACCCAGCTGCCTTCCTCAAGAGAAGCCTTTTCCTCCTTGCTCACTCCGCTGTGTTTGGGGGTTTCCTAGACAGAAATGGAGAGCTGGATTTCTCTACTTTCCTGACCATTATGCACATGCAAATAAAACAAGAGGACCCAGAGAAGGAAATTCTTTTGGCCATGTTGATGGCGGACAAGGAGAAGAAAGGCTACATCATGGCGTCTGAACTGCGGTCAAAACTCATGAAACTGGGAGAGAAGCTCACCCATAAAGAAGGTAATGGCCTGGGTCCCTCTTTCCCAACAGCACGAGGTGATTAAGGGGTTGGGGGAAGGACACCAAAGCCCAATCCATGCCACCTGGGTTATGCAGGCACTGCATTTGGTGGATGCCCCAGAAGGTTGTAACTAGATGTTGAGCTTAGTGAACTCTGGATTGGATCCCAGAAAAGAACTAGGGACGCTGTGGGTGGCAGGAGAAATTAGCCAGGGCGAAGGGACGGCTTGGGGAAACCCAGTTATCATCTACTTGGGCATCACACTGTGTTCTAAACTTTCACTGTGGGCCTTCATTTAGTGATTATGACAGCTCTGGGAGCACTAGTGTCCCCCTCATACTGATTAAACAGGTGCAGTGAGTGGCTTGTAACAGAGCTGGGAGCTACATGCAGGTCTATTAGACACTTGGACCCCCGCCCCCCAGCCCCTCTCAGGCTCTTTCCTCTCACCACAGCTGTCTTCTGAAGCTGCTACTGCTGCCAAGTTTCTAAATTGAGATGTTACTTTGCTCCCTTTCCCCACGACTCAGCCAGCTCTAAGAGCTTTTCCAGAACGGGTGTCCGTGGTGGTCTTTGACTCCTACCTTCCCTGCCTTCCTACCTCAGAAAGGATGAGAGGCTTGGGTCTTCTAGGAAAGCCTGATGTCCATGGTAAGGGTGACTCCAATGTTGGGCCCTTTGCAGGTGTTCTCCCAGTCTGCCTGGTGGGCCCCTCGGTCCAGCCATGGCAGCCATGCCAGGTCGCTACCAGAGTCCCCACCCACCAACCCCAGAGGCTGGGATTTCTAGTTAGGCCGCTGGGCCACTGCCTATGATTGAGGCAGGAGGAAAAAGGCTTCAGTAGTGATGGGCCTTTAGCCTTTGATTAAATCACAACAAACAGACTTGAATCCTAGCTCCCCCTCATTCTGGGGGACCTCAGGTGAGTTTCTTAACCTCTCTCACCCTCCTCAGTCTCCTCGTTGGGAAATGAGGTTACAACAGACAATCCCTCAGGTCCCTCCAAGAGCTAACATTCTATAAAGCAGTCTGCTGAGATTTTTATCTGCAGTCACAAAGGCACAGCGCAAAGCATGTAAAAATAGCTCTACAGAAGGCAGATGGAGCTTCCCCCGCTTTTTCAGGCCGGGAGCTATCACGATCTCGTCTTTCATTATGTCTGTTTTAATGCGAACAGGGAAACACGGGCTCTCCTTCCCTCCCCGGTTCTGAGGACACTGCATGGGCTTTTATGTACCAAGTGGAGTGTTTGTTAGCAGAGGGCCAGCAGGGGCCTTATTCTTACGGTTAATGATCTCTAAAGCAATACCATGGCCCCCAAACTCAAACATATCTCTCATTTGTTTAACCAGTAAAGAAACATTTCAAAGAAACTGACAATGTCACCCAGACAGAGACTGATGTCCCTTCCTCTGGCTGTGGGAGAAGGAAAGATGATACTAGAAGTAAGACTCCTTTACCCTCAGTGATTGAAAGAAAAAGCTTCAGTTTTACTACAGAAGCATCCTTGGAGCTGCTGAGATGGCTGGGAGGGAGGCCTCCTTTGCGACCTGGTTCTTTGTGGGTTCACAGGGAACCGCCGTTCTACCCAGAAGGCATCATCAGACTCCAGCTGCCCCTCTTCTGGACAGTTGGAGGCTGCAGTGGTTGGTGTCAGACCTGTCCATTGGGACGGTTTTAACCAAGTGGTTGGTGGGTAGAAGCATCTCTATGAAATAAGATAAATTACAGTCTCAACATTCTGAAAATACTCAGAAGTGCTATCAGCTTAAGCACAGAGCACAGTAATTACATTTTTGGAGGAGGATGGTTAAGCAGGAAGTCACAGGATATTTTCTAACAACTACCCAGGATTATGTTGGGGATGCCTGGGGCTGGGGAAGTTAACACAGAGCAGTGATAGTTTTGTAAGAGGGTGAGGATGGTCCTGAGAAGCCACCGTGGAAAAGTGTAAGCTGAAATGGCTCTTTTTGTCAACTGCTGGGAGAAGCTAGTATTTTGTCCCAGGGATCCAGAACCAGTAAAGGTTGGGGTTTTGGTTTTGTTTTTTCTTTTTTTGAGCAACATTAGAGAACAGTGGCGTTTTTTTGTAGGCTTTGAGCTTAGACACAGTTGAATATATTTTCTCTTACAGTACCCCACCCCCGAAACGCACACTTTTTAAAAGAGGTGATGGTGGCAGGTACCACTCGTCACCGAGCCCCTTGGGGTGGGGTGGGTGTCAAGTTGGAAGGCAGACTGGCAGGTCAGGGGCAGGCCAAAGACTGCGCTGGGGGGCCTGGGATGGAGCTACAGAGGGTGTCTGTTCTGCAGGGGGCTGAGACGGTGGGCTGTAGAAGGTAAGATTCATGCCAAAGCTTTCTGGAAATACTGGCCCAGGGGCCAGACATTTTCTGAAGGGGAAAAAAAAAGCACAAGATGGTTTCAGTGACTGAATCCTTACCAGTACACCCCTACCCTGGCCCCTGCAGAAAGCCTGATGAACTCAAAATTGGATACATGGTCTCCAAGGGGTAGGGGTGGGTTGTCCTGTTCCCTCCACTGGTTTATTTCCTCATCTACGGGAATAGTCAATCAGACGCTCAGGAAGACCTCCAGGGAGTCCCAACCCCCAACTGGATGTCCTATAACGTAACACTAAAGCAAACTGAAAAATTAATGTGATTTATTGCAGTGGATGATCTTTTCAGGGAAGCAGATATTGAACCTCATGGCAAAGTGAAGTATGATGAATTTATCCGCAAGATCACCATTCCTGTGCAGGACTACTGAATGAGGAGAAGGCAAGAGAGCCTCCCCTGGGCCGGAAAACTCAGACCGATGAATCTTTAAAAAGAAAAGCGTTCCTTTCACTTGTGGGAGATGGCAAACACAGCAAGATGACATACCTGACCACAGCAGCGGGTAACTTAGCAAGGAAACGAAACGATTTCAGCTACAGTATTAGCATGTCTTTAATAAAAGACTTTTACTGATTTTAATAACTAACTACCATCAGTCTAGCCCTTTATATCATGGAAAGAGCCTATGGTTTAGAGTTGGGCCAGGGTTCCAGTCCTGACTCTGCCACTTCTGAGTCAGGTGATTTTGGGCAAATCATTTCACCCCTCAAAGCCTTAGGATCCTCACTGAGGTTGGATTCCTACTTCTTACCTCATGGAGCCTGCTGAGAATGGTCTTCAAAGGGCCTTTGCAAATTGTAGAGCACAGTGTAATCCTAGGTTGCCATGGTCGTGCTTCTCCTAAAAAGGGCAATTTACCGAAAGACTAATATTCTGTATTTGGGTGCTAGAATCATCTTCCGCATTTCCAAGATAAAGCTAGCTGAGAAACAGCAACAAACAGAGAGCTCAAACTATGGCAACAGTTCTTGCAGCACCACAGGGTCACATACAAATTCTCATTCCCAGTGCATACTAATGTAGTTCAGGATATTCATTCATAAACAGGATAAAAAACAGGTTTAAAACAAGGCAGCATCAGCTAAACCCTGGGAAGAGTGATCCGACTACACCCCAAACCAAAGGAAACCAGATGTGACGAGTTGCATTCACTGAGGCCTTGCAGAGCTTGAGAAGACCTGTTATGATGCTTCTGTCAGAATTTTGAGCTCCTCCCTGACCCATTATCAGAGAGGTTCATGGGACTGGGATGGTCTGCTCAAGTGGGCCAAACTGATGATGGCTTCAAGCCATTTCCTCAGGACTAATGGAAAGTAATAAGGGGATGGAACAGGCCACAGCCATGACCCAGAGAGAGAGCCCTGGAAAACAATAGTAGGGGTACTGGTCCTGCCGGGAGCTTTTCCAGCACAAGTGGCTTTTTAAGTTAGTTATGTAGCCAGGAGGTGCCAGGCTGGTGCTGCCTGTGCACTCATCAACGGTGTGGATCCATCGCTAGCGCCAGCACAGCCCTAAAACGGGCTGGAGTCACACACCAGCATGCTGAGGGCGGAGCGGGGCAGAACTCTTAACTACAGAGATTTTCATCCTTATATGTATCAAAACTGGGATCTCTGGGCTGTGGCTTTTTCTAATTGTGCCTTAGTGGCTAAAGCAAAAGAAAACCAAATTAAGAGGGAGGTGCGTCTCTGGGGAGGTTTACACAGAACGCAAATCTAAGGGCCAGGAACAAGGTAAACTTCAGGGGACAAAACAGTCACAGTCTTAGTGCAGCTATCTCACGATGCTGCACAGCCTCAGACCAAATGGAGGTCCTGAGAAAGGAGAGCCGCTTTCATTTCCCCAACAGTGTAACTGCCAATGAAGTGAGTAGGAATTCCTAGGAGCTGCGTGGGGGCAGGCAGTATATGGGCCCCAAAACACCAAGTAGGTGACCTTGTGATCGTCAGGCTGGGGATCTTAGGCTCACTCGGTACAGGGGCAGATCCAGGTTTTGTGGGGTCTGAGGGTTATACGATTCGGCGGCCTTCTTTAAGAATATTACAGTAGAAATATAGAATTACTAGGGCTGCTCCTGGGACCCTGGAAGAGACCAGAGCAAGTGAGGGGCCCTGGGGCTTAAACTTCATTACCTTCATGGTAAATCCATCTGAGGGCTGGTTAGATGTTGGCACCCATGTTGAACTGCTATATTTCACTTTCAGGCAAGGCTCAAGGGTCCTAGTGCGCCACATTTCTTTTTAACTCATCATGGACATGAGGAAGTTAGTCCTGCACAGCCACTCTGGAATACCAAGGATTAGACAGTAGATACCTGTGATTTAGATGGGACAGGAAAAGGAAGTTCTGGGCTGTAACAATAAACGAGGGTACGTTCCCTCAAAGCTTTGTCTTTATATGCCACTGAATGGTACCCGTTTGGTTTCAAAGCAAGTTTTATGAATCTCATTTGCCTAACAGGAACCTGAAGTAGACCTTGCCAAAAACATAAGTGGTGTGTAACAGCCTTGAGAACCTGGGGCTTGTGTCCACTGACTCAGTGTTCCTCATTAAGGGTGTTCAGTGGGTAGGATTCCAAGATCCTGGGATGTGCTCTGATTGAAACTTCTACCCCAGGAAAGGCTCTGACGCTACCCCACGCCTGGGTTTCACGCTCATTCCTGAAACTCCTGTTGGCTTACCTAGCACCAAGTATTGTTTGCAAAGAAAAGGCCACAGTGCTCTTAACAATCAAATTGCAGATTAAACAGATTTAAAACTAAATGGATGCTGTGGTTCATTACAAAGCTAGCCATATTTCAGTAAGAAAGGGGAATGATAGCTGTATATTCATTACTTACCTCAAAGCATGTTGCAAGAGAATGAGTTACTTGTCATGCTTTGAAATCTCTGGATCAGAGGGGCTCTGGAAGCACAAAGCATCGTCACTTTTTCTCATAGGGATTGCCCCCTTGTATACGCAGCAGTGTATTTTACAGAAGACAAATTAACTGAAGGCTTTTCTTTTATTACATCTAAAGAGCTCTACATAAACAGGTAACATTCAATAGGTAAACAATTTTTTTTCCAATGCATGTAATAAATATTTTCACTTGGTACTTTTATACAAACTGACATTGGTCTACTATACATTTTTAAAAGCCATTTTACTGGTTTGGCATGCGGTATGGAAATTCTAAGAGAGAAAGTTTTAAGGCAATGAATCACAGATTTAAGTTCATGGAATTTATGGTAACTTTTATATCTGTTTATATACATTTTTCCCCTTTGTTAATTAAACAATTAACAGCAGCACACTCTGGGACCACCAGCTATTCTCCCTCCCTCTTTCTGAAATCTAAGCTTTGTATTTTCTTTTAATTAAAAAACAGAATTCAACATGTATTGATAAAACAAAACTCTTACTAAAATAATTTCAAATGTGCTTTAAAGTCCTAAAGATCTTGAAGTGTTTTGTGTGTTTAAAATTGGAGCTGTTTAAAAACAATGTTTTTTCCACAATTAGTAATTTAAAATTGGGATGTATTTTCATTCAATTTCAGACATTTGACTCAAAGGAAAATCTGCCAAGAAATCACATTTCTCAGAAGCTTAAGTGTATCTTTTCTAAGTCAGTAATAATAGAGAACTGTGATAATGTCTACATTAATAGAAGTAGAAAATTTTTAATGCTCAAAATAAATTAGTCAACCAAGCGTGGCATGGTTAAGGTCCAGATACTTTTAAAAACGTGTTCAATAATGCCCACAAAATATTTAAAAGCCACTTCAACCCTGCTAGTCAAACAGTTATTATACTAAAGATGTGTGTGTGTGCATATGCACACACCCACACACCCACAGTACTATACAGACACACAAACATATGCGCACCTATTATGAGTGACCAAGGCAAGGGGATGGTGGTAACGTGACTAAAGATTCTGAGAGTCATTAGTCCACAGACAGCATGTCAATATTAGCATGGGTGGGGGAGTGACAGTGGGCTAGGGAAAAAAGAAATAACTGTGCTTTAAAAACAAACAAACAAAAACTTAGAAGATAAAGATGCAGTGCATGACTCCACTAATAATTACTATGGACCATAAAAAGTCTGATTGACTAATAGCGGCCATGAGACCAACAGAGTAATAGTTACTACTACTGCAACATTTTAGAAAGTTAACAACTGAAGGGAACAAACTCCGTAAGAGTGGAATGAACTAAAATAAAAAGACAAACTGAATGGTTAGTTTCTCCCGCGGAGACACGACCAAAGCTACTAGACAGACATTTATTTCTCCCTGTTACCTGTTCTTCCCTTCGGTTGGTATAACGCAGGACCCTGAGAGAAAATAACCCTCTCCAAAACTGGGCTGAAGAAAGTAGAGGGACGGTTTTTCAACTGGATCATTCAAAGAGTCTGTTATTCAGCATCATACACAAAGTTATTGATCAGAATTCTGAGACCACTAACAACAACAAATAAAGAAAAACAAACTATTCATTTTATCTTAGGTAGCTGAATTAACAGAAACGTTTCCTATTACAATATGAAAGAAGCAACTCCCTACAATTTAAGTAATTTCTATCCCAATCTGAATTTAGACACAAATTATAATACTATTAGATATTAGCCTAAGTTAACATGGCAATGAGAGTTCTAAAGTGTGTACTCACATAACAACAGATTCATTTAAAAACTTAACTATTTCCTGTTTTAACTGACAATGAATTTTTTTTATTGCAAATTGTTTAGTGACTATAACTCAGCCATGTATGTGTGGAATACACATGCGTAGGGAAGACTATATAACTCAGTTGTCACTCACACACTTGTCTATAAATACATATATACACACACACATATACATATCAATACCAACCTGTTTTTCAAAATTCAAGTCAACAATTTGGTGGCAGAGAGATACTGTAAAAACAGGTATGTTTAGATGCCACACAGTCATGTGAACCATTAATTTCATCAGACAACTGAAGATACAGCCATCTTGAACTCTAACTGGATTAAAGTAGGTCAATTTGTTACCACTGCAAGGTTTAAAATGACAATTTTATACACAAAGGTGGTCCTTCATCAACTCTGAGAACAACTCTGAGAACATTAACAGTTGTGATATAAAAATCCGGTCTGGAAAATTGGTAATCGTTATGCCCCTTCTTTATCTTTTCTGCTAAACCTTTCAATCAGATAAACAATATTTTCAACACCTTCAGATATTACCTGAAAAACGGACCTTCTCTGACGAGGATTTTGGAACACAAGTAGAACCACTTTTTCCTTCCCTCCAACCCTCACTCATTTCCTGAAAAACAGTTTTCAATATATTTACATTTCCATTATTAATAAGAGTAGATCAGACTGATCCATGAATTCTTAAAAAGATTTGACTTTCCTATGTCATGCTGTCTTTAAAAGATGAAGAAAAATATAAAACAAACAAGATAACTAGGCTAAAAAAATAAGTACACTCAGAACCAGAGAGTGAAAATGACTAAGGATCAAGCCCATTTTGAATTTCAACTGTTTATCAGATGATAGATTTCTACAGACTGACATATGGTGCACTGTATTTTCCGAAGAGAATTTACTTTTAAGGATAATTGACTGTCTTTTTTGAGGTGATGTAGCCTTACCTCTGTCAGCTGCACAGGACATCCAACAGGGCTTTCTAAGCTATTTTTACTTCCTACTTTGGTATGAAGATCTCACATGAAAACTTGTTACCCTGTGGCCAAAAAAGCAGGTGTTCACAGACTTGGTTTAAATACATAATACTGGCAACCCAAATTTAAAATAAAGAACTAGACTAAAGTGTATTATTCACAGGTCGGCTAAGCCTACTCCTTACCCAGATAGCTCTACTCCAATCTCTGAAACATATTCTCAGGGGGTATCTAGCAAATAAGAGACAATATGTGATGGAGAACATGCAATTGGGACAGTTGATAAAGATGCTCATATGAGAGTTCAAGACCTTCAAAGCACTTTTAAAGAAGCAGGCAACTGATTTATCAACTGAATGCAAACTCGGGAGAAGGAACAGTAACGACACAAAAATACACACAGACACATACACACCCACAAGCTATGTCCTGAAAATACATAGGGAATGCAGAGGAACAGATGAGATTTATAACTTAAGGCTGGATAAAATATGCACACACACAAACAGAATCCAAGTCTGTCATTTTTAGAAAATGGAAATTAAAACTATCCCCCCCCAGCCCCTCCCCACAACAAAGAAAAGCCCACAATTTAAAACTTCATACATGCAATTCCTTTTCTGTTATTGCAAATAAAATAATGCCATTGAAGTAAAATAAAACCAAATAGGACAAATGATGAAAAAAAAATCTTCAGAATCCAGAAAGAATGAACTGAAGGTGGTTTGTGGGTACTTGTTTTTTTTCTTTTTTTTTTCTTTTCTTTCCTTTTTTTTGTTTTTTACAAGTGTTTTTTCAGACAGGCAGTCTTAGATTTATATACAAAAGTAAAACTGAAAATATAGTTTTGTTCTCTGTACATTTCTTTTAATTTTTTCCCTAAAAAAAAGGAAAAAAACACGCTTGTGTACTTTTCTAAACAGAATAAGGTAAAACATAGCACAAAGTTCTCTTCTTTCTACCAAGTTCATTTAATCTGGGGTAGGGATGGGAGCAGCAGGGGCAAGGGAATCAGTCCAATGAAATAATGTCTGGTATGATGCCAAAGATGGATGCTGTGTCCGTGCTGCTCCTATTTGCGACGGTGTGGCTATGGCTCTCCCTTAGGCTGTTGGAGGATACGAGGCTGCTGTTACTGCCACTGCTGCTTCCATTGGTGGCTGGCAGAGAAGTACTGCCTCCTGCACTTAACTGATCAAGAAACATCTGTGAGGAGGTATATGGAAAAAACCGAGACGAGTGTAAGAGGTCTTGATCATCTGAAACCGCTGCTGCTGCAGCGGCAAGCAGGGAGGTGTTATAATGCTAGGGAGGGGAAACAAAACACAGGAAATAAAGTTAATTTATACTTATAAATTAATAAACTTTCTTCTCAGCAGAACAAAGTCCTAAATTTAATATATTCTGAGTACCTGGTGTTTCTGAAATATTTAGTAAAACATTTTGCAAAATCAAATGGTCTTATGTAATGATCACATCATTGACCTTTTAATTTTTATTGGCACATCACTGATCTTAAGAGACATTTTTGTAGCTGAAACTGGGGGGGGGGGGGTTGTGGGAGGGAATAAAAATATTATTTTTTTGTTTTAATTTGTATTGCAAGCAATTTTCATAATGCTATTTCCAAAGAGGCATATACTCAGAAGCAGCAGGAAACAGAAGAGTCCACTTTCTTTATCTTCTGGAGATATATGGCCAAGAAATTTATCAGTCAATATGACTCACTGCCCTGTTTTTTATAAAACAGTACTGGGAACCAACAAATAGACACTGTAGTTACTATATATTCAGGCACAGCTGAAACAAAGGGACTTTTATTTAAAGTTTTAAAACCTTAACAATAATGGGTATAACTACTCTGAATTTCCTAAGGAAATTTATTTTCTTTCTCTTGGCTACATATTGTACTTTTAAGTATTTTAACTTAGAATTAAAATAACAGTATTTTTTTCATATAACATACCTGATTGTCTCCTGATAAGAAAGGAAAGAAATCTAATCCTGTGGGAGAAAAAATTTAGTTTAAAAAAAGAAACAAAACAAAGAAAGAAAAAGCCTTCCAAATGCCCCAATACTACAAATACAATATCTTAAAGCTAATTCTAAATTCATTTAGAATTTTATTTAAACATGAAGAGTTGAGCTGAATGTTTTACATCTCTCCCATCTCTAGATTACAAAGCCTAGAGTTCAAGCTTTAGCAATGATTTGCACTCCTGGTGACTCCATTTGTGGGACTTGGGCCAATGCTGCCCTGTTAAGTCCAACACTGATCCCTTAAATTGACAGAGTACTTTTCACTAGATGCTCTCATCGACTCCCCTAAAGTCACCTTTCAATCTACTCGAATTTACTCCTCACAAGCACCTCATGAGGTATGTAATTACTTTGGTCTCATTTTGTGGATAAGAAGATTTTTACATTAAGCAAGTTGTAAGACAGATTTTCTTTCTCAGATTCCTTTCCCACTATCTGTTCCAGATTCTAACTCAGAGACTCCTGAGTGACATAAGAGGGGAAGAGATCTGAGGGGGTGTCTAACTGCTTGTGTGGAGGCTATTACAGAAGGACCAGCTCTCATCCCTGGCTGCCAGGAAGTCACTGTAAGCCGGCCCCTTCCAAGTCACATTCTTGTCCATATTGCCCAACGTGTAATGCGACGAAGAGCAAGTAAACCAACATGAATAAAATGCCTCATTATGATATCTAAACTTGGAGAAAAGTACAACAAGCAGGTATAGATAAAAATATGACAACAACATGAACACTTTGGGGATCCATCCACTGTCTACACTACAACAGATTATAACATAAGGATCCTGCAAAATGTATAGTACCGTGTTTTTAGTTTGTTTGTTTTGGCCATGCCATGGCAAGGCATGTGGGATCTTAGGTCCCCAACTGGGGATCGAACCTGCATCCCCTGCACTGGAAGCATGGAATCTTAACCACTAGACCGCCAGGGAAGTCCCAGTACTGCGGTTCTTGATAGTGAGTTTGGCAGTGGGCTAACAGGCAGTGAGAAACGGGGCTACACTGTCTAACAGGGTAGCTGTTAACCACCTGATGTGGCTATTTAAATTTACTAAGATTAAATAAAATGAAAAATTCAGTTCTTTAGTCATACTAGCCGCATTTTAAATGCTCCATAACCACATGTGGCTAGTGGCTACTGTACTGGTCAGATTACATTTCCCTAATTGCAGAAAGTTCTATTGGACAGAGCTGAAATAGGGTTTTCATAACAATCACTAAGAATCCACTCAACTATCTCAGCTCCCAAGATCCTTGCCAGTGACCCTGAATTTTACTGTAGGAAATGGGTGGAGGGCACTTTGTGCTTCTGTATTATATTTTCTACAATGAGCATATATGGCTTTTTGTAATTTAAAAGTGTTCTCAGATAATATGGCTAATGTACAAATTATTAAATTACAAACATAATGAGAACTAGTAATTCTTTTTGATAATGTAAATGATTATTATGAACTCAAAGTACATCGTAGAAATGAGTATACTGACATTTCAAATTACTTTCAAAAAGAAGAATCAGGTTCACCGGAATAAAAATTAAAGCTTTCCAATGTTTCAATTCTGCATTATCTAAAATACAATATGACATAGCTACCCACAATGCCTGCTGCATTATAACTGGATTCACGGAACAAAAAATAATTGTCATAAATATCAAAATTTAAAGCAACATATTGGAAGTCATTAAAAAACAACCTGCAGACTACTTTGAAGCACACAAAACCTAAAGATCATTACACTGTTTTTACCACTGGTAGTAAAACACTGGTAGTAAAACACTGGCTATGAACAAGGAACTGAGTCTGTATTTATTTATGACCACAGTGTATATTTCTCCCAGTTTCCTAGATCCAACCCTTCTTTTCCTAATCTTTCAACCTTTCTTATACTTGCCCAGAAGAAGACTATATAGATCAAAGGCATTCACAATGCTATGTGACGACACAGAAGAACCGGTGACTCACCTTGCAAGTCATAAGGCATGGGTGTCATGTGGAAAGGATGTCTGTAGTCTTGGATGAGGGATGTGTTAATATAGCTTGTGTCTACAGCAGGGAGGCTTGGGGTGCGGGACACTGGAGATGCTTGATGTGGAAGACTTAATATGCTAGAAGAAGAAAAGGTTTGCGAAATTTTCATGAGTCAGTTGAACTTTTAAAAAGGGTTGCATCTCACAATGAGTCCTAGTTTTTGTGCTGGAAATTAAAACAAAAGACAAGTAAAGCAATATATAATTTAGACTACCATAATTATTAGGAAATAATTTGTATACTTAATAGCATCTTTCAGAGGCTACAGGGAAAAAGATGGACGCAATGGTATCCAACATTCATAAATCACATGTTGTCTTTGGAACGACGTCATCTACACTTTCAGAATGCAGGGGGAAGGCATGGCTGAGCCAATTCAATGGAATATGAGTGAAAAGTATCTACAGCAGACAAAATTCTGAAACCTTTAAAAAATAAGCACTAGAGTGCTGGCTAGTAAAAAGTTTAGGTAAATCCTTGCAAAGAAAACACATATAACAAGACTAGGGGAATGCAGCAATCTGAGCAGTGAGGAGTTAACAGTGGCCCTCAGACTTGTAAGATTTATGAGAATAAAAACTAGGTACTGTTTATCTTGGTATATTCAATGCCCGGCACAGTCATTATCACGCTATTTACATAAAAGGCCTGCTGAATGAACGAAGGCAGCAAGACAAGGAGTAAAGATGCTCCATAGGGGTTTCCCTGGTGGCGCAGTGGTTGAGAGTCCGCCTGTCGATGCAGAGGACACGGGTTCGTGCCCCGGTCTGGGAGGATCCCGCATGCCACGGAGCGGCTGGGCCCGTGAGCCATGGCCGCTGAGCCTGCGCGTCCGGAGCCTGTGCTCCACAACAGGAGAGGCCACAACAGTGAGAGGCCCGCGTACCGCAAAAAAAAAAAAAGATGCTCCATAATGAACAGGTGGTACAGCGTTTTTAAAGGGAGAATAGTATAAATGGAAAAAGAAAAAAAGAACAAAGAGAGGGATTCTGGAAGAACAGAGTGAAATGTTTAAGTAGCTGAGTAGTTAAATCTTTTTTTCTTTACCAAAAATCAGGGAAAAGCAAAAAGAGGGAGAAATAAAGGAAAAAAGAAAAGGAAGAATTAAAATGATTTTGAAAAAAGAATTCTAATAGTCCTGAGTGAAAACATAAGGGCCATATGCTATCCCAACCATACAAAAGGCTAATAGACATATAAGTTATAGAAAATAAAGAGAAAAGAAGGTAGAAACAGGCTGTCTTTTGCTTTTAAAACTTCATGTAAAGTCCTCAGGGTATGGAGATGCAATTTCAATGGTAAAAAATATTTCAAAAGATGCCAAGGTTGGATTTCCAGGAATAGAGTTCTAGTTATGACCTTCTACCATATTTTTATGAATGGGATATGAAGCATAAAATATGTTCTCATCCACCTCATAAAAATGTTTTGTCTAATGAAAACTTAACTAAACCTCTTACATCTATAGAAAGTACCATTTTCCATTAGCTATCTCCTCTGACAATACCTAAGGGATTACAAGAGAGACAAAAGGAGTTGAAATGCTAGTCTCTGAAAACATCTTGGTATACCAAACAGCAAAGGTAATTTCTGGATGAACACTCAGCAGCTGAAGACAGCAAGATGTTTTACATTTACTAATCTTTGCCTCTTTCTAATTCCTGGCTGGCTCCTTCTCTTTCAATTTTATGATAATATTCTAAAATGCATTTCCACCTTCACACTGCACAATAACAACAAATACAATATGCTGGGTATAGGTTTCTATTTATTGGCTAGTCATTACTGAAAAATGGTCACTTGTGCTGAATATGGTGCTGTTCTTCTAAAAATGTCATAAACCTTCAGGTTGCTTGTTTTTATCTGAAAATCAAGAGAGAGAGGTCTGGCATTAGCAAATACTCTATCTGGGTTCAATTAGTCACTGGGAAGCTCAGGAAGTAGTTAATGCATCTAATGTAATTTCCCAAACATAATAAACAAACTATTTCTGGAGAAACAGCAAAGCAAATATTCAAAGAAGAAAAATTAGATTTCTAAACACTCAGAAAGTTTCCTTTAAGGAAAAGTGTTTACATATGTATGACTACTATCAATATACTAAAGAGCAGAACTAACGTATATATAATGATGCATTTAATCCATAAAGTATTTATATACCCAGATTTATGAAATGTATTTTAAGGTGCTGTTTTATGGCATTTAAAGTAATAAAATGATATGTTTTGGTCATGCTATGTTAAATATACCATTTAAAAATATATATAAAACATAAAATATCTTAGAATCAAAATTCTACAGACATTTGCTCTAACTACGCCAGCTTTTGCTAATTTGACTCTTCTTCCCTCCCCGCCCCCCACCCACAACTCAGATTTAAGAAAGAAGCTGGTATAATAATACGGTCGGGCTTGTTGGATAACAGCCATCAATGTAGGCTTTCATCAGAGGTGAATGTTCATAAAGTAGGATGTAAAGCAGAATTAGTGTTTAAATATTCATTTTGTATAGAATAATGATACTGCTTTTAATGTCTTTTATTTCTGTCTCTATGATAAAATAAGCTACTCTAGAGTGAAAATACCAACCTGCGTCATATGTCTGGTTGTACTATAAAGATTCCTGAAATAGCCAAAGTCCTCTAATGAGAGAGGAGCCACATTTATCACAATTGTGCTCTTTTACTGTTGCAACTTCATCTTTCAAGTAACTACAAATATACTCAAATAGAAGATCTTTTTATCTCATCAAACAAGATCAAGCTTGGAAATAATTTGACTCCAAGCACAGAAGTGCCTGCTCTTGGTCTGGTGTTTACTTTCCCTCTTTAACCTTGAAATCTGTAACAATGCTTTCTGCAGACTTTCCCTTCCTCACTTACATTCTTCCTTGAGGCACTACAGTTTGCTGGAAGATTTTCTGAATAGCTCCTATTCAATTACATCAGGCCACATAACTCTCCTGATACATACCTAAAAGGGGTCACACGTGGATTTCTAGATTTACCTTTGGTGTGCTACAACTGTGCCTTAGAAAAACATGAAGTCTTTTGCTGAGAATCCCCGAAGTGTCTCATAAGACTAACAGTCTGTTTAAGAGTACAGCTAGAGTCAGCTACTTGTTTTACCATCCTCTACAAAATGTTAACTCTTTAAGGTTGGGACTGTACTTACTTACTTTATTAATAATCACCCATGTTTAGCACAGCGTGTTTTACATAAAGTAGGTAACAGTGTTTCATGAAGTGACATGAAGCATAACCAAGGTACATTATTACTGATATGAGACTAATGGAAAGTATGGGAAATGAGTCTGCAAAACATAAAGCATTGTGTACTGCAACTTAAGTCCTACACTTCTTTCATTGCCAGTCTTATACATTCTGAGGCAGGTTTAAAGCATTCATCTGGACTTTCTCTGCTTTCTGCTTGAAACACTCAACTTAGGGTTAATTTTACAGCACACATTTTCCAGTTTGACTAAATATTTTAAATCCTATGACCAGCATTAGGATCACCTGGGAACTTATTAGAAATACACATTTTCTCAGTTCCTATTCCTGAATCAGACATGGGGGCTAGGGAAGCAATGTGTTTTAATAAGCCCTTCAGGTGATACTGATGTATACCCAAGTTTGAGAACCACTGTGCTAGAATCATCTTTTGGTATGATGAAGACCATATCCAAGTGACCCCTTTAATGCATTATTCCAACCCCTTAAGAAACACACCTGAGAAAAATTCCACCTATTCTCTGATTACTAAGTTAAGTTTTACAATCATTTTATTTAGCAGATCTTTTAATCCTATTTGCAAAATTAACTTTCACAATGAGTTGTTGTTTTTTTTTTTAAGATCTCAGCACTTACCCTTTATTACTTAGTGGTGATGTGGGAGAGAGAGAAGGGCAGGTTCTCTTGGCAGATGGCTCTTCCTCCTCTTCATCAGATGAACTGTCTATGGTTAGGTCAATCACCTCTACTTTCTTACTTTTATTTGAGGACTGGTGATGAGAAGCCACTTGGTGCTCTAATGTGGAGCTCAAGCATCCTGTGTGGGAATGATTGAAACACAAGGCAAAAAAGACCTGTAACATCTCTCCTTTTCTCAGCCTATGGATTAGATTATCAGTTGTAGCTTAGACTTTATCAGTTACAGTATATTGCTAGGGTCCAAGAATACAAAAGCAACAGTGGCTCTGTTCCCCTAAGCTTAAAACTATTATTTATTATCGGTTGTTAAAGGATTTTTTTGAAAAACAATTCTGAATTAGGGCAAACAATCAAAATATATGTCCACCTCAGAATAAAAGTAGTCTGAGGGCAAACACTATATACTACACACGTTTACCTGTACAATACCTGATATACTGAGAGACGTTACAGTAAAGTTTTTAAAAAGTCATAGTTTCCTTCCAGCAAAAACATACTAAAAAAGCCAGGAAAAAGATGTAAGTGAAAAAAGAACATTCACTAACCTGTACCAAGTCTGTAAAAAATTTAAAAGGATACCATTTCAAAAGCATGACTTTACAAATAACTTATTAGATTATGTTATTCTGAAATCTTATACCACAAAATTTTAAAAGCTGGCAGAAAGTGAATTTAGAGTTTCAATACTTCTGAACATTTAATCAATAATTTAATAAGAGTTACTGAGCTATCCATAAACTGCTGAGTATTCTTAAAAATTTTATGTGTTTTAATATTGAAAACCAAGGCTTTACAACAACAGGGAGACTGCCCCCACTCTTTTAGAAAACTAACACTCACCGTCAACCCCATTGTAAGAGGCAGAAACTTCCTGTACTTCCTTTTTTGATCTCATAGGTGCCCAAGAGCCATCCTCCTTAAACTGTATTTCATCACAATCTGTGCAGTACTTCAGGATTTCCATAAACAAGCTATAAAAAACAATTTGTCCTTTGAATATCACATTCTAAAGTAAGGCCAATTAGAATTATTACTATTCAAAAAACATTCAGACCTTCTATGTTTTGTACAAGTATAAATGAGAAAGAAAGTGTAACAGACAAGGTATATTTGTTCTCAAAATCTAGGGCTAAATAGGAGAATAGTTACTTAAATTATGGTACCTGTATGCAAGAAAATATTATGTAACCATGAAAAATGAGGTTTCCAAAGATATTTTTTAATAATATGGGGGGAAATATATGTTCACAGAAAGTGTGAAGAGGCCAAGAAAAGAAAACTCTATATTTTAAAAATAAAATTCTGTGTGAGTGGTATATAAATAGTGCTTATCTCTCAGTGGTGACATTGTGGATATTTATTCTTTTTCTTTATACTTTTCAACATAATCCAAATTGCCTACAATAAGCACATCTTATTTGATAACTGAAGAAATACATGCAAAAATATGTATTGAAAGTTAAAGCTTCTTGATAATTACCATGTAGATATTAAAAAATGAGATTTTCAAAAATGTGTAAAATTAATGATCAAATTCTCAGGTTGTAATGTTAAATAAAACCAAAGGATAAAAAATACTAATACTGTATAATCACAAATATGGGGAAAAAAATCAGAAAATAACATAACAGCTTTTTACTTTCGTATGTTTCCAATTTTTCTTTAGGGGTGTGTGTGTATGTGTGGCTTTTATAGTAAGAAAGAATAATCCCAATTGATGCAGGCATCTAGAGTTACATAATATACAGAGTTGGTAAAATATTACTCAATTCTGATTTATTAGTGATCACTGACATCTCTGAAAAATCAAACATTTAAGTTACATGTGTACTTCTCCCCATATGACTGGTCTGACATCTTTCAAGCTCTGGATTACACTTCTATCGCTAAATGTATTCCATTCCTTATGTTATACCTTCAGGCTTCTATGTTTTCTCAAATATTATAGGTAAGTTGTATTAAGCATTTTTCTAAAGAGTACAGGAAATCTCAAGAAGATCCTTCTTTTCACAATTTATCTTTGTTCGGCAGCAAAACAGAAAAAAAGGAGGCTAGAGAATAGGAGAAAAGTGAAAGGGATATTCGAAGATGTTTGGAAGGACAGATAAAACATCAGAGTGTTAAAAAAATAATTGACTGTTGTGATGCTATAGGTGGAGAAGAAAGACAAAGACAAGTATTTTAGAGAAAACAAAAAAACAAAGAGAGCTGCTGTTCAGTGTGTTGATCAGTTTTAGGAGCCCGTAAGGTAGGGAGTAGGTATGCTGGCCCACAACTGAAGCACCAGGAAATCTCCAAAAACACACCAATTTCTGGTCAATTAGGTTAACCAGAGTTTCACAATCCTTTCATTCTCTCTCCAAAATGGTCTCTCTCCAAAATGCATGTCGAGGGATAGATGGATTCATGTTAGGAAAAGGTGTAAGTACATCCTACTTAGAACCATTGGTGCTTTAAAATGGTAAATGTCAGGAGGCACTGACAGTAAGGCACACATTTTCAAAACAAGGGGACATAAAGTTAAAAAGGAAAAATGTTCACAATATTAATTACTTAGAAAACTACTGACTTTACAGTCATGAAAATCCTAAAAATATATAACTCAGGAAACACTACCTATAGAATTTTAATCCCAAACGTGCTGGATAACAAAACCAATAATAGATGGTTACTTTGAAGTACAAGGAAAAACTTTAAATTGACATACCCATCAATAATAAGGTGTTCATACGGAGCCTTCTTATCACAGACAGGGCAAACCCAAGTTGGTTTTTTCTCATTCATCTGAATATAAAGAGTTGCATCAAAACACTGCAGATGAGAACATGTAAGGGCCCGACATGGAATTGTCAACCGCATTTTACCAAGCTTTGAAAAAGGGAGACAAAAGTAAATGTTAGACAACTGTTATACAAAATTTTTCCTGAAACACAAAGTGTATGTATTCCAATTTAAAGCGTATTCTGTTTACTTTTAACACATTTTCTGTGAAACATCTACCGGTTAAAAATTACAATATTTCTTTGGATATTAAAATAGAGGGACTATGGAAAGTTACAGCAGAGGTTATTTACCCTCAATCCACAGCTTACAGATCTGCGTTTAGGGGAAAGAACTATGAACCCCTTGAAATTACATGCAAAATCTTGTAAGTGTGTGCACTTTTCCGGGGAAAGTGCTTTCACCAAATTCTTAGAGTAGTCCCTAATCCAAAAAAGTTAAGAACCACTTTACTAGGTATTGGGAAAGGAAAAAGGAATGCCTTATTAAATGCTCAAGATACAGATACTCTCATTAAGATATCAGGTTGATTGTAATTCAGAGGTCAGAACAGAATAAGCATTCCCCACAATGCCTGGCATAATTGCCAAAGAGCAGCTCTGAGAAGAAACCCAGGTGTGTGCACTCTCTTCCCTCACTGGGCACCATCACAGGCAATTCAGCAAACACCTCTGGACCTCTAGCATCTCTAGCATGTTACGAGACTTGCTCTTCTTGCCCTGCAAATAGTGCTTATGCTGACATAGGTTGAGTCTGTCCTATGAACAATGAAATCTGTTTCATCTGGTCCCTGAAATGCCAGCTTTGGACCAAAGCAGAGAAGCTGTCCAAAGATCTGCCCAGGGAGCTACCATATCATGCCCTCCTTGCATGGAACACACTTCGTACAGTACAGCTGGATAACCACTGTGGGGTCCCCGTAGGTCACAATGGCCATATAGTATAGAAGTCACCTACTTTCAGTAACCACACTTTTTGCTCAATATCAGGAAAAGATCTTCCACATGTTTGTGAGCTTGAAAAACATAAGGCCTTGGAAAGGATATGAGTTAAGTGAGGAAAAAAAGAGGAAAAGATTCTTGGCTTAGGAGGACTTCACGGAAATGTGTAATTTCCTAGTCTACCAAGGAAATTAACTGTCATTTGGGGCCCTAAATTATTGTTCTCATACCAGTGATTTACTGTGCCTCTAGGAAAGGCACTTAACCTTGCTGGGCCTCTTTTTCTATCTCTGAAGTAACATGGTTTCCTTCTTACTTCAACAGGATGTAGTGATGAAGAATAAAAAAGGACCCAGAATGTGTCATCAACTTGAGGGAGTAATGCCAGTTTACAGTATCAGAAGTATGGACAGGAGGACTCCCAAACTCATTCTACAAGGCCACCATCACCCTGATACCAAAACCTGACAAGGATGTCACAAAGAAAGAAAACTACAGGCCAATATCACTGATGAACACAGATGAAAAAATCCCCAACAAAATACTAGCAAACAGAATTCGACAGCACATTAAAAGGATCATACACCATGATCAAGTGGGGTTTATTCCAGGAATGCAAGGATTCTTCAATATACGCAAATCAATCAATGTGATACGCCATATTAACAAATTGAAGGAGAAAAACCATGTGATCATCTCAATAGATGCAGAGAAAGCTTTTGACAAAATTCAACACCCATTTATGATAAAAACCCTGCAGAAAGTAGGCATAGAGGAAACTTCCCTCAACATAATAAAGGCCATATATGACAAACCCACAGCCAACATCGTCCTCAATGGTGAAAAACTGAAAGCATTTCCACTAAGGTCAGGAACAAGACAAGGTTGCCCACTCTCACCACTCTTATTCAACATAGTTTTGGAAGTTTCAGCCACAGCAATCAGAGAAGAAAAGGAAATAAAAGGAATCCAAATCGGAAAAGAAGAAGTAAAGCTGTCACTCTTTGCAGATGACATGATACTATACATAGAGAATCCTAAAGATGCTACCAGAAAACTACCAGAGCTAATCAATGAATTTGGTAACGTAGCAGGATACAAAATTAATGCACAGAAATCTCTAGCATTCCTATACACTAATGATGAAAAATCTGAAAATGAAATCAAGAAAACACTCTCATTTACCAATGCAACAAAAAGAATAAAATATCTAGGAATAAACCTACCTAAGGAGACAAAAGACCTGTATGCAGAAAATTATAAGACACTGATGAAAGAAATTAAAGATGATACAAATAGATGGAGAGATATACCATGTTCTTGGATTGGAAGAATCAACATTGTGAGAATGACTCTACTACCCAAAGCAATCTACCAATTCAATGCAATCCCTATCAAACTACCACTGGCATTTTTCACAGAACTACGACAAAAAATTTCACAATTTGTATGGAAACACAAAAGACCCCGAATAGCCAAAGCAATCTTGAGAACGAAAAACGGAGCTGGAGGAATCAGGCTCCCTGACTTCAGACTATACTATAAAGCTACAGTAATCAAGACACAGGGAGATCAGCTCAGTGCTTTGTGATCGCCTGGAGGGGTGGGATAGGGAGGGTGGGAGGGAGGGAGGGAGACGCAAGAGGGGAAGAGATATGGGAACATATGTATATGTATAACTGATTCACTTTGTTATAAAGCAGAAACTAACACACCATTGTAAAGCAATTATGCTCCAATAAAGATGAAAAAAAAAAACCACACACACACAAAAAAGACAGTATGGTACTGGCACAAAAACAGAAATATAGATCAATGGAACAGGACAGAAAGCCCAGAGATAAACCTACGCACATATGGTCACCTTATCTTTGATAAAGGAGGCAGGAATGTACAGTGGAGAAAGGACAGCCTCTTCAGTAAGTGGTGCTGGGAAAACAGGACAGCTACACGTAGAAGTATGAGATTAGATCACTCCCTAACATCATACACAAAAATAAGCTCAAAATGGATTAAAGACCTAAATGTAAGGCCAGATACTATTAAACTCTTAGAGGAAAACATAGGCAGAACACTCTATGACATAAATCACAGCAAGATCCTTTTTGACCCACCTCCTAGAGAAATGGAAATAAAAACAAAAATAAACAAATGGGACCTAATGAAACTTAAAAGCTTTTGCACAGCAAAGGAAACCATAAACAAGACCAAAAGACAACCCTCAGAATGGGAGAAAATATTTGCAAATGAAGCAACCGACAAAGGATTAATCTCCAAAATTTACAAGCAGCTCATGCAGCTCAATAACAAAAAAACAAACAACCCAATCCAAAAATGGGCAGAAGACCTAAATAGACATTTCTCCAAAGAAGATATACAGACTGCCAACAAACACATGAGAGAATGCGCAACATCATTAATCATTAGAGAAATGCAGATCAAAACTACAATGAGATATCATCTCACACCAGTCAGAATGGCCATCATCAAAAAATCTAGAAACGATAAATGCTGGAGAGGGTGTGGAGAAAAGGGAACACTCTTGCACTGCTGGTGAGAATGTGAATTGGTTCAGCCACTGTGGAGAACAGTATGGAGGTTCCTTAAAAAACTCCAAATAGAACTACCATATGACCCAGCAATCCCACTACTGGGCATATACCCTGAGAAAACCAAAATTCAAAAAGAGTCATGTACCAAAATGTTCATTGCAGCTCTATTTACAATAGCCCGGAGATGGAAACAACCTAAGTGCCCATCATCGGATGAATGGATAAAGAAGATGTGGCACATATATACAATGGAATATTACTCAGCCATAAAAAGAAATGAAATTGAGCTATTTGTAATGAGGTGGATAGACCTAGAGTCTGTCATACAGAGTGAAGTAAGTCAGAAAGAGAAAGACAAATACCGTATGCTAACACATATATATGGAATTTAAGAAAAAAAATGTCATGAAGATCCTAGGGGTAAGACAGGAATAAAGACACAGACATACTGGAGAACGGACTTGAGGATATGGGGAGGGGGAAGGGTGAGCTGTGACAGGGCGAGAGAGAGGCATGGACATATATACACTAACAAACTTAAGGTAGATAGCTAGTGGGAAGCAGCTGCATGGCACAGGGATATTGGCTCGGTGCTTTGTGACCACCTGGAGGGGTGGGATAGGGAGGGTGGGAGGGAGGGAGATGCAAGAGGGAAGAGATATGGGAACATATGTATATGTATAACTGATTCACTTTGTTATAAAGCAGAAACTAACACACCATTGTAAAGCAATTATACCCCAATAAAGATGTTACAAAAAAAAAAGAAGAAACAAAGATTGTTTAAGAATCCAAGCCATAGGCTGTAGAACTTATACTATGAAAAGCAGTTATTCTCCAAAGACGGTCACCTCACATAACTTTAGCCCTATAATTTCCAGCTGTCAGTTCATCTTTTCGTTGGGAGAGCAACTCTCAAGCCCTTATATGATCAGCCACGCTGACAAGTGTACCTACAGAATTTTTAAGGAACACTGCTACATGAATGGCACAGGAAGGACGTTTACAAATAAGTATACGAAAGCATAAGTTCAATTTCAAATGCAGTTTATTAGCCATCACACAGATGTCTTGCTTCAAAGAATTACAAAGTAATTGTTATATGACCCTCATACTCCTGATTTTTAAAAACAATCACTAAATTCTAAATACTTATCTATGAATGGACACTGAATTCTCTAACTTCAGAAAAGAAGCTGAGCTTTGAACATCTTCATCCTGTAATTACAAATCCCCCTTTTCCCTTTATAGGATGGGGTGGATATTTGCATCATTCGCAAATAAACACTTAGAAAACAACTAGCAAATACGTTTTCTAATGCCATTAACCTTACTATAACATAATAGTAACTGATGATACTTCAAGAGAAAATACCCTACTTAGATATAAGTTCAAACCAGCTTATACCAAAGGACCCCCAAAACATCAATAATATATGTACTTTTTCCTTATAAAAAGAAAGTAGTGTGATATTGAGAATTTTATAACTTTTTCATCATCATCATTATGGTAAGTATTTCATGAATAAATTTCCAAGGAGTTTATTTTTTTTTCTATCAACTCCAAGTGATTTGCATTCGAATTTACAGGTCTAGGGAGTATCTCACAAAGCAGGTTCACAAACATTCTTCCAGCTCTATTTTTAATAAATTAGAACTGAAAAATTCCCAAAGAGCAAAAACATCTTTAATTATTTTCACTGCCTTTAGCTAAACAGCACACAGAAACCAGAAACTCATTTATTTTGAGCTGTGTATATCACAACAAGGGTAATTCAAATGCACAGTCAGACATCATATTTACATATTTCAAAGGGAACAAATCTCTTTTATTATTCTATAAATTTGATATATAGATGAGTTGCCGTTACGAAGTTTTACTTTTTAGAGTAGAAACATACCTAAAATATATTGCCTTACTGTTCCAGAATTATTGTAAAGGGATTGTCCTTTTGGCCAAATAGAAATCCATAAAAGTATTATAATTATGGGTTATATATATAGTTGTTTTTCCTATAATCTGAATTTTGAAAGCATAAGTCAATTTAAAATGAATTGCTGTAACTGCTCAAATTAAAAAGGAAGGAGCAGGGGGATATAGAAAGAAGAATTTAAAGCTCACCGATTAAATTAAGAGGTGTAACAAGCAAAACATGATTAACATTTTCTAATAATATAAAGATCACCTGAACTATGAAATTCAAAACTATTTATATAAATAAGAACATCAAGATTTATATTGTAGTCCTTATTTATATGAATAAATGCTTCATATAAATGTTAAATAATATAAACATCATATATATTAGTACAACTGTAAACACTTTTAAAATGAGACTGCAGAAAAACAAGACTCCTTCCAGTGATTTGAATGGAAAATGAAGCTTTGCACATTCCTAAATTTCTCATGTTCTCTGAACTGGTGTTTTATAATGGAATGGGGCGGCAAGGAATCATGTCAAGGGGGAGGGTGGATAAATAGGTGTTTGGAGGAAAGAGGGTATGAGAGGTATATACCTTAAAAAAAAACTTTGTCTTCTTCCCACCCTCTACTTAGCTGGTCTGTGAACCATTTTTCTAAATGTTAAAAAATACCACATTCCTTTACACCATAGTCTGTTATAACATCTGATTACTTAAGAATCCACCCCATGTCCCCCTGGCCAATATTTTTTATTGTGGTAAAAACATTAACATTAAACCTACCACCTTAACCATCTTAAAGTGTACAATTCAGTAATGCTAAGTATATTCACACTGTTGTACAAGCGATCTCTAGAACTTTTTCATCTAGCAACACTGAAACTCTACACCACTTTGCCCTCCCCCAGCCCTTGGATCCATCTTTCTACTTTCTGCTTCCATGATTTTGACTACTTTATATACTTCATGAGTGGAATCATACGGTATTTATGCTTTTGTGACTGGCTTATTTTGCTTATTGTAATGTTCTCAAGGTTTATCCACATGGCATATGACAGGATTTCCTTCTTTTTTCATGTTCCATACATTATATTCTATTGTATGTATTTATACCGTATTTGTTCATCTCTTGATGGACATTTGGGTTGCTTCCACCCTTTGGCTATTGTGAATAATGTGATGAAAGTGGGTATGCAAATTATTTCAAGATCTTGCTTTGAATTCTTTTTTTTTTTTTTTTTTTTTTTTTTTTGCATTATGCGGGCTTCTCACTGTTGTGGCCTCTCCCGTTGCAGAGCACAGGCTCCAACTCCGGACGCGCAGGCTTAGCAGCCATGGCTCACGGGCCCAGCCGCTCCGTGGCATGTGGGATCTTCCCAGACCGGGGCACGAACCCATGTCCCCTGCATCGGCAGGCGGACTCTCAACCACTGCGCCACCAGGGAAGCCCGCTTTGAATTCTTTTAGATATATACCCAGAAGAATTGACAGATCATATGTTAATTCTATTTTTAACTTTTTGAGGAACCTCCATACTGTTTTTCCATAATGGCTGCCTTTTACATTCCCACCAACAGTCTACAAGGGTTCCAGTGTCTGTGGCGTCCTCACTGAAACTTGTCATCTTCTGATTTTTTTGATAGGCGCCATCCTGATGGGTGTGAAGTGATATCTCATGTGATTCTGATACGCATTTCCTTAATGATTAGCGATGTTAATCTTTTCATGTGCTTGTCAGCCATCTGTATACCTTCTTTGGAGAAATGTCTATTCAAGTCCTTTGCCTATGTTTAATCAGGTTGTTTTGTTGTTGTTGTTGGGTTGCAGAAGTTCCTTATATATTCTGGATATTAACCCCTTATCAGGTATAAAATTCTCAAATTATTTTCTCCCATTCCCTAGGTTGTCTTTTCACTCTGTTAACTGTTTCCTCTGGCAAGAAAAGGTTTTAAGTTTTTAAGACCAACGGGTGTATTCCCATTGGTCTGTCTTTGCTTTTGTCGCTCGCCTCTGCTTTTGGTGTCATATCCAAGAAGTCACTGCCAGATTCAACTGAAGCCCTTCCCCCATGTTTCTTCTAAGAGCGTAACAGTTTAAGGTCTTACGGTTTTGATCTTTAATCCATTTTGAGTTAATTTTTACATATGGTGTAAAGTAAGGGTCCAACTTCATTATTTTGCATGTGAATATTCAGTTTTCCCAATGCCATCTGTCTAAAGAGACCATCTTTTTCCCATTATATAGTCTTGGCACTCCTGTAGAAAGGCATTTGACCATATTGTTTCTGGGCTATTTTGTTCCATTGGTCTATATTATCTACCTTTCTATCAGTACCACACCATCTTAATTACTACTGCTTTGTAGGATGTTTTGAAAACAGGGAGTGTGAGGGCTGGAACTTTGTTCTCATTAAGATTGTTTTGGCTACTCAAGAGTCCCTTGAGATTCCACAGAAATTTAAGGATTTTTTTTTTTGTATTTCTGCAAAAAAATGCTATTGGGATTTGATAGGAACTACACTGAATCTGCAGATCACTTTGAGTAGTATGCACATTTTAACAATATTAAGTCTTCTAATCCATAATTATGGGATATCTCTCCATTTATTTCTATCTTCTCTGAATTCTTTTTTGTTATGTTTTATAGTTTTCAATCTCCTTGGTTGAGCTTATTCCTAAATATTTTATCCTTTTTGATGCTATAGTAAATGGGACTGTTTTCATAGTTTCCTTTTCAGTTTGGTCACTGTTAGTGTATAGAAATGCAACTAATTTTTGACTGTTGATTTTGTATCCTGCAACTTTGTTGAATTCAATTCAAACAGGTTTGTTTTGGGTTTTTTTGTGGAATCTTTGGTGTTTTCTACATAAAAGATCGTGTCATCTGCAAACAGAGATTATTTACTTCTTCCTTTCCAATCTTTTTTTTCCTCCTTGTCTAATTGCTCTGGCTAGAACTTCCAGTGCTATGCTGAACAGCAGTGGTGACAGTGGGCATCCTTGCCTTGTTCTTGGCCTTAGAGGAAAAGCTTTCAAGTCTTTCCACATTGAGTATGATGTTCATTGTGGGCTTTTCATATATGGCTTTTATTATGTTGAGGAAGCTTCCTTCTACTTCTAGTTTGCTGAGTGTTTTTATCATGAAATGGTGTTGAATTTTGTCAAATGTTTTTGTCAAGTTTTTTTCCTGCATTGATTGAGATGATTATGTGGTTTTTGTCCTTCATTTTGTTAATGTGGTATATTACAATGATTTATTTTTGTATGCTGAACCAGCCTTACATTCCAGCTATGAATCCCACTTGGTCTGGTGTATGATCATTCTAACGTGCTGGTGAATTCGGTTTGCTAGTATTTTGTTTACGGTTTTTGCATCAATATTCATCAGGAATACTGGTATGTAGTTTTCTCGGGTTTTTTTGTTTCATTTTGTCTTGTCTTGTTGTGTCCTTGTGTGGTTTTGGGATCAGTAATGCTAGCCTTACAGAATGAGTTCAGGAGTATTCTTTCTTCAATTCTTTGTAAGAGTTTGAAAAGGATTGGTGTTAATTCTTCTTTAAATGTTTGGTAGCATTCTCCAATGAAGCCATAGGGTCCTAGGCTTTTCTTTGTTGGGACATTTTTCATTGCCGCTTCAATCTCCTCACTAGTTATAAGTCTGTTCAGATTTCTTATTTCTCCATGATTCAGTCTTGGTAGGTTATGTGTTTCTAAGAATTTATCCACTTCTATGTTATCCAATTTGTTGGCACAGTAGTGTCTTATAATCTTTTTAATTTCTGTGACATCAGTTATAATGCCTCCTCTTTCATTTCTAATTTTAGCTATTTGAGACTTCCCTCTTTTTTTCTTAGTCTAGCTAAGGATTTGTCAATTTTGTTGATCTTTTCAAAAACCCAACTCTTGGTCTCGTGATTTTTTTGGACTGTTTTTCTATTCTCTATTTCATTTATCTCTGCTCTAATCTCTCTATTTTCCTTCCTTCTGCTGACTTTGGGTTTAGTTTTTCTTTTTTTAGTTTCTTGAGGTATAAGATTAGGTTGTTGATCTGCGATCTTTCTTCTTTTTTAATGTAAGCATTTACTCCTATAAACTTCCCTCTTCTGCTGCATCCTGTAAGTTTTGGTATATTGTGTTTTTATTTTCATTTGTCTTCAGATATTTTCTAAATTCCCTTGTGATTTCTTCTTTGACTCACTGGTTGTTTAAGAATGTATTGTTTAATTTCCACGTTTGTGGATTTTCCTGTTTTCCTCCTGTTACTGATTTCTAGTTTCATCACACTGTGATCAGAGAAGATACTTCATAATGATTTTAATCTTAAATTTATTAAGACTTGTTTTGTAGCCTAACATGTGCTCTGTCTTGGAGAATGTTCTGTGTGTTCTGAGAAGAATGTGTATTCTGCTTTGTTGGGTGCAGTATTCTGTATATATCTGTTAGGTCCAATTGGCATACAGTGTTGTTTAAGTCCTTTGTTTCCTTATTGACCATCTGTCTGGCTGTTCTATCTATAACCAAAAGTGGGGTATGGAAGTCTACTACTATTATTATATTGCTGCCTATTTCTCCCTTTAGTTCTGTCAATGACTGCATTATATATTTGGGAAAGAATTTAACAATGTAAAGTAATAATATAAAAAGCCTGGAGTCAAAATACTTTCCCTATAAAAATGACTGGCTATACAGTAAGGAATAAAAAGATAGAAGAATATATACAAAATTATACATTTGGTGATTTTTATTAACTTCGCTGTATTTTTTTCTGTACTTTATAGACGTTTAATAGTGAACAGGAGTTCTCTTAGCAATTATAAAACAAAAAAGATTTTTTTTAAACAGCTATGCAAAGTACTCTATTATAAACTACTTCATGAGCTAATGACTTTTTCATATTGTTTGAGGTTTTATAAATTATAAAAGACTAAGATATAAGACAAATAACACTTAATTTTTGTTTAAATTTTTTGTTTAAGAATAAATAACTTCATCTCAGATTAGCAGGATTCCAATATTAAAAGCTTTCAATATCAGGCTTGCCTGAACAATCCTGGCAAATAAGGAAAGAGCTGAGTCCTCTTATTTTCCATACTTTGCCCCCCGATTTAAATATGATTAATTTGATTAATTACAGAAAAGGCAATCAAAATATCAAAGTAATTTACTCTCCGTTTTTCACATATTTTTGTATGAAAGCATCATTCAACTACCATTCCTACTGTTGGTGGACCTGACATCAAACTAGTTAAGAAATAAACCTTAACACATTTTTGGAAACTTTTCCACTACCAGTTTAATCATTCGGTATGTCTTGAGCCTTATGTTTATTTTGTAGAAATGACTGAAATTGATCTCATTTTCTGGTTTAAAAACATTTCTAGTTGATTTTTATATGCATAACCAATTCAATTATTCAGGCTAAACAGAATAGTTTTTAATTGTTGTTAATAGTCATTGTTGGCAAAATGGTTAAATTGAATGTGTGAATAATCATGGCCAGATTTTTATTCAGAAGTATACTATTTTAAAAAATGAAATTTTAATAAATATACTAAGATAATAAAATGCATTATGTGGAGATTTTACACTTAAGTCTGAGAGAAAGGCATTTAATAACCACAAGCAATATTTAAATATAACTTACTAAGAGTAGAAAATTTTTATAGACATATATTTGTTTAGATTTCAAATCCTAAGACTACATGATGTCTTTTACTTTTCATAAACTCTAACAAACAAGTGGGCATGTTTCAATTTAACAGAACTTGTTAAATACTGGAAATACTTAATAACCAAAGAAAATGTATATTAAGCCTCCTGGAGAGCAAATATTAGTTAACACTTACTGGACATAGTAGAGAAACCCTCAGGCTGGTTGTAGCTATTTCACTGTCTGGATCCGCAGTCAATTTCTCTTTAACTGACATTCATCAAAGAGAAAACAAACAGAAGTTTATTAAAGATACATCACCGATGCAACATAAGAAAAAGAATGAGGAACTTAAAAAAAAAGAACTCAAAAATAATCTGCTCAATTATTTTCCAATCAAATGAAAAGATAAAAATTATAAGGTTCATAATCTCTACAATAAGCAAAGGAAGGAAAACAACTGTATATCTATAGACTGACTACATTTCCTGTAAGTCTCCTATTTCTCACCCACAAAACAAAAACTGCATTGCACTAACATAAAGGAAATTTATATAGCAGGTTAATATATTCAGCTGATGGCACACCATCTTCCTTTTATAACTCTAAGATACTGGATAAAGATTTTCTTTCTTTTAAACTATGACAATATTATTTTAAAAGAAACTAATAAAAAACTATAAAACTAACATGTATAAGTTTTTACAATGCTCACATAATACAAATATTTATTGTAAACACATTAACTCTAATTTCAAATTATAAAAAGAAAAAAGTTCAATTGATTTTTTTACCATATGATTATTTGAGTTTTATATTTATTTATCCATAACCTAATTAATTATGCTACCTTGGGCAAGTCAGTCCTCCTCTCTGAGCTTAATTTTACTTCTTGGAAAATAACAGCCTACACTAGATAATCTCTACATCTTCTCAGTTCAAATTTCCTATGGTTCTTAAGAGAGGAGGCACTGGTAATTTTACTTTTGAAGCTATTCTGTTACTCTCAGTCAGTCTAACATAACAAGGACCTT
This sequence comes from Aethalodelphis obliquidens, assembly GCF_003676395.1. Taxonomy (NCBI): domain Eukaryota; kingdom Metazoa; phylum Chordata; class Mammalia; order Artiodactyla; family Delphinidae; genus Aethalodelphis; species Aethalodelphis obliquidens. The sequence continues at coordinate 14,879,219 of NW_020837970.1, read as the reverse complement.
TTTTTAAAAAGAAAAATTGATTTATTTTTGGCTGTGTTGGGTCTTCATTTCTGTGCGAGGGCTTTCTCTAGTTGTGGTGAGTGGGGGCCACTCTTCATCATGGTGCGCGGGCCTCTCACTGTCGCAGCCTCTCTGTTGCGGAGCACAGGCTCCAAACGCGCAGGCTCAGTAGTTGTGGCTCACGGGCCTAGTTGCTCTGTGGCATGTGGGATCTTCCCAGACCAGGGCGCAAACCCGTGTCCCCTGCATTGGCAGGTAGATTCTCAACCACTGCGCCATCAGGGAAGCCCAACAAGGACCTTTATACTTCTCATCTGAAAACCTGAGACATGTTACTTCTGAAAACCTCAGAACTTTAATTAAACTTCAGCACAGAAGTGAGACTGGAAATGCCTAAACGTAATATTTCAATAATTTTAGAAGCTGTTCCAGAATAACTTTAAAGTCTATATGTGTAAGGGGGCACAAGTGGAGTAGTTGTGGAGTCAATCATAGAATTTCAGAGCTGAGGCACAAATGAATGTGACAGGAAGGAAGGAAGGGAGGGAGGGAGGGAGGAAGGAAAGAAAGATACAAGAAAATGGAACGGGGAAAAGTACTTGGGTAAGGTAGAACAGTTTCAGATGTCTGTTGAACTGGTAACTATTTATAAGAACTAAGAATTCTGGGCTTCCCTGGTGGCGCAGTGGTTAAGAATCTGCCTACCAATGCAGCGGACACGGGTTCAAGCCCTGGTCTGGGAAGATCCCACATGCCGCGGAGCAACTAAGCCCGTGCACCACATCTACTGAGCCTGTGCGCCACAACTACTGAGCCCATGTGCCACAACTACTGAAGCCCACGTGCCTAGAGCCCATGCTCCGCAACGAGAAGCAACCACAATGAGAAGCCCGCGCATCACAACGAAGAGTAGCCCCCGCATGCCGCAAGCAGAGAAAACCCGTACACAGCGACGAAGACCCAACACAGCCAAAAATAAATAAAAGAACTAAAAAAAAAAAAAAAGAATTAAGAATTCTGCCTTTATTAAACTTGATGATCACAGAGTCTGGATTTTTTTGAGATGGTCCAAATCTTAGATATTCTATTCAACTGCCTCCATAAACTAGTGGATCTCAACTAAGATGCACATCAGAACTACCTATAGAGCTTTCTAACTTATAACTGCCCACTGAACCAAAATGGGGAAGAGGGACACTAATAAGTAGTTTTTAAAAAGCTCCAGATGTGATTCTGATGACAGACTAAAAAATCATTTTATGGCCTGGAAATTCAAAATTTTTACAGTCTATATAACTCATAGGCTGTCTATCACATCTAAAAAGGCACACAATCCGTGGGTTTTAGTTTGGAAAATATAGTTATCATATCACTTATGCTAATTAATATTATATGTAAATTATGAAAAGTATGCTTTTGCCATTATAGACCCAATGTTACTCCAACCTTTCTTATAAAGATACATTTAACAAACAGTATCCTTTTAAAGGTGACAAACAATTGCCATACGAAACAAACATGTAAATAGAATTCTAATGTGATTCCTAACCATTCTGCATGTCTTCACCAACCACTCCCTAACACCCACCATGCACACAGCAATGGGAACAGTAACTGACTTTACATCTTATCTATTTAAACTTCGAGTTAAATGAAGCAATATCATAGATCATAATATCAGCCTTATGCAAAACAAAGTTCAGTGTTAGTACTTTGAAAAAAAATGAAAAAGGAAAGGCAACCTGAGGTAGTGGTTCAGAGCACAGGATCTAGAGCCAGCCTAGGCTATAATTCAGCCTTAGTCATTTAACTTTTCCATGCCTCAGTTTCCTCATCTTGTAAATGGGAATAATAACAGTACCTCATAGCATTGTTGTAAGGATTAAATGAGTTAATACAAATAAAATGCTTTAAAATAACCTAACATTATACTAAATAAATATTAGTTATCACAACTTAAAATAAAATGTGACTTGTATGTTTATTTTCTCTCAGAGGTGAAAGAATTTTCTGAAATTATTTTAGAATTAGCTTATTAATTTCTATTTAAAAAAAAAAACTTCGCTTTTCACCTTTGCCATTATAGACTCAATCAATCCTGTAAAGATATTTTTAATACTTTAGGATCTTGATTGGATTGAATTTAACCTACAGATCAACTTGGAGAGAACTGACATTTCTCCAATAACAATACTGAGTGTTCTGATCCATTAACATGATGTATCTCTTCATTATTCAGGTCTTATTTTAATTACTCTCACCAATGTTTTATAGTTTTCAGCATACAATTGTGCATATATTTTGTGTAACATATTCCTAAGTATTTCATATTTTTAAAATTCTTATTATTTGAATTTCAATTTCCAGTTGTTTACAGCTAGTAGAAATACAATTTTTATAAACTGACCATGTATTCTGCAACCGTGCTAAATTTACACATTGGCTTTAGTAGCTTTTTTGTAGATTTTTTGGATGTTTTCTATACAATGAAGTCATCTTCAAATAAAGACAATAATTATTGTTCATTTCTAATCTGTATGCTTCTTTTTTCTTGCCTTATTGTGCTGAATAGGATCTTAAGGGCAATGCTGAATAGAGGCATTAAGAAAGATATTCTTGCCTTATTCTTAGGGGTGAAGATTTTTACCATTAAATATGATATTAGCTAAAGGCTTTTTGTAAATACCCTTTATTACATTGAAGCAGCCCCCTTCTATTTTGCTGAGTTTTATCATGAATGGATATTGAATTTGACCAACTGCTTTTTCTGAATCTATGGAGACGATCACATGATTTTTTCTTTTTTTGTTTGCTGAGATGAGAAGGTGAATTATATTGATAGATTTTTGAATGTTATATGAACCTAATATTCCTGGAACAAACTCTATTTGATCCCTATGTATTAACTTTTAATATACTGTATTTGTCAAAACAATTCTGAAAAAGAAAAATAAAGTTGGAGGACAACCTGATTTCAAGAATTACTATCAAGCTTTAGTAATGAAGACTGTGTTATTGGTGTAAGGATAGATAAATAGGTCAATGGAAGATAATGGAGTCCAGAAATAAATTCATACATCTATGGTCAACTGGTTTTTGACAAAGGTGTCAAGGTAATTAAATGGAGAAAAAATTAGTATTTTCGAGAAATGTTATAGAACAACTGTTATCCGTATGGGGAGAAAATGAACCTCTAAAGCTTACTTTGCATCATACACAAAAATTTATTTAAAATAAACTGTAGACCTAGATCAAAGAATAAAACAATAAAACTTCTAGAAGTAAAATGTTTGTGACCTTGGGTTGGACAAAGATTTCATAGTATGCAAAAAGCACAAACTATAAAATAAATGCAGGGAAAAGTTGAATAGATATTTTATCAAAGAAGCTATAAGGATGGCAAATAAGCACATGAAAAGATGCTTAACATCGTTAGTCATTAGAAAAGTTCATATTAAAACCACACGACATATCACCTACACAGTGACCAGAATGGCTAAAATCAAAGCAGCCTGACAATATCCACTGCTAGAGAGAATGGGGAAAAAACTCTAAATCTCAAATCTTCTTGGTAGGAATGCAAAAATGGAATATGCACTTTATAAGAAACTGCCAACCTCTTTTCTATACATTTATCATGTGACCCAGCAATCCTAGTCCTGAGTATTTACCCAAGAGAAATGAAAACGTATGTCCACAAAACTGATACTCATATGCAAACTGCAAATGTTTTAGCAGCTTTATTCATGATAACGAAAAACTGGAAGCAATCTAAACGTCCATCAACTGATAAATGGATACCCAAATTACAGTACAGATAAATGGAACACTACTCAATAATAAAGAAGAGCAAACTACATGAATGAACCTAAAACCATTATACTATGTAAAAGGAGCCAGAAACAAAAGGCTACATGCTGTGGGATTTCAAGTTCTGGAAAAGAAAAAACCACTGAGACAGAAATCACATCAATGGTTATAAGAACTGGGGGTAAGGAGATGAGACAGAATGCAAAGTGCCACAGGGGAACTTTCTGGGGTGAAGAATGTTACATATTTTGATTGTGGCATTTAGTTCATGATTGCATACACCTGTCAAATTCATCAAACTGTACACTTAAACAGGTGAATTTTTACTGCTTGTAAACTATACTTGAATAAACACAACCAAAATAAAAAAAAGAAGAAAGGTGTGGGGGGGAATCAGTATGTTAAATTTCATAAGAAAGTGAAAAATAAAAATAAGACATCAATATTCATCCTGCTGCATCAACCAACACCGGGTAAATCTTTCAGTCAGGTTTTCTGGTGTCACTGTGAGCTGCAGCCGTAACAGTATTTTACTATTTTACTATATGATGATTAATTTACTAAAATTAATCTTTGAAAATCCCTGTTGTCATGTGCTATGAGAGTTAGCCACTAGTCACATGTGGCTATATTTAAATTTAATTAAATTTAAAATTCAGTTCCTCAGTTGCACTACCACATTTCAAGTACTCAACAGACACATAGTACTAGTGGCTATCACACGGGACAGTGCAGATATAGAACATTTCCATCACCACAGAGTGTTCTATTAGTGCTGTTCTAGGTTTTCAAAAAAATTTCTTTCCTTTTCAGAATTTTTTTTTTTTTTTTTTTTTTTTTGCGGTACGTGGGCCTCTCACTGTTGTGGCCTCTCCTGTTGCGGAGCACAGGCTCCAGACGCGCAGGCTCAGCGGCCATGGCTCACGGGCCCAGCCGCTCCACGGCATGTGGAATCTTCCCGGACCGGGGCATGAACCCGTGTCCCCTGCATCGGCAGGCGGACTCTCAACCACTGCGCCACCAGGGAAGCCCTCCTTTTTAGAATTTTAAGGCTGTAAACAATTGAACATATTAAGTCCAATACTTCATTTTATAAGCAAGAAAACAGAGGCACAGAGATGTGATCTTTTACTCAAGAACTCTTTTCATCAGTTTACTTAACAAAAGTCTGAGGATCTACTATGTGCCAGGCCCTGAGCTAAGCACTAGGAATTCAAAGAAAGATAAGATTAAGTTCCTGCCCAAAGGAACTCATAGTCTAGTAGAGAGCAAAGATACTTCTCTAATGTGCTGTAATGGAAACTAGCTCAAAGTCAATGCATCAACTCTGGGGGTTCTGAGATACCTCCTGGAAAAAGTGAAACATGAAGGATAACTAGAATTTAGGCAAAGTAGGTAACAGGGAAGTCTGAGGCACAGAGAACAATACTGGCAAAGCACTGAAGAAAAGAAAAGAATTCATTATTTTTGGAGTAAAAAGAATGAGAAGAAGAATGAATACAGATGACACCGGAAAGTAATAAGCAGGTGCCACACCATGGAAAGCTATATGTTTAAGTCATGTTAACAAGTTGGAGTTTTTATCCCATTGGTGTTAGGAAGTCATGGATTGCAAAGAAATGGTAAGATTAGATCTGTATTAATCACTTAGATTGCTACCAGAAGAGAGATATAAAAAGGGGGGCCAATGGGCTTCCCTGGTGGCGCAGTGGTTGAGAGTCCGCCTGCCGATGCAGGGGACACGGGTTCGTGCCCCGGTCCGGGAAGATCCCACGTGGCGCGGAGCGGCTGGGCCCGTGAGCCATGGCCGCTGAGCCTGCGTGTCCGGAGCCTGTGCTCCGCAACGGGAGAGGCCACAACAGTGAGAGAGGCCCACGTACCGCAAAAAAACAAAAAGGGGGGTGGGCAAGAAAGGAGAGGAATATATAATTCAAGAATAGGTTTTTAAAATAAAGGCAGGATATGAGAGCTTAAATGAGGTCAGTGATGGTAGGGAGAGAGAGAGCTCAACAGAGTTGAGAAATATTTAGGGTTTATGTCTGATAGAACTTAGTGAGTTCAGTTTTCACTACTTGAATCTGAGGAACCAGTGGTATATTTCAGTGAAGACAGTTAGCTATGTGTATCTACATTTGAAATTCAGGGGAAGGTCTGGAATGAAAATATGTATTTGGGAGTTGGTGCTAATTTAAACCACAAGAGTAAATGTGATTATCTCTAGGGAAAGTATGTATGTCCTTGTAGAGACCAAGGACAAAAACCCAGGGAAAACAAACATTTAGGATACTACCCTTAAGAGTATCCATTGAAGGCAAGTGATTGAGAAGAAATAGAGATGAGAATTTCAAGGAGACAGTTGTTGGTATGAAATGCAGCAAAAATATCTGACATAAACTGAAAAGATAAACTTTAAATCTGGCAATCAGATTGTCACTTGTGACATCTGCAAGAGCAGTTTCAGTGGAATGATGGGAGTTAAAAGTTCACAATGGGTTGCAGTGAGGAGGTAGAAAGGGAAGTTTAGATGACTCTTTGAAGAAACTAGGATGAGAACAGGAGGAACACAGATCTCTATCTAGAGAGTAGCTTGCTTTTGTATTTTCTAAAGGATGAAAAAGACTCGACAGTGAAGGCTGACAGAAAGCCTATAGAGCGGAGGAAGGAACTGAAAATACAGGACAGAGAGCAGATAAGTGAGCAGAGAGGCCTCGTAATGCTGTTTCTGAGCATCTCCATCTGGATGCCTCATAGACATCTCAAATACCAAAAGTCCAAGAGTGCACTCTGATCTTGCGCCTGCAACCGGATCTTTTCAACACTGTTTTCCATTTCAGTAAATGGCACTACCATGTAAGCTGGTGCCTAGTAAGTAAGGAACCTAGAACTCCTTCACTTCTTTTTCTTCACTCCCCACACGTAGTCACCACTTCTCCCCTTTAACACCTCTCAAACCATCAACTTCTCTCTATTTCCATCACCATTACTTCAGTTCAAGACATCATCATCTCTTATCTGTACAACAGGTTCCTAACTGGCCTCACTACAACAGCCTAGCTCCCCTTCAATTCAGTCTACTAAGTGAACGTTTTATTGCCCATATCTGATCGTACCACTCTGCTTAAAAATCCTCTAAGGGTTTTTTATCATCTGTCTTCATATCATCTATATGAACTCACCCCATGGCTATCTCTCTGGCCACTTTCCTCCTTTGTTCTCTCCACTTCAACTCTACTGGCCTTGTCTCTTGGCATATTCTCCTCCCATCTGGGGCTTACCTCCTTCTCATCCTTATAATTGTGTCTTAAACATCACAGCACCAGAGAGGACTATGTTCTCCTGCTGTTACCTCCAGAGTTCCCTGTCTTTCTTCTTTAAGACACATGTCACAACTGTAATTCACTAATGACTTGTACAATCATTTAATTCTGTCTTTCCCACTGGACTGCAAAACTTCTGACGGATGCAGAGACAGTATGTGTTTTGTTTAAGGCTACAGTCTCCTGTGCCTGGAACACAGTAGACTCTTAATACAATTTCTTGAATGAGAAGAATAAATGAATAAAAAATTAACTTTGGGCAGGAAACTGGACATTTCCTCCTGAGACTGAAGAGAATAAATAAGGATGGGTACAAATGAAGATAAGTTGAAAAGTAGTTTTGTGACATTAAGGAAGAAATGGGCAATTTAGACAAGTCACATCTTATAGCACCGATTTTCTTGCGCTGACAGTGTTGAAAGAGGGGGAATATTGTTTAAGTATGGCTAAGGTTTAAAGTGATTGCTAAAGGGAAAAAGAAGAGGAGACAGGAACTTGACCAAGAATTAGTAAAGGACTGCTTTGTGATAGTGGTGAGGGGACAACTCTACACGAAGACGGAAACCACAATACAAAAATCTACTAAATCAAATGAATCAGCGTGGATTTCTCTGTGAAAAGTCTAAATACCATTGACTTTATTTCAAGAATAATGTCTGATTTGACTAATAAAATTTTGCCAGTAGAATTCATTGATAAGATTAAGAATGACTTACAATGAACATATTTGTGGGTAATTTGATTCTACAAAATATCTGAGAAACCCACCAACATTTTCTTCTGTCAAGTTGTTTCACACAATCTTTTAATTACATAATTAATTTGTTGGGTAACTTATTTCTTTAGAGATAGCATAAAGGCAAACAATCTGTTCTTTAGTCAATTATGACAAATGTTTTATTGGTAGGATCCAAATTAAATTTTTGTTGGTTCCCCAAGCCAACAAGATAAGATACAAAGTTCCACAAAAATCCAACCCAATCTGCAACTACTCTCCACCTCCAGGATTTATTAGAGATGAAATAAACCACTTTTGAATTAAGTAGCTTTTGCTGCTTAACAGTGGCTAACAGTGGTTTGTTCTAGTAAATAAAATAACTCTAGGCTCACCTTCCCACTCTCCCTCCAGATGGTGCCACAGCTGCAAGCGGAGAAGAATTTACAGCTTGAGCAAAGACAGCTTGCCTTATTATTATTATGCAACATAACAGCTTCATCAGCTTTCAGCTTTATTTCTTGGTATGACCTTTTCTACACAGGCTCACACAATTCCATAATACTTTCTGACTAAATGAAATTCTAACGCTATGTGGCAAATACGAAGATTCTCAGGAGAATGACCAGAATGGAGTGTGAAAAAAGAAAAATTCTTCTCTTGTGTGCTCCTTCAAAGCAGGTGTCTGTCCCTCCTCTTCTTTCAGGATCCCCCACTCATCTCCTTGTCCTTGCCAAAAGGTGCTTCCACTCCCCTAGACCTCAAACCAGACCTCTAGCTCTCCACTGTCTATCAAGGAATGCCTACAGAGGCATTAGCCACTAGTGTGCTCCTCTTGACTCAGAATATTTTCAATTTTAAAAGGACCCTTTTTATACAGAAAAATCCTTCAATGAACTCTTGAGGGTATACTGATATTCAGAGGTAATGGGATCTTTATATCCGGCATAGAAACAGGTTAGAAAAAGAGATAAAAGCTATGTCGCAAAGGGAAACAAGAGGAAAGGTGGTCTTACTACCTTAGTTTCTTTCTACCAGAATGTTCCTAACTACAAATCTGATAGTGGGCTTCATTAATCAACTCACATCAAGAATCCTTAAAGGGTAGCTATCGAACCCCCATCTGTAAAAGCTTTGTTCTCCAAGTGCCCATCCCCATCCCCCAATCCATCTATCTCTCACAAAGAAGAGAATAAAGGAAGAACTTAGTTCAACTCTTTGGAAAGGCCACCAACCTCTGGCCTCAAACGCTGAGGCCAGAAGAGTCAATGTGCCCCTTGCTACCTCTCAAGTTCACCTGAACAAAAGGAACCATCTAGTTATTCCTACCTAAGAACCTAGATTTTGAAGGAGCTTTAGGTTATGATGTGGTATAAACTTCTTGTTACAGATGAAGAATAAGAGATTCAGAGTACGAGTAGACTGACTTTCCAAGGCCACATAACTGGTTAAAAGCAGAACCTACTTCATTATTATAACTACCACCCCACTGACTCTCTTTTTACTTTGTTAATGCAGGGATGTTGTCATCACATATCCTTGGACATTTTTCCTGGATAAACCTTAAATATAAAATAACTCTTGTAAAATATATGCCAAGATTTCCTTTCCATCTCCTAGAATTCCTGAACACTTATTTATTTTTATGAAGCTTTGGTAAAATATTCTTCTGTATTCATGTACTGACTTTACAAAGTTAATTTTAAGATCAGTAAAATATAAACTATAAAATATACGTCATGACAAAGATATTAAAACTACTCTTTTTTTTTTGGCCCCGCCACACAATGTGTGGCATCTTAGTTCCCCGATGAGGGATCGAACCCGTGCCCCCCGCAGTGGAAGCGCAGAGTCTTAACCGCTGGATTGCCAGGGAAGTCCCTAAAACTACTCTTAAGTCTTGAATTACTCTAGCTCACAAAACAAAGTTTTCAGTGTTTTAATCCACTATGACAAGCTCTAGTAAAAAAAATAAACCCTAAAATTTCTTGAGTTGAAAAACACTATTCTAACCTTTACCAAAATAGTTCAGCTGCATAAATAAAATAAAGTTATCATACGTACTTAAAGCTCTAGAATGATCCGGATTCCTTATTCCCTTTGCTCGTAACCTCTGAAGAAGAACTGTTGAGGACAACTGTTTTACAAGATATACTGCCATGGAATAGTTCTGGAAAAAAACAAACAAAAAAAAAGATGTAGAAAGCAAACAACATACGTAAGTAAATAGGTACATCTATTTTAATCCCACAATGATAGGGAAAGAAAATTAACACCTGTTTAAAACACCTACTGTGCGCCAAGCACTATCTTAGGTGTTTTCATGAATGGTAATTCATTTAATCTTAACCAAAAAGCTGCTGAGGTAATCCTATTTTTATGGATGAGGAAAGTGAAGTGTAGAAAAGTAAAAGAACTTGTTCTAATTTTGCAACTTTCAAGAGATAATGCCAGGTCTGTCATGCTTCTGTATTACCTGACTACCTATGCTTGAAGTTAATCAATTTAGGCACTTATGTAAAGAACATTGTTAAAAATAAATATAAACCAATGCCAATAAGATGTCAAAGTCATCATAAAACGTATTTAGCAGGTAGCAGTAGCTATTTAAAAAATTAGACTGGCATCCTAATCCATTTAATCTCTCTCTATGCCTTTAACTAGTTTTGAAAAGACCCTACTTGGGCTATTATCACAACAAGCAGAGGGAATATTAAATATTTTCAAAGAGAAGCTGATGGTTTGGCAAAAGAACAGATGAATATCCATTACCAGCAGAGGGACTACCCAGAGATGGTACTAGGAGAAGGGGGACAAAGAAAATAGTTTATCAACAAGCCAAGGCAAAGTAAAGGGTACATGACTGGATAAGAGGAAGAAAAGAGGGCTGAGGCTTATGAAGGGTAAGAGAGAGATCTAAATGAGAAGGCCCACTTTCCACTTGGTGTTGGAATCAAGAGATTTGGAAAGAAGCAAAAGGAAAAATAATTATTGCCATCTTCTATTTATTAGCTACATACAGTTTTACACACACTCTTAATATATACTATCCACTTCATTTAAACCTCAAAGAAGGCCTGTAAGAGATACGTAGGGCAAGTATCTTTCTAAGTAAAGGACTGATAAAATGGAGGCACACAAAAATGCTTTTAATTTTAAATTTTAAAAAATATATGTAATCTGCTCATGATCATGCACCTGCCTGATGACAAAGGTGGCACTAGAAATCAAGAGGAAAGTGAAGGGACGTCAGGACAATGGACTAATGGCCAAGGCCAGTGTAGTTCTCTATAGTTCTTGACTTCACATACCATTTGCTTTGACCCTCCTAACCTAGTCCAATGTACATTCCAACTTTCAGTTACTTTCACACTTTGGAAAATGCATCCCCCTCTTTTGGCAAGAAGAGAATATATTGTACAATACCCTCTGGAAGGTCAAATTTTCACTTAGAGTTCAGAAACCTATCCGTGTTCACATGCTACACATTTTCCAGGAAAAAATGAAGTATCAAAAAAGCTAATTTGGGAGGGATAAATTAGGAGTCTGGGATTAACATATGCATACTACTATATATAAAATAGATAATCAACAAGGACCTACTGTATAGCACAGGGAACTCTGCTCAATACTCTGTAATAACCTAAATGGGAAAAGAAGCTGAAAAAGAATGGATATATGTATAACTTGAATCACTCTGCTGTACACCTGAAACTAACATTGTAAATCAACTATACTCCAATATAAAATAAAAATTAAACATTTTTAAAAAGCTAATTTACTTTCATTAATAAATCCCTTAATTTATTAATGAGGAACAAATAACCTTAAAACTTACCAAAATTTTAGACACACAACATACCAATCTAATATAAAACTAAAAAGCTCCTTTTAGAAAAAAAATCCTTATTCACCTTTATTATTTGATTAATGGTTCAAGTATGATAGAAACTGGAGAAATGCTAATTAACACTGTGAAATTATTATATATACTTACAGCCTGAATCTTCAGAACTAGTAATCACCCTAAGGCTTTATATAAATTTTTAAGGAGAGGTCAAGTAGAAACTACAAGTTCAGTGAAAAGGTATGTTCACTCTAGTTGAAACATGTAACCAGATAAGAAATTAAAAAAAAAAAAAAAAGGAAGTAAAAAGAAGGTCAGGTATTAACAAACACCACTTGTACCGATAATATGGAATTAAATTTTATATCACATGAAAGAGATTCAGCAGCAACCCCGCCAAAACTCCACCGTGGTATATCATCTCTCCTAGGTACATGATACATTGTTCCTGCTAACGCTTCAAAGTACTACTTAACTCCAACTACTGAAATATATTGCATTACACTGATGTTTTTGTCAAATGCTTTTTCAAAGTCTTCAAAATTGTCTATCAAGTTTATAGGACGTTTTCTTCATTATTAAGATATCTCATTTAAGTGCCCTTTATACCAGTATCTAAATAACTTCTCTACAAACAATGACAATTTAATAAATGGCTAGATGCAGTGATTACTCTGAGGTAGGATAAGAAGTTACAACATAGTTCACTTATTTCCTTCAAGCACTGTACTAGCTCTTCTTTTTCTCTTATATTACAATTTTTAAAATTGAGCTATAATTGACATATAATATTGTGTAAGTTTAAGGTGTACATCTTGACTGAATAGAGTTACAATATATTGTAAGACGATTACCACCATAGCATTAGCTCTTCCATTTATTTCCTTTGAAGACATAATGCTAACACTTCTCAATGGCAACTAATAATACAGAAATTAATCCCCAAAACAGTAAGAGATCCTACATGAATTATTCAGAGTATCTTCACAAGCTGAATAAAACTAGGATCAAAAACCAATCTAATAAGTTATCTTTTGGGCTTCAGAAAAGAATAATTTTCTTTCAATGTTTTATTTCAAAAAGAAGGTCTCCAACTTGTAGATCATGGTCTACACAAAGCTTACCTGGGAGATCTTCAAATCACTGAAGATTACTGTTTTCTTTCTGAGGTGTGGAAGGCTTCCCATGGAAGAATATTTCCCCCTCTCCTCTAGTGCTATATATCAGCAACCACATTTCCCTCCTCTCCCACAGTTTGACTTCTTTCATAGTTCACTGTAAACACCCTGGTGTTTATACACTTTTCACACACAGACAAAACCCAAAACATCTGCAATACCCTCTTCAAAAAGGGGGACAAAAACAGGGAGCCCAAGGTACACTAGAAAAAAACATTTAAAAGGATTTTAAAAACCTAATAGTGACATACTGATTAGGTAAAGAAAAAATATATAACCTTGATAGATCTCAAAAAAGGATTTTGATAATATTCAAAATCCATTTCTCTCAAAGATATACAGTAAAAAAGAGGACCATAGGATTATGTTATTGCTATAATTAAGTTCTATCAAAAATTAATAGCCATTATAATACTTAATGTTGTGACACTAGTATTCTCATTAACGTTAAGGAACAAGCCAAGTATGTCCACTAGCACTCACATTACTTAACATTGTTCTGAAGGTTCTAGACAGCACAGAGAACAAGAATAAGAAATTATGGCCTAAGTATTAGGATTATCATTATTCATATAATGATACATCTCAGACTCAAAACTGCCTATTTGGAAATACCAAGAAACCTACTAAAAAGCTATCAGAACCAATACGTGAATTTATGTACTAAGTAAATATTCAACAATAACTAGCTTTTAAATAAAACAATAAATACATTTTTTAGAAAATATAACAGAAAAAAGATCTATTTACAATAGCAGTAATAATAATAAACAACACAAGAATCAATAAAAAATATGGAAACTTTGTAAGAAGAAACCTATTAAATTACTGAGGAACATGAAAGAGGATTTGAATAAATGGAGAAACATACAGTTCCTGAAATAAGGACATTAAATACTGTAAATAAGTTATTCCTCTCTAAGTTAATATACAAATTTTAAAGGCAAGCTCATTTATTCCCAGAAAGATTTGGGGGAATAATGCAGGGGAATATGTCTTACTCCATGCAATTACTTTTTCAACATTTTCACTCTCCTCAATGCCCCGATTTCTTCTCTCACTCTCAGCAGACTTCTCTCACCTCCTATCTCACAGACTTAAGAGAATTCATCAGATCAGAACTTACCACCTCTCCAGTACCAATCATGTACATGCATCCAATCCTTTTATTCCACTAAATAAAGAAGTTGTCCCTCCTAGCTACAATGAGTTAGTTAATGAAATTCACTATTATTTTTCTCGTGTATATTTAATCTCTTCCTCCCAAGAAGATACCTGCCATCATCCTTTATACATGTTTAACACTCTCCCATTAAAGCAAACAAATAACTCTCATCTCAAATTTCCCTCCAGCTCAGCTGTATCTACTTCCAAAGCTACCCTTCTATAACTATCTCCACTGCCTTACCTCTGCCTGGTCACAATCGGGCTTCTCCTCCCACCATTCACCAAAACAGCTCATGCTAAAGTCAACTTTATGTTTCTAATCCAAAAAGTATTTTTTTAGATTTCAACATACTTGACTTCTCAACATCTGCTCAGTACTGCTTACCATCTCCTTTTTTTTTAATAAATTTTATTTTATTCACTTATTATTTTTGGCTGCATTGGGTCTTCGTTGCTGCGCGCAGGCTTTCTCTAGTTGACTGGGGGCTACTCTTCATTGCAGTGCGCGGGCTTCTCGTTGCAGTGGCTTCTCTTGTTGCGGAGCACGGGTTCTAGGCACGTGGGCCTCAGCAGTTGTGGCTCACGGGCTCTAGAGCACAGGCTCTGTAGTTGTGGCACACAGGCCCAGTTGCCCCGCGGCATGTGGGATCTTCCCGGACCAGGACTCGAACCCGTGTTCCCTGCATTGGCAGGTACATTCTTAACCACTGTGCCACCAGGGAAGTCCCTGTCCTTCTTCTTTGAAACTCCTCCCTTGGCTTCTCATACCCACCCCCCTGTTCTGCCCCACATCTCTGGTACTATTTCCCCATGTCCTCTGCAGGTTCATTCTCTTCTATCCAGTATTAAAAGTTATAGTTCCTCAAGAATGGTAAGCCTTCAACACTCTCTTCTTTTTACTTGTTACATTTCCCCTAACCAATGTCAGCCTGCTTGTATGGCTCTAGTAACCACCAATATGCAGATGACTCATTTTCTTTTCTAGCCCAAACTTATCCTCTGAGCCTATATGCCCAATGCCTCTTCAGAATGTCTCAAAGGCATCTCGAACTCAAAAGCTTCAAAACTGAACTCATGATTGTCTCCATGTAGTCCTCCAATACTCCTTCCTTCAAAGCAAAGCAAAGCAAAACAAAACGCACCTAAATTCAGTCCTTTTTCAGCGTTTCCTCTATCTCAGTAACATTATCATTTACCTTGTCACTCAAGCCAGAAACCAAGGAGTCATCCTTGACTTCTCCCTTTCTCTTAGCCCCTATTTCTAATCTATCATTTAGTCCTACAGATCCACCAATTTATCTCCATCCCCAGTGCCACCACTCTAGACTAATATACTATTTCTCTCACTAACGCTTCAGCAATAGTAAGAGGTAACCTCTATGCATGACTCTGGTCTCCATTCAAGCTGTTCACCACTCTGAAGAGTGGCCTTTTCTAAACAGAAATATGGCCCTGTAAACTTTCTGCTTAAAAACAGAATATCCTTAACATTAACATTACCTCAAAGGCCCTACACGGTTTGGTCCTTTTTTACCTCTCTAGCTTCATCTTGTATCCTGTTCTTCCGTATTCTATGTACTCTAGCAATTCCTCCTCCCTTTCAGTTTCTTAAGAAGAACTAGGCTCACACCTGCCAGTGGACTACTCTGAATGTTGTTTTCTCTGAACGTTTCACCTGATTCCTTCTACCCTTCTCTCAGCTCTTAGCTCAGTCATTACTTCCTCAGGGAAGCCCTGCCTGACCTCTCTCTAGTGCAAAGTGGCCTTTAATACTCTAAAATCACCACACACATCTTCTTTATATTACTTATAATACAGTTCACATTTTCGTGTGACTACCTGCCCCCTAGATCCTAAGCTCCAAGAGTCAGGACTTTTTTTTCTCACTATGGTACTGCCAGTCTTCAGCAGAGTGCATGGAATATAGCACACATTCTATAAATTTCAAATGAATTAGTGAATAGACGTGAGCTCATATCATAAAACTGTAATAATCAAAACTATTCTGAAATTGTGCCGGAAAAAGAATGCTAGGCTAAGAAACAATACAGAAAAGTTCAGAACACACACAGGATAAATCAAAGCAAATACGTAATAATGGTGGCTTCAGAATTAGCATTTATTTAGTCAATGGTATTAGAACTGGCTATTTAAAAAATTAAATTTGTATTTCACACTACACATAAATTCACAATGGATTAAATATTTAAAGGTAAAACTAGAAACCTCAAAAGTCAAGAAAAAAATATAAACAAATTATTTATGTAAGATTGGGAAGGGCAGACAGACTAAACTTGATGGAGGCTGACTGGAAAGACTATAAAGAAACAAAACTGTGCAACTAGAGATTATAATACTAAGTGAAGTAAGTCAGAAAGAGAAAGACAAATGCCATATGACATCACTTATATGTAGAATCTAATATATGACACAAATGAACCTATCTATGAAACAGAAACAGGTACGTAGAGAATAGACTGGTGGTTGCCAAGGGGGAGGGCAATGGAAGAGGGTAGGAGTGGGAGTTTGGAATTAGCAAATGCAAACTGGTATATATAGGATAAATAAACAACAAGGTCCTACTGGATCGTACAGGGAACTATATTCAATATCATGTGATAAACCATAATGGAAAAGAATATGAAAAATAATGTATATATATGTGTATATATATATATGTAAAACTGAGTCACTTTGGCGTACCGCAGTAATTAACACAACACTGTAATTCAACTATACTCAATAAAAAATAAATTAAAAAAAGAAAAACAAAACTGGTTAAGATTTGGCTCCATAATAATTTAAATCTTCTACACATTAAATAAAGGGCAATAAACTAGAAACAAACATTTGCCACATGTAAAAGAGGGTTAAATCAATATATAAAGAACTCATAAACAATAAAAACAGCAATACAGAAATAGATACTGATATGATTTTTAAATGTGAATAATCACAAACATAAAATATGTCCAACCTCAATAATAATAAGAGGAGTACAGGGGCTTCCCTGGTGGCGCAGTGGTTGAGAGTCCGCCTGCCGATGCGGGGGACACGGGTTCATGCCCTGGTCTGGGAAGATCCCACATGCCGCAGAGCGGCTGGGCCCATGAGCCGTGGCCACTGAGCCTGTGCGTCCGGAGCCTGTGCTCCGCAACGGGAGAGGCCACAACAGTGAGAGGCCCACGTACCGCAAAAAAAACAATAATAATAATAATAAGAGGAGTACTAATTAAAACAGTGTGGTACCACTATTTACCTATTAAAATTAGTAGAGATCTTAAAGAAAATAAAACTCAATGTTATCCGTCGACAGGCACGTGAATAAACACAAAGTCAGAGAATAAATCTGTACAACATCTTTTGGTAAGGCAATCTGCCAATGTACACAAAATTTCTTTAAATTCTGATGCTCTTTGACTCAGCAATTCCACTTCTGGGAATTTACTCTAAGGAAATTACCATGTATGTATGCAAAGTTAGAGCTTCTAGGATGGTCTTCAAAATGTTCTTTGAAATAGTAATCAATCAACCAAATAAATGTTCAACAACAGGGAACATCATATTGGAATATGATGTAGCCATTTAAAATTATGCAGATGAACATGAAATGACATAGGAAGATGTTTATGAAAATTACTCAGTGAAAGTTATCAGGTTATAGAACACTGGGTAGGGCAAGATCCCATTTTTTTAAATGGGAACATGTTGAAAATTCATTGTGAGACAAAAATAAATCCTTTTGCAACTCATTTTATTTACACAAAAGCTCAGGTAGCCATGGAGATTAACCATTCCTTATAATACAAAAATCTGGTAGAAACAAAAATTTACTTACTCTTCCAATTTCTGCAGTCCATGAAACAACAATGGTGTTTGGTACAGTTGTGGACAATCGGACAAGTGAGGTGATATTAATTGGTCGGCTGGGTCGCTTTGGTTCCACACCATTTTTAGTAGGTGGAAGATAACCCTAAGGATGAAATATAATTTATTTCTACTTATTACTTCCACAATCATTTCAACTTCCATTCCTTAAAAAAAAAAACCTACAAACTACATATGAGAAAATGAGTATTTTCATTTAAAAGTAGAGAAGCAAACGTTTGTAAGAGTTTCCTGTATGTTTCTCTAAACAACCATACAGTCTCATAGTAAGCCTGAGAAAAATACTGGTGGCAGAACTTAAAAATCTCTAAAATTTAAGAATCAGGTTGAATTCATAAAGAGCTTGGATAAGTATATAAGGACTATTTTAAAGGTGAACAACAGCCCCCACTCCTCTGTTAAAGGCACAGCATTCTTCAAATCTCTATTCAACCAAAGCTTCCAGACTCACACGAATACATCTGAGGTTTTGTTGAAACAATCTCGTCTTCCCAAAATTCAGTAAAACACTAAAGCTACCACACCCAACTCCTAGACTATGTCTCCATAGCTAATGTCACAGCTGTTAATTGTACACAGTTGGTACAAGTGTTTCACTCAGTCACATGAATATATATCCAAAATAAAGATGTTTTCTTAACGAAAAATATGATTAACAACAGCTGTGATGACTTATTTGCTAGCTATGTTGGCAATGCACTTTTTAAAAAAATAGCTTTTGGGACTTACTGGAAGGCTGCAAGGTTTTGTATTCACTTTCACGCAAAGATTGGGTGGGAAGTGATCTTCTTGTGGACAACTGGTTTCTGATAAACAAAACCTAAACAATAAAGGACAAGTTTAATTACCTTTATTAAAGGATGACACCACATTAATATTTTTGTTCCACAGCTAATCTAAAAGATGGTCAAACTTAATAACAACAGCAAAAAACTACTAAACCTGAATAAATACATGAAATAGGTTCAAAATAAATAATTCTGTCAATGTAGAGTTTCAGTGGTCACAACTACCAACCTGTAGTTCTCTTCATAATATTTGAAGTCATTTGTTCAAGCATGTTTTGGGGGGGAGGAGGTGGGGAAGTGCTCTGTGGTTGAATAAATTTAAGAAATTTTGAATCAAAAAATAAATTACGTTTCCTCCATATAGAACTTCTCAGAGCTAGGCTAACAATAACTGTAACTTTTTAAGAGGGAAATATAAATATATAGTAGTTCCCAAATTTATTTGTCTGTGAAACATTTTTTTGGTTCTCAGCAGACTATACTGAAAATGCTAGAAGTCCATCCCCAGGATCAAGTTCTGTCCACCAAGCCCAGGTACTCCATTATTCCCTGAAAACTGAAGATGCTGAATAATAACATTAATTGTATTATATCCATTATAATATAATATCCATTATAATATCCATTATATCCACATGTTAGAATACTATTTTAGAAACTCATGAAAACATTTATTTCTAAATTAAATGTGTTATCTTTTGGGAAAACCAAGGACAACTACATAATTTGTACATTCTCACTCCATTCTTACATAGATCAAGAAATAAATTATTAATTTGCTATTTAAGACAACTATTCTTGATTATTATACTTCCTTATTCCCAATATAGAGCTGAGGCTCATTCCACTTTACCGAATGTTCACAGCACCTTTGAGTTACATGTTAAGAAGAATGCTATCTCTGAATTCTGTGAAATATTCATCATGCACAAACACCTTCTCTCAACATCTTGATCTGCCTGCCATGCAATCTGTGTGAGGGAGTGTCCACAAAATGGGACAATTTTCTATATAAAATGTTATGGGTACATATAAATATATGGTCATCTTTAAGCAGGGACAATCTGTAGCTTCCATTAGATTCTCAAAGGGGTTAGAGATCCATATAAAGGTTGAGAATTACTAATCTACAAAGATTTTCTCAAAATATACTTAGCAAACAGATGTCAAAGCCCACAAGATCATCTCTAACCCCAGCAGAAGCTTCTATTACAGGCCAGTTCTTTACTTTGCAACAGTAAGAGGATGCCATAAAGCTTTCAATCAATTACTCCAATGCAGAGATAAATTAGCAACGTGAACCTGGCTGCCTGAAGCTACAGAAAAGCAATAATTTATATGACAAGTTGACTGCTATTCAATTAAGTAAAAAGTGAAAATCTAAATCACCCTTACAAACCGAAGACAAAAAAAAGATTTTAAAAATGGGGAACAAGAGCAGAAAGTTTCTATATAGGAGTTCATGGGGGTGGGGAGGGGAAACAGATAAATGAAAACAGATTAGGAATCTAATAGAGAAAATATTGATCCTAATTCTGACCAAATTGTTTTCATGTTTTAGATGAAGACTTATAATTAGGATAGTGGAAGGTATACACTCCCAACTTAATACACTGGGATTGCTGTAGGGGGTGAGGAAGGGATGAAAACAATTTAGTAAAATACAAAGAACCACCTAACAATTACCAAATATAATACAAAATGGTTGTTTTTTCATCAAATTCTGGAGATAAATTTGATGGCTAAGCCATTTTTAACCGTCAAGATCCCCTTAGAATCTCTGAATTTATCTTAGAAAGAAAACCCTCCTTTGGAATGTGAACCATACCTCTTTGCTGCTTTAAAGAATGCATGCGTACGTTAGTACTAAGGATAGTAACTAGATCTTTTGTTTTAGAGCTATGGTTTTCAAACTTTATTTTAGTCTTGGGATACTCTCCTCAAATGAAAACTAACCCAGAAGTCAAACATGTAGAACAGACCAAAGCCACATTACTTTGGTTCAGAGTGTGTGTATATGTGTGTGTCAGGTGGGGGAATTGGGGGGGTTGGGGAAGAGAAGGTGGAATGGTAGCCAGAGGGTAGCCCCCAAACAGTGGCTCCAAGCAACAGTCTGAAAACCACTGTTTTAAAGGACAAAGTCACATATCAGTATGAACAAAATGTAAACTACTGAGGCAGGGAAGTAAAAAATATTACAGCAATATACAATTAATTATGAAGGCACCATATTTTAGTCCTTTAATTTATTCAGTCATTATCATTGTCTGTCCCTGACAGAGGAAAAAGTACCTTTTACACAGAAACACCTTTGTCAGTGCCTTCCAAAACCAAGACCTCAACCTCTCCTCTGCTTTCTCAGTTTTCATCACACTATTTTTGAACCTAAATCAGAGTTTTTCACATTATTCCATGAAGCACTGAGCTGGTGCTTTCATCTCTTTTCTGATCTCCTAGTGTATTTATAATCTTTACATACAACTTAGTATCTGATTATTGAGACTGGGCTATCTGTTTGACTTATCCTTCCCACTTTATAGGGAAAACAGCTTGTTGAGGAAAACAACTGTCTTGTATTTCCTCTTCTATCCCTATTGCAACAAGAACAATGTGGGACACTTAGGTTTACACAAGGATAGTCACTGAGTAAAAACAACAGCATAAGATGGTTTATGTAAGCAACAAGAGAGAGACATATTAACATAAAAGATGTCTTAGATATTCTTAGAAGAAATGGGCTAAGAAAAGAAACAATATGGGCAGTAGCATGTTGAAAATTTTTCGTTTTCCAAATTGCAAAATTTCGTCTTTACAAATCTATCAAGAGATGTCTCACATGGAATCTAAATTAGAGAGTATCTAAATTAATGGTTTAAAAATACAGGACAAAACAAATTAGACTATTTTGGTTCTTGTTAGTCCATGAGACACTGTAGACTTAATCTAAGTATTAGTTCTTTATCTACAGTAGTTTGCCACTCATGCAGATAAGGTCTTTGCTTTCATAAAACTTGGTACTTCTAAAGAGCTGACCACCATATTTAAACATATCATTAGCTGGAGCTTCTCAACCAACCAAGGGCAACCAAAATAGAGAAATATGGTTAAATATATGGCACATGACTTGGCTACATTAAAATCTAACTTTGATAGTAATTAGGATGTATCGTAACAGGAAAAGGTTTTCCCTCACCCAAACATCTAAACCCAATACTTTCAATATACTTACTGAAAATCAGGTAGATTTTTCAAATCTTTAAGAAATATTAACTTTTAAACTTTGGATATATACTGTAGCAACACTGTACCTTAACTGGACCTGCACTGTGAAGTCACATTTGGTCCCAGAAATATCCCTAGAAAAGACAGAGTAAGAACTACTGTTATTTTAAAGATATACAGAGGAAAGCTGATTCAAAGACACTGTTACCCCAGAAAGTATTTCAGATTTATCAGAAATATTAACAGTTATTAGGGTAACTAACACTATAATAGTATTTTCAATACTAATATTTGCATGACAATAATACTCATCCAATACACTGTTTTTAAAAGTCACTTATTATAGACAAAACTGGATTCAAAGGTCAAGCTGCAAGTTACACTCGAAGACAACTTACATGGAACTACTGATTTGCTGCACTTGTTGTGGTGTCAATGCAAATGCAAAACAGGTTTCTCGAAAGCGCTGGCTGTTGTCTGATGCTAAAGAAGAAAAGAATTATATTTTTAATTACCTTCAAATTCATCAATATAGAACACAACAGCAAACAAAACAAAAAAAACCCAACCATTCACACACCTTTAAATTAACTAGGACAGATTCTAGAGTTTAGATAACAACTCAGTTAAGACACTGAAAAATAAGATATGTGCCAATATCTAATCATATAGATGTCTGCATCTAAAAAGCACACTTGTATAAAAACATGCTGATATTAATTTTATTTAAAATAATATAAACCCATTTAAAGATACATGGCTTCTGAGCTAAGTAACAAACATATACATACACCTTGAGATCTGCACAGGTAAGATGACAGTTGGACTTGAAGGCAAATTAAGAATTTTATCATCTCCCATCTAACTATACCATGCCAAGTTTTATACAATAAATATCATATACAGTTTCTCCTATGCTTAGATGAAATGACATCAAAATGTGCCTGTGGTCACTATCTCAAAGGAGGAGAGGAGTTACAAGAAGGGAAGGAAGGGAATAGAGAGAAGGAAGGGAGGGAAGTGGAGGCGGGGGGAGAGAAAAGAGCAAGAGAACAGGCAGGGAAGCACAGGTCAGTGAAGACCAGGGATTCCTACAGGGCGCTGCCGTGAGCAACAATATTTCTATTGGCTTTTAATACACGTTATGTCTATTTTTAAAATCAGTGGTCAATATCCCTCTTGTTCACTAATATTTCCTCAGTGCTTGGCACAAAGAAGCACTGAATGACTGTTTGTTGAATGAACAAAAGACTGAAAATTAAGAAATACCAAACTTAATTATTTAAACTGTCCTTTTCCAGGATAATTTTCTAGAACAAATGGATCACTGAAAGTTATTACCAAGGAACTCCTAGCCTGTGGGCCACTTAAACTGGTGCAGAAAAAGGAGCTGAACCCATCTCTAAAAGGGTTCAAACAAAGTATAAATGGAAGAAGTGAAAGGAAGGTTGAACTCTATCTAGATCAATGGTCTGCAAGCTCATTTGATTATTTGTACCTTTCAGCAAAATAATTTAGCATATACCATGTATATGTTATGTATGTTAAACTATTATATTGATATTGTATATGCTATAAAACACACCAAAAATAGAAGTTAAAAATGTTAAGATTTGACATAAAATTTTAGATATTTTTGTGAATTCGATTTTATGGAAAATCTCAACTTTAGAAACTTCTGTTTTACAGGTAGATATTTTTTCCTTTATCCCTATGGATTGTCTTGTGTACCCCCTGAGATGCAAACCCCCAACATCGGAGATCATTATTTTGGATGATCTGCCTGCAAGCAACACTTCCTCCAAAATTACCACCAAAGACAAATGTCAAAAAGCTGTACAAATGTATCACTATGAGAAAGAAATGCAAAAGAACACTGTTGATCTACAATTTCATGTCAATATAGGAGTATCTTTTAAAGTCTACATTTGCTTTTCTGCTTTCTGTGATCTGGGAAGGTTTTTTCTTAAAAACTCTATCCCCAAGAAACAGTTACTGACCAGAAAGTTATCTTAATCATGAAATATCAACGTGGCAAAAGGCAGATAACCAAGGACCAGAATGTAGAAAAGCAAACAGTTTCCTCTGTCAGGCAATGAAAGTAACTTCTTTTGCTTCTTAGAGGATATGTCTCTATAAAGATTTTAGTCCAGTAGGCTTATCCTGATTTAGATTTCTGGCTCCATTCTAAAACAGTGCTATTGATAAAATAATTTCCCAAGTACCCAAATTAATATTATTCTCTGGGGAAAATTTCACATTCATTTTAGAATACATGAGTACAGTAAGTTTTGGACACACACACACGCAGATTTAGATAGAGAAGATATGACTAAAATAACAAGGCTGTTTCTTGAACCACACATAGAAATCAGGTTTATTACTTAATAGTAACCCCTTTTTACATCCTCTTGTGTATAAATGCTCATGGGGTTATTACTGTTTACCTGGAAAAGCATCTTTCGTACTATTTGATTTTCAGGTTTAATTTTGCTGTGAATGCCAGTGAAATTATAGTTTTGGTCTTAGATAAGACTATTTAAAAACTTTTCTAAAAGTTAATTAAGCTATCATCATCCCTTTCAGAAAAGTTCAGGCCAAACAGAATCATGGAATCTTCATACTGAAAAATGAGTCTTACAAATCATCCAAAACAATGACCTCCGATGTTGGGGGTATGCATCTCAGGGGGTACACAAGACAATCCATAGGGTTAAAGGAAAAAATATCTACCTGTAAAATAGAAGTTTCTAAAGTTGAGATTTTCCATAAAATCGAATTCACAAAAATATCTAAAATTTTATGTCAAATCTTAACTTTTTTAACTTCTATTTTTGGTGTTTTATAGCATATACAATATCAATATAATTGTTTAACATATACAACATATACATGGTATATGCTAAATTATTTTGCTGAAAGGTACAAATAATCAAATGAGCTTGCAGACCATTGATCTAGATAGAGTTCAACCTTCCTTTCAATTCTTCCCTTTATACTTTGAACCCTTTTAGAGATGGGGGAAGAGAAGCCATCACCTTGTCAAGCAGAAGATGACTGGTGGTAAACAGTGTAATTGTAAGAAAGCTTGCAGCCCAACAGAGTAGCAAAGTTTAGTGGAAAGAGATGAGATCACATACACCTGGATTCCAAACTGGTTTTACCACTTACTTGCCACGTGACCTTAGGTACTTATCCACTCTGAATCTGTTTTCTTCAATATTTAAACATAAACATACACGAACACAAAAACGCTCACAGGATTATTTTAAATTTAAATGAGGTAAGGTATTTAAAACAAGCACCAATTTCCTTTTCTGTCTCCCTTCCTCCTTATGCCCTTACACTGAATCAAAATATATAATGCTGTAACTCCCACCCACTGATGTCATATAGCATATCCAGTCATAGCCATTCTTCAAATATTTTAGACAGCATTAATGTGCCCCCTCTCTCTCCATCGACTCTTGCCACTGTACTTCAGGCAAGACTTCAGAATTACTCACCATTCTGATCTTTCTCCTCTGGACATATCCCAGTCTATCACACTTTTAAAGTGACAGCCAGAATTGAACACACTCTGTCATAGCATACTATTTCTCCAAAATATTTGCTGCCCCTCTGTATTGGCCCATCCCCACAGGAGGAATATGACCCAGTGCCACTGATGCCTTGGTCAATGAAATATGAGTAGAAGTGTACCACTGTGGAGCAGACCTTTAAGAACTATCCTTGGGTTTCAACATCTTTTTCTTTCCAGTCTGCCTTGATTCTAGAGTGGAGAGAACAGAGCAGAGCCACAACCAATCCACAGTTAATAAGTAACGTAAGTGAAAAATAAATCTTAGTTGTTTGCCATTGAAATTTATGATTGCTTGTAAGCTGACTTATCATTCAGATGTGAGATGACAAGAACAATATTTTTATCAACAACTACCATCTACTCCTGTTAATCCATACAACAACCATAAAGAAATCTACTCTTTTTTCAGATTTAGAAATTGAGGTTCAAAGTAGTTATGTAACTGTCAAGGCCTCATACTAGGTAAGTAAAATCCGAACTGGAGGTCAGATCTACACATTTCCAAAGCCCATGCTCTTCTCAAAACATAGGTCTATTAGCTCCCCTGATCTAAGTGTGCTGTACTTCTTTTTTTTTTTTTTTTTTTTGCCTCTCACATTGAGGAGCACAGGCTCCGGAAGCGCAGGCTCAGCGGCCATGGCTCACGGGCCTAGCTGCTCCGCGCCATGTGGGATCTTCCCGGACCGGGGCACGAACCCGCGTCCCCTGCATCGGCAGGCGGACTCTCAACCACTGCACCACCAGGGAAGCCCTGTGCTGTACTTCTATTAATGCAGCCTAGCATTATACTGAATCATAGAAAACAGGAAAAGAATTACCCACTATACTCTCATCATAACTGCTTGTCATTTTTACATATTTCTTTCCAATCAAATTACACATACAATTTAAAAGCTCGCTTTAAAAAAATTACTCTTATCACATTTTCAATTACAATCTCTATTACCATATTTTAATTATTGCATTGTATTCTATCTGTGAGGTGTATGAAAATTTTAATTGCTCCCTTGATAAACCATTTAGGTTTTTCTAATTTTTCATTATTTGAAATGACTCTGTATACAGGGCTTATACGTTTGTTTTTTGGAATGGGGGCGGGGGGGTAGCTATTATTTTCTTCGGATCAATTCCCAGATGTGGGTTTTCTGGGTCAAAAAGTATGGAGATTTTTTTAAATGAATCTTGACATATCACAAGAGTGGTTTGCAAATGCTTGTAACACTATAAGACCATGAGCAATTTGTGCATCTACTAAATGCATCCTAGTCTGGCCTGCACGGGAGTTGCTGCTAATTTAATGGGTGGATCTGGGCAACTCCTTAGTAGTTTAATTTGTATTAAGAATTTTTTTCTTGTTTTTAACTTCCTATTTAGTTAATTGTCTAATCTTGTCCTATGCCCATTTTTACATCTGCATAAGAGTTTCATATATAAAAAATATTAACCCTTTGGAAATCTGCTGCAAATATTTCCCCCAGTCTGTTATGTTTTTTCATTTTGGCTACATTTTGGGATGATACAAAAGTTAAGTTTTATGTAGTGTAATCTGTCAACCACCTCCTTGTAAATTTGTGTTGTTCCCCTTCTTAGGTTCAATCAGTACACAATTCAATTCTCTGGCTTGTTGTTTCTATGTAATTATCAATCCATCTGGAACTTATTTTAGTATGTGATATTTTTAAAAAATCTAAATTTTTGTTTCTCCAAATTGCTTAGTTATACTAATACCATTTGTTAAATAATCCTTCTTCCCTATGGATACATGTGCTTCCTTTACCATACATTAAATCCTTATATCCAACATGTTCCATTCCCAGGCTATTTTCTCATTGGTCTTTTTTTATCCTGGTGCTGGCACTCTTCTTTTTAATTGTTATAGTTTCACTATGTTTTAATATCTTATATCAGGTTTCTCTACATCCATTCTTCTTTTTTCAGAACTTTAACATCAACTCAAATGTTTTATCATCTAGATAAACTTCTGAATCCTTTTGCCATGATTCTCAAAGCTCAGTGGTATTTTGAGTAGAATTACAATAAACCCATGAATTATTTTGAGAGCTGACATCTTTATATATGTTTACATCTTTAATCTTCCCATCCTGGAGTACTGTATCCATTCATTCATATCCTTAATGTTTTGTCATTTTCATCATATAAATTAGTCACACGGTTCCCATTAAGATTATTCTTACGCAAAATATCAACAATAGGAGAATGACTGACTAAACATTCATATAATGGAATACTCTGTAACCAAAAAAGGAGAAAAATCAACAACACCAGAAGCTAGTTTCTTTTTGAAGATCAATAAAATTGATAAAGCTCTAGCAAGACTACTAAGGAAAAGAAGAAAAGAAAAATAAGAATAAGGAATAAGAGGTAACATCACTACAGATTCTATAGACAATAAAAGTATATAGGAGAATATCATGAACACCTTTTGGCCAAAAATTGACAACTTAGAAAAAACAAGTTTCTTGAAAAACAAAAACTACCAAATAGATAACCTGAATAGCTCTATATCTAGTTTAAAGTTTGAATTTGTAGTTAAATATCTTTCCTGAAAGAAAAGTCTAGGCCCAGATGTTTTCTCTGTGGAATTCTACCAAATATTTAAGAAACAGTACCAATTCTACATAAATTGTTTAAAAAAACTGAAGAATTCTATCAAACATTTAAGCAAAGAGTAATAACAAATTCTAAACAAACGCTTGCTCCCAAATTAAAAAGAGAACATTTCACAACTCATTTTATGAGAGTTATTACTCCAGTACCAAAACAAGACAAAGACATTAAAAGAAAATTACCAACTATTACCTCTCATGAACATAAATACAAACATTCTTAACAGAACTTTCACAAATCAAATCCAACCATATAAAAAAAAGGATAATACATTATAACCAAGAGAGATTTATCCCAAGAATGCAGGGTTGTTTCAACATTCAAGTCACTAGATTAACAAACTAAAAAAGAAACATGTTGTCATTTCAATAGATGCAGAAAAAGCATGTGACAAAAATTTAACATCCATTCCTGATTTTTAAAAAAACTCTCAGCAAACCAGGAATAGAAGTGAACTTCCTCAACCCAAAAAAGGATTTCTATGAAAAATTTACAGCCAACGTTACATTTAGGGACTTCCCTGGTGGTCCAGTGGTTAAGAATCTGCCTTCCAATGCGGGAGACGTGGGTTCAACCCCTGGTCAGAGAACTAGGATCCCACATGCTGCAGGGCAGCTAAGCCTGTGTTCCACAACCACTGAGCCTGCGCGCTCTGGAACCACAACTAGAGAAGCTTGCTCGCCGCAATGAAGGGTCCTGCATGCTGCAACGAAGATCCCACATGCCGAAATAAATAAATAAATAAAAACAAAAAAAATTACAATTAAAGATGAGAGACTAAAGAATTACAAACAAGACAGTGACATCCACTCATCATTTCTATTCAGCAATGTACTGGAGATTCTTGCCAGTGCAATAAGGCAAGAAAAAGAAAGAAAAAACATCAGGATTGAAAAATAACTAAAACCATCTATTCACAGACAACATGATGATCTATGTAGAAAATCTGACAGACTCTACCAAAAGGTATTAGAATAAGTGAGTTTAATAAGGTAACAATGATATACAAAAATCTGTGCTATTTCTATAAATTAGTAGTAAACAATAAGAAATTGAAATTTTAAAAACACATTTATAGTAGCATCCCCTCAAAATGAAATACTTAGGCATAAAACTGACAGAAGAGGAGCTAGACCTGTGCGTTGAAAAATGCCAAATATTGCTCAGAGAAATTAAGGACCCAAATAAATGAAGAGAGAGACAGTGTTCATGGCTCAGATGACTCAATGTGGTTAAGATATCAGTTGTTTCCAAACTGATCTACAGATTCAATGTAATCCAATAAAAATCCTAGCTAGTTTGTTTTTTTTTTTTTTAAGAAATTGATAAGGTGCTTCTAAACTTCATGTGGAAATGCAAAGGACCTAGAAGAGTTAAAACAACTTTGAAAAAGAAGAACAAAGCTAGAGGGCCAATACCACTTGGTTCTGAAACTTATTATAAAGCTACAGTAATTAAGACAGTGTGATGTTGGTGTCTAGATTAAAAAAATAGATCTATGGAGCAGAATAGAGAATCTTGAAATATATCCACATATATATGAACGATTGATTTTTGACAAAGGTTCAAAGGCAATTTAGTTGAAAAAGAACAGTCTTTTCAATGAATGGTGCCAGAACAACTGGATATTCATATGCAGTGGGGGGAAAAGTGCTTTGAGTTATATAGTACACCATATGCAAAAATTAACACAAAGTAGACCATAGGTGACATCAGAGAAAATGGTAGAATAGAAAGCTCCAGGAGTTAGTTCCTCCTCCCAAACAACCATTAAGCTGGGGGAAAAAAAATCAGAATCAATGATTTCAGAACTCTGAACCTGATCAGACACACAGCAACCAGGGGAATGCTTGATGAAGAAAGAGACTGCTGAATCTGTTGAGAGAGCTGTGTGAGTGATCTAGCAATTATCCCCTATTCCTCAGCCCCACTGTAGCTGTAGGGACTGTAGCCTGTCATCTATCACAAGATTTAAAGAGATGTACACACTTTTGGGGGGGCAGGGTGAGGGGTGATTGGATGTTTGGAGAAATCTCCATCAGATCACAGGCCGACTGAAGAGACAATGGAAGAGAAACTTCACAGACCACACACAAAGAATACAGACTTTGCAAAAGTAGTAAAGGAAAGTCACTATAGTCCCCTTGCAGATCTAGCTCCAGCTTCTCACTGAGGGTCACTAAGTTGCTGAAGACCTCTTTGGACTCCTCATCCACCTCAAATCCACAAAAATTGTGAACAAACTGTGGGCAAAGGTTCTTCCAAACCCCATTCATGGTGATGGCTGTAACCTCATGGCAAGCAAAGTCAGTGTTTTTTATGGCCTTGTAGATGTTATAGTCCTTCCAAAATTGTCGCAAGGTTGTTCCTGATTCGTCACTCACCTTTACTGCCTGACGAAAAGTGTGATGTAAATAATATTTCTTGAAAGTCGCTATAACTCCCTGGTCCATAGGCTGGACAAGCGACGTAGTATTCGGTGGCAGATGCACTATTCTGACGTTGGGATGAAAGTCATCTATGAATGGTGGGTGGCCCGGAGCACTGTCAAGCAGCAAAAGAATGTTGGAATGGGATGTCCTTCTCCAAGCAATATTTCTCTACCTCTGGGATAAAGTGGTGGAAAAACCAGTCCTGGAAAATGGCCTGTGTAACCCAGGCTTTGGGGTTACTCTTCCACAACAGGAAGACAGCCCTTGGCTATGTCTTTAAGGGCTCTTGTGTTCTCTCAATGATAAGCTAAGAGAGGTTTCAGCTTCATATCACTGGAAGCATTGCCACCAAACAACAGTTAGCCTATCCTTTGCTGCTTTATAGCCTGGCATCAACTTTTCCTCCTTACTGATGTAACTTTGGTCTGGCAGCCTCTTCCAGTATAGTCCTGTCTCATCCACATTAAGAACCTGCTCAGGTAAATACTCGCCTTGATCAATAATTTCTCGAAGCGTTTCAGGAAATTCCCGGACAGCTACTGTATCTGCACTCGCTGCCTTGACACTTACTTTTACATTGTGAAGGTTGGCTCTAGCCTCGAACTGATGAAACCAGCCAAGGCTGGCATTAAAAGATGCGCAATCTGGGCTTCCCTGGTGGTGCAGTGGTTGAGAGTCTGCCTGCCGATGCAGGGAACACGGGTTTGTGACCCGGTCCGGGAAGATCCCACATGCCGCGGAGCGGCTGGGCCCGTGAGCCATGGCTGCTGAGCCTGCGTGTCCGGAGCCTATGCTCCGCAATGGGAGAGGCCACAACAGTGAGAGGCCCGCGTACCGCAAAAAAAAAAAAAAAAAAAGATGCGCAATCTGATTCTTCACCGTGTTTCTTCAAGTCTTCATAAAGGCTTTTAGCTTTCTCTTGAATCAGCATTAAACTGAGTGGGACTTGAGGCTGATACTGCATCCATACACTGAGAAGTTTCTCCATCTCCTCTATCACTTTTCCATGCTTCTTTGATATTACTGATATTGTCCACTTCATCGGCACAGCAGACTTTACACGTTCCATGATCTTGTCCTTGCTCTTTAGAATCATGCCAATGGTTGAACGATTCATGTTATAAGAATGAGCGATATCTACCATCTTTTCGCCTTGCTCCACTCTCTCAATTATTTTCACTTCTGTATCCATCGTTACCACTTGGCACTTCTTAGCAGTACCAGCTACACCACTGCTACTTTTACGCTTGCTTCCAGACATCCTGGGCTTGAAATAAAGATACTGTACTACGGTACTCTATACAGTACTGTACAGCCGGGGTCCCCAACCCCCAGACCAGTACTAGTCTGTGGCCTGTTAGGAACTGGGCTGCACAGCAGGAAGTGAGAGGCAGGAGAGCGAGCAAAGCTTCATCTGTATTTACAGCCACTTCCCATCGCTCACATTACCGCCTGAGCTCTGCCTCCTATCAGCATTATGGTGAGTTGTACAATTATTTCATTGTATATTACAATGTAATAATAATAGAAATAAAGTGCACAACACTTGAATCATCCCGAAACCACCACACCCCCAACCTTGGTCCATGGAAAAATTGTTTTCCACGAAACCAGTCCCTGGTGCCTAAAAAGTCGGGGACCACTGCTGTATAGTAAAGTACACAAAAGCACAACCACTTGTAGAGAACGCACGCACGTGACAACGTACACCAGACACGTGATCTTACATGACTGGACATGAAAATGCGCACTTGCATCTCTGAATGTTCTCAACTTGAAGGTTCGTATGTAGGGGAATTACTGTACACAAAACCAGAACCACTTCAAACTGACGAGATGGCTACAATTAAAAACAAAACAAAATCACAAGAGTTGGTGAGGATACGGAGAAACTGGAACCCCCCCCATACACTGATGATAGGAATACTAAAATGGTACAGATGCTGTGGAAAACAATTTGGCAGTTCCCCCAAGAGTAAAACACAGAATTATCATTAAGACTCAGCAATTCCACTCCTAGGTATATACTAATGCAAAGAAATGAAAGCAGGGACTCTAAACAGATATCTGAATGCCAATGTCCATAACAGCTTTATTCACAATAGCCAAAAGGTAAAAGAAACTCAAGTGTCCATCAAGAGGTGAATAGATAAACAAATATCTATTCCAGGGATGGATTGGGAGTAAAGATTTCTTTAGGTACAGTCCCAAAGCACGATCTTTTTTTCAATTGATGAATTGGACTTCATCAAAATTAACAACTTATGCTCTTGGAAAGACACTGTTAAAAAAAGAAAAGAGAAGCCACAGACTGGGAGAAAATATTTACAATTCACATATCCATTAAAGGACTTGTAGCCAGAATCTATAAAGAACTCTTACAAGTCACTAACAAGAAAGCAAACAACATAACAAAATTTGAATGTGCAGAAGATCTGAACAGACACCTCACCAAAGAACATAAATATATGGATGACAAAAAAGCACATTAAAAGATGTTAAACATCCTTAGTCTGTGGGAAATGCAAATTAAAACTACAATGAGATACACACCTATTAGAATGTCTAAAATCCTTAAAATGACAACACCAAGTGTTGACAAGGATGGAGAGCAACTGAAAAGTTCATATGCTACAGAAGAGAATGTAAAATGGCCTAATGGTTTAAAAAACAGTTTGGCAGCTGCTTACAAAGTTAAACCTGTATCTATCATCTGATCCACTTGCTCCATTCCTAAGTAATCTACCCAAGAAAAATATAAGCATATAATTATACAAAGATTTGAGCCTAAATTTTCATAGCAGATTTGTTCTCAACAGCCAAAAACTGGAAACTCAAATGTCTATCAGTGGGTGAATGAATAAATAGTGTTATATCCATATAATAAATACCATTCAGCAATAAAAAGCAACAAACTACCGATACAACAACATGGGTAAACCTTAGAATATAATCTAAGAGAAGTCAGCCTCATTCCCCTCCCCCTCCCCCCCAAAAAGATTATATATTCCATGATACCATTATATAAAATTTTAGAAAATGCAAACTGATCTATAGTAACAGAAAACACATCATATCTAGGGGCTGGTTGGGAATGGAAGGGGCAGCTGGGAGGAATTACTAATGGGATGAGGAAACTTTGGGGAGTGATGGATATGTTCATTATTTTTATAATGATGGTGATTTCACATAGTCAAAATGTATTAAATTGTACATTTCAAGTATGTGAAGTTTATGGTATGTCAAGGATATTTTGATAAAGTTGTTTAAGAAAGTAGTAACTAAAGCAAAATGGTGCACACACGCACCCACACACAAAAAAACCGGCAGATGGTGAGGGGGAATGAACAACAGAACAGAACCCTTGTACCACATTTAAGGCTCAAGTCAAAGAAGAAACAGCCAGAAATTCACAAAGAAAAACAGGAGGAAATGGCGTCCTTGACATCAAGGGAAGAGAGCATTTCAAAGCGGCAGTGGTACACGCTCAGAAGTCAGGATAAGAATTGAGAACTAGACTTAATAACTGGCAAGCCACAGATGATCTTGGCTGGACCTGTTTCAGTGCAATGTGGAGCAAACGTCAGATTGCAACAGATTCAGGTATGAATGGTTATTGATTTTAATACTTAAATATGAGAACTTTGTTTTCATAGCTGCAATAGGAAGTTAATATCTCAGATTTGTGAATTAATTACTATTCTGTTTTGAATCACTACAGCCAATCTTGAAGGTCTCCAAAGTTCTATAATGTAATTTGAAATTTTGCTAAGATAGGACTTTGAATATTAGCTGTTTTGAGGATGTAGGATGAGTGTCCCGGGTAATAACTCAGCCTCTCAATGTGGCCTTGTATACTTGTCAGTAGCTCTTGTTGAGGGTAAAAACAGTCATTCAGATTTCCACCTTTTCCATACTCCAATTCAGAGAAAGGATGAAATGTTCTAGTGGAGTTTGTAATTAAGGATACCTATAAAGGTGTCGTGGAGGATATCTCTTGTGAATATTAAGGGCTCACTGTACTTACAGGAGAAGATTTTCAACAACCTGCCCCCCCTCCGTAAGTATTAATTACCAATGTTTCATCTGTAAGAAAGAAAACCATTGCCTATAATAACCAGAATATAATTATCAATCAAAACATAAAATGTGCAGAGAAAAAGTTATGGCTTTAGAAATTTCTTTTTTTTTAAAAAAACATTGTTCCATAGAGAGATGAACTAGACTAAAAAGAGAAAGAGGAATCATGTTGCAATTTACATAAACTAAACATATTGGAAGGCAAAACCTAGATACATAACATAAACAAAGTTATTGAGATTCTGATGATAGAAACACTAAGCTAATCTAAGTGGTTGTACTTTCAACTGCTCTAAAAATATTTATTATTCCACCTCACCAGCAGAAAGAAAAGCTAAAAATAGTCATCTTTCTGTTATTTCATTCTTGCTGTCTTGGGGAAAGTGAAACTAAAGTACCTATCTACAAATGTCAGTCTTAAAATCTTTATTGAACATTTTGGTTTATTCAAAAGAACAAACAAAAACCTGGACAATAAGGTAATTTTTAAAAATATACCTGAAATTACCTAATTTCATCATTAGACTGCTCTACCACTGAAAAAGAAGGTTGCAGAGTATTTGTTTCCCCAATAAAAGGCATATACCGAATCATCAACGAACTTATACTGCTTTTGACTATCTATCTTTAATATGGTAAGTATTTTAAGCAAACAAAATATAATGACCTGAGAACACAGTCATAAAATATTAAGGTAAAAAGGCAAGATATAAACTTGAAATGCACAGCCTAAGTAAATTTATTTATATATGTGTATATAGATGTATACACGCAATGAAAGATCAAAAGAAGCAGCAAAAACCCGTTTCTTTGTAACTTAAGTTTTTTCACATTGAGTATGCATTGCTTTTATAATAATTTGTTTTACATATCTTATATAGAAATCAATATAATATCACACATACACGTTGAACACACAGCTATGATGTTCTACTGCTAGATTTTAAGAATTCTCATGGTGGCAAATATTCCACAATATTTGCCTGGCTAAAGGCAAAAGTTCTTTGGGGGTACAACAAAAGCCACACATGAATTTTTCCATGAAGCAGGAAAGAACACTGTAACATGCAATTCTGTTGGACTCTAGCTCTATAAAACCCTCTGATATCATTTTATCACACCCTAATTGCAGGTTCCTAATAAATTCATTTTCAGTAAGCTTACTATGCTTTTCATCATCTTTCTCCTCTGGAATTTAACTCTACCTGTCCTATTTATTTTGTCTTTATAATTTCTCAGATAGTTTACTGAGTTAGTCAGCTGGTCTCCTGAAGAACTTAAATCGTTATGAGCCTATACAGACTCCTAAGTAACTTTAGAGCTAACAGTATGGTAAATATTATATCTGGCCTATCTATTCTTTCACAGCTGGCAGGCTATCAAGCTATTTTAAGTCCAGTGGGGTTAAGAAACAAGACTGCGTCAAACCAAGTCAGCCAGCTATGAACAAAGTCTGACGATCAATGTTTAAATGCAAAAATAGAAAAAGGAACAAGACTATAATTGGAAAGTTAGTTTTCTTTCTTTTGTAAAAATTTTTCATTTTCTTCTTTTTCTGATGTTGGCAATACAACCAAACCAAGTTAGAAAAACCCTAAAATTCTGCCACTTATAGCAGCTAAAAAACACTTTGGTATCCATTTTTCCAGGTATTTTCCCATATACACACACTGTGCATATGTACATCCATCAGTGTAATATACACAATGTTTCCCACAAAAATTGTTCTGAATACTTTTCTCACTTCAAAATGTGTAGTAAAAATCTTTCCATGTCAATAACCTATCTGTCATCATTTTAAGTGGCTACATGGTATTCTATTATATAAATATGCCATAATTTAACCAATCACCTATTGTTGGATATTTAGGTTGTTTTCAATATTTTCCTTTTATAAACTATGCCTTGATGAATCCTTTCCTCTCCCCCTGGGGGTGTGTGTTTGTATTTGTGTGATCTTTATTTCCTTAGGACATACTCTTAGAAAAGGAATGCGTGGGTCAAAAGATATACACATTTTTAAAGCTTTTGTACAAGTTGCCAAACTGCTTCCAGAAATGCTGTTCATTTGCATAAGTAAGTGGTATATGAGAGTTCCTTGCCAACACTGGGCACTAGATGAAAAACATCTTATTGTCTTAAATTTGCATTTCTTTGGCTACTCTATAAGTTAACTACTTTTCATACCCTTATTGGCTTTATGTTGTAAGGCACTCTAATCGCACCAGTCACATTTTAATTTTTTCTTTTGATGTTTCAAAACTGAGCAATGGGCAATGGGGCTTCCCTGGTGGCGCAGTGGTTGAGAGTCCGCCTGCCGATGCAGGGGACACAGGTTCGTGCCCCGGTCCAGGAAGATCCCACATGCCGCGGAGCAGCTAAGCCCGTGAGCCATGGCCACTGAGCCTGCGCGTCCAGAGCCTGTGCTCCGCAACGGGAGAGGCCACAACAGTGAGGCCCACGTACCGCAAAAAAAAAAAAAAAAAACACACACACACACACAAAAAAACTGAGCAATGACTTGCTTTTAGTGACATAATGGTCACTGATGACCTAGATAACAGAAGTTTCTTTGTCATGGGTTAAGTGAAAACCTACTTGGAAAGGATTCATGAGAGAAAAGGGAGGAAAGAAATCAGAGACAGTGAATTGAAACACTCCTGGCAAGGAATTCTGTGGTGAAGGAAAAGAAAATGGGGGTATAGCTGGAAGGAAATTAGGAGAAAAGTAGTTTGTTTTTTAAGATGGGAAAGTTAGCACAAAATTATATATTAATGGAATGATCTAGTACACAGGCAAAAAATTGATGACGTACAAGAGAGAAGGAAGAATAAGCAATGTCCTTGAATAAGCAAGTGAATGGGAGCTAACACACAAGTGTAAGGAATGGCCTTAGTCCAGAGACCAAAGAATTCATTCAGAGTCACGGAAAAAACATATATAGCATATGGACAGAGACGTAGGTAGGTGTGGATAAAGTACTTATGGGATGGGAACTTTTAGAAGTTAACTTTTGGGGACTTCCCTGGTGGCACAGTGGTTAAGAATCCACCTGCCAATGCAGGGGACATGGGTTCGATCCCTGCTGCAAGAAGATCCTGATCCCTGCTGCGGGAAGATCCCACATGCCGTGGAGAAACTAGGCCTGTGCGCCACAACTATGGAGCCTGCGCTCTAGAGTCCGAGAGCCACAACTACTGAGCCCACATGCTGCAACTACTGAAGCCCACGTGCCCATGGGCCCACGCGGGCCCATGCTCCACGACAAGAGAAGCCACCGTAGTGAGAAGCCCGCGCACGGCAACGAAGAGTAGCCCCCGCTCACCACAACTAGAGAAAGGCCACACACAGCAACGAAGACCCAACACAGTCAAAAATAAAATTAAATTAAAAAAAAAAAGAAGTTAACTTTTAACTGGTTCCATTTTCCTGGTGAAAAAGAAATAACAAGCACAGTCATCAACAAAGAGAGTGGAAAAATAGCTGTGTGTGAGAAAAAGTGTGTTGTGACAGAGTAAGATGAAATAGTCATTCAGTGAAGTGGAAAGAGTGTATGAACTAGGGTAACACTGTCTGATGGCTGGGTAAGATTAAACACTCCTGTGCACACACCAATTATTCTAACAGCCTTTCATATATTAAAGATTTGTAATATGGTCATATATTGTAAACATTTTCCCTTGGTTTATTTATTTTGCCATATAATGTAATAAAAAAAAGAGTCCTCACAATTCATGTTTTTCCTGAAGAAAAATTCCTCC
The DNA here is from genome assembly GCF_003676395.1 of Aethalodelphis obliquidens. Lineage (NCBI taxonomy): Eukaryota > Metazoa > Chordata > Mammalia > Artiodactyla > Delphinidae > Aethalodelphis > Aethalodelphis obliquidens. Next base: position 14,840,803 of record NW_020837970.1, on the reverse strand, counting down.
CTAACTCCAGTATTATTTAAATATTTTTATGCAGTGTAATACATTATTTATGCATCTATTTAAATGCAACCTGTATTTCCCTCTGACATCACTATAGTTTCATTTTTAAGCATTTAAATCTTTAAACCATATTTTGATATTATTCTGACAAGTTGCAAGGCAGGAATTTAACTTTTTAATGGTTAATTAGGTACTCCTGAACAATTTAATGTCTAATTCATGCCACTAATTAGAAATTTCACTTTTGTTATTTTAAAATTATATTTCTACTTCATTAACTGCTTATTCAGGCATCAGTTCCACAGTTTCAATTATTATACATTTGTCGTACATATAGACAGTATATTTTACATGTGGTATGTCATACATCTATTTTTCAGAATTCCTCTGTCTATTCTTATTTTTTCTTCTAAATTATACTGGCTATTTTAGTCATGTTACCTACCACATCCAACTTTCCCTCCTAGTTGAACCTTCCCAGCCCACACCTTCTACCAGGAAAGTAGCTATAGGCTGTTTTCTATACTGGACAGCCACTGATAGCAACAGGGAGCATAATTTTCCCAGGGGTGGCCTATCCACTGGGTAACCCATAAAATGACTATACCTGAAGGGATCCATCCATTAGCAACATATTTACTAAAATCAATTCAAACTAGCTTCTTCCAGGATTTGGAGTATGGAACATAAAGGGTCTCCAAGAGCTCTCTGTAGTCAGAGGCAAACAAACTAAATGCTTAGAAAGATATAGAGGTGCCATAGAGGGAGAGAATATACATAACCAGACAAAGAAAGTACATAATCATAACTTTCTAATTCTTATTCAACCTTACAATAAACCTTTCTTAGGTGGCCTGAGGTATTACCCTTTCTTGCAATCTAAAAAACCTACAACACAAAGGAACTTTGGAAGTCATTTGATAAAGCTCTCTTTCTCTTCCCTTTACCTCCCTGTTAAATTGGATTTCTAATTACAACTACGCTAAATTTATTGAAAACAGACATCTTTCAAAGGACTGTGTCTTTCTAAATATTCAAGTCTTTGGGGAATCAAACATTTTTTCTTCTAATAAATCCTGTAAATTTGAAGAGTATTCCTTTGTATTTTTTCTTTTGTTGCTGTTGCATGAGATTATTCTTCAATTTTCTAACTAGTTCTTAGCAAACATAACAATATTTCTCATTATGTGGGCCGTGAGAATATACCATGAGATCTTCTAAAGGGAAAAGGCTTCCATGTTCAAAGAATTTTGGGAAGTTGTTGCATAAAACATATCCCACTTAGAGATTCATATAGTACATTATTATATTCAAAACCCTGAGAAATTCTGCAATAACAAAGCTTTTTTAAATTTAAGTTTCCAAAATTAATAGGACATGGTCAAAGAATACCTACTGACATCCCATGGAACCAGTATCCAAGGATCACATTTTGTAAAACAGTGGTATACAAGCTAGTAGACATTTCTTGTATTCAGCAGCTTCTATTCCCGCAACAGACGTTTTTATTTGTGACTTTACTTCCAGTCTCAGAATGGAGCATATGACCAAAGTCTAGGCTGAAAAGGGCACCCCATTCCCCTGAAGGGTTGACTGGTCAAGGGCGGCACATGGCATTTAAAGTAGTTCAATCATAGTGAACCTCAGGATCTTTTCCTGGGGATACTGGGACAAAGACTTTTTCTCTTTTGGGCTAGATCTGAATCTGGAAGTATTCCAGGAACTGCTGGGAACTACATACTGACTAAAAAAAATAAGACCAACAGAAAGAAAGCAGAGTCACAAAATAACATGAAACAGATTTGTTACACAAACATTCATTCAACAAATATTTATTGAGCACCTAACATGTATAAGACATTATTCTAGGTGCTTGGGATAATCAACGAAGAAGAAACCAAAACCTCTGCCCTTATGGGACTTACATTCTGACAGGAAAAGAAAGATAATAAATGATATCATAATAAAGTATGTCAGAAAGTGATAAACATTACAGAAAAAATAGCACAGGGTAATAGGGATTAGAAAGAATGAGGTGGAATTTTAAATAGGGTAGTCTGGGTAAGTCTTATTAAAAAAAATTAGTATTTTTGGCTTGAAGGAGGTGAAGGAGATAGCCATGTGAATATACTGGGAAGAGCATTCCAGGTAAAGAAAACACCCATGCCAAGGCCCCAAGATAAGAGCATACAGTGTATCTGAGGAACAGCAAGAAAGCCACTGTGGTTAGAGCCAAGTTAAAGAGAATACTAGTAAATAATAATACCGGACAGGTAATGAAGAGAGGGCTAGATCATAGGATTTTGGATTTTACTCTGAGTCACATGAGAAGCCAACAGAGAGTTTTAAACAAAGAAGTAACGTGATTAAAAGAGTCACTTAATGGAATCACTCTGGCTACTAAACTGAAAATATTGTAAAGGAGGGAAATGTAGCAGCAGAAATCCATGTAATAATCCAGGTAAGAGATGATGGTGGCTCAGGTCAGGGTAGTGGCAGTGAAGGTTATGAGAAGCGGTCAGATTCGGGATATATTTTAAAGATAGAGTCAAAAGAATTTCTTAACTAATTGACTGGGGCATAATAAAAGAGCAGAATCCAGGATGACTCTAAAGATTTTAGCCTGAGCAACTAGGCAGATGGAAGATGCTCTTAACCAAGACGACAACTAGGGGTAGCATTTGTTTTAAAAGAAAGAACAAAAATTCATTACTGGACATATTAAGTTTGGGATAGACATCTGAATAGTGATTTTATATGGGCAGTTGGATGAGACTCTGGAACTCAGAGAGGACTTGGCTAAGATATAAATGTTATCTTGTCAAATAAATGTTATTTTGTCATATAAATGTTATAAATGTCATTAATGTTTAGTTACTATTTAAAGCCTTGAGACTAGATAAAATCACCAAAGAAATAAGGATAGCAAAGAGGTCTGGGAGAAGAAGAGAAACAAGAAAAGAAGTGTAGAAGACACATAGATGGCCAAGGGGCACAAGAAAAGATGTTCAAAATCACTAATTACTAGAGAAATGCAAATCAAAACTACAATGAGGTATCATCTCACACCGGTTAGCATAGCCATCATCAAAACATCTACAAAGAATAAATGCTGGAGAGGATGTGGAGAAAAGGGAACCCTCCTACAGTGTTGGTGGGAATGTAAACTGGTACAGCCACTATGGAGAACAGCATGGAGGTTCCTTAAAAAACTAAAAATAGAGCTACCATATGATCCAGCAATCCCACTCCTGGGCATATATCCGGAGAAAACCATACTTTGAAAAGATACATGCACCCCAATGTTCACTGCAGCATTATTTACAGTAGCCAAGACATGGAAGCAACCTAAATGTCCACTGACAGATGAATAGATAAAGAAGATGTGGTACATATATACCAAGCCATAAAAAAGAATGAAATAATGCCATTTGTAACAACATGGATGGACCTGGAGGTTATCATACTAAGTGAAGTAAGTCAGACAGAGAAAGACAAATATGATATCGCTTATATGTGGAATCTAAAAAAAATGGTACAAATGAACCTATTTACAAAACCAACAGAGTCACAGATATAGAAAACAAACTAATGGTTACCAAGAGGAAAGGGGTGGGGGATAAACTGGGAGATTGGGACTGACATATACACACTACTATCTACAAAAGATAACTAATAAGAACCTACTGTACAGCACAGGGAACTCTATTCAGTGCTCTGTAATGACCTATATGGGAATGGAGTCTAAAAGAGAGTGAATATATGTGTATGTACAGCTGATTCACTTTGCTGTACAGCAGAAACTAACACAACATTGTCAATCAACTACACTAAAATTTAAAAAACTATTTAGAAAAGAAGTGTAAGAAGAAATGACCAGCAAGATGTAAGGAAAACCAAGAGAGAGAGAGTTGTGTCCTGGAATACTTTGTCCAGTGACAAAGCGCTGCAAGTAGGAGAACCTGATTAACTGTGTCAAATGCTGCTAACAGATCAAGTGAGCTGGGAACTGAGAAGGGACCATGGGCTTTGGCATCAAAGATCTTCCTGACAAAAGAAGTTTCAGTGAAGTGATTGGAACAAAAGCATGACTGGAGTGAACTTACAGGAGAATGGAAAGTGAGGAACCGGAGACAGAGACTACAGAAGACTTGTTCGTGGAATTTTGCCACAATAAGGAGCAAAGCAATGGGGGTAGAGGTTCACAGGGGAAGAGTAGAGGGATAAGAAAAGGATCAAGTGATGTCATTGAGCTGAGCATCAAGCCTCTTATTCTTTGGTTATATAAACTAATGGATTAGTTTTTACATTTATGCCCAGTTTTAGGTGGATTTTTCTATCATTTGTAGTAAAAAGAATACTGATTTTTTCCCCCACAATAACCTTTAATTAGCTCTCACGCTGAACTCAATTAGTTCTAATAGCTCCTCACAGTTGATTTTCTAGTAGTTTTCTTGTAGAAGAGTTTCTTGTATTTATATTAAAAAAGAGTTCTTGTATAAAAGTAGCTAGAAGTTTCTAGCTACACTACTACTCTTCACTAGAAAGGGAAATTACTTTAAATAATGTTTCAGTAACCACCTGGTAGTACAGACTGAAACACATGACTGTGCACTTAGTTTTTTCTTAAATATGTATTTTCTCCAGTAAGTATAAGCATTAAATGTTTATCATGGACTTTTTTTCTTGTTTATAAATGTTGGTCACTTTGTCATCATACATTACTATTAGCTGTATAACTGCATTTAGATATAGTTTAACAGCCATTTTCAAATTCATTCTACACTATCCTTTCTTAAGTAGAAGGGTAAAATATTAAAATTTAAGTAGCAACCTAAATTCATGAACCCAGAAAAGGCTCCAAGGACTATAATTATCTAGTGTAAATATTAGGCATTTAATAACATTTACCCATAACTAATTTTATGTTTACAACAAACTAGAAATGCCAGGCATTTGGGTAAATACTGATTTATACTCTTGAAATATACTGCTTAAGAGAACTCAGTCTTACAAACTATTATGTTTACTTTCCCGCAGGAAGAAATGGAATTTCCTTCTGATAAGGATTAAGAGGACTCATGAGGTGAAGGTTGCGGCAAGTGAGCCCATACCCAAGCATATTTGCTGTGAACAGTGATCAAAGGGAAACCAGCTGTAAGTCAATGGATAATTCCTGACAAATACTTAAATTACAAATAAGCAAACATGTACAAATAGCTACTACTATCCTGGACTCTCATCCCTAAGCAGAGAACCTATAGGTTCAAAAGTAGAAATATCATGAGTATCAAGGTTAATTTACAGATCAGATTGTTTTCTTATTTCACAGACAACATTAGAAAGAAAATGGAGGGGTTTTGTGGAGATTAAGAGGTACATCTGCAGGCCTGGAAAAAATGCCACAGTAAGGAGCTAAAGACACTAGACACCTAAGAATAAGGCAGGAGGAGGTGGGAGAAGCATGAAGAAAGACAAATGGGAAGATGCCAAAGACAATTTTCCACTGAAATTTGGCCTGGGCCAGTTTTGCACACGAGTAAGAGAATAGTTTCTTCCTGTTCCTCAAGTTCACCTTCTTGTACCACAAAACCCTCCATTCAGAAAATCTAGAAGGCCTAGAAGCAAAGGTTATTTTCCTCATGGGCACAGAAACAGGTGTTTAACCATCATTTTTAGCCTTGATGGGAAAGGGGAGTGCAAATACTTTAATATCTCTAATGTACACATTCTCATTTCTTTCTCTTATTCTTTTGAACTCTGGGTGCAAATGAATGCACTCTGTCTCTTACACACAGATATTCTTGTATGCAAATGTATGTATATTCAAACTAGAGTATTTAAAAAAAAATCAAACGGAAAAATAAGTATCACCTTTAATTGAATCAGTATCTAAACTGTAGTTTGCCATATAGCAGAAAAAGTATGCTTTGCAATGACCTTCAGTTGAAGAACTGAATTAGACTGATAATTATCATTTTTTAAAGGGCAAAATGTTTAACTGTGTGAGGTGGTTTCTTAGGTATCAAAAAAAAATTGTCTATCCTCTAATTTTATATATTAATAGAAAATCTAATATATGTAGGACAATAAGAGATACAACAAACTACTATCATTAAGAACTATAATTTCATTTTGTAAAAGTTAAAACACATTTCAGAAGTTACTTTAAAAGCATAATGGGGGTAAAAGTAGAGGTGAAATGCTAGATTGGGGAGCAAAGAAGAAGTAAGCTGCAGACAGAAAGACTGATATAGATTACTCATTAGGTAGTAAAAGCTCCAGCATTTTAATTCTCGTCACACTAAGTTAAATGTCATTCTCCAGTCTTCTGATTTAGCAAATCCAGATCTTACGGTGGGAAGGTGAGAATTAACATGAAAAAAATCATCACATATATGAATACAATTTTGGCTTTAAACTGACTCAAAAGCACACCAAAATCTACACAAGCATAAGCAAGTTATACACAAACACATAAATACACACATATGACCTTATTTACTTTATCTAAAAGTAACCATGGGGGACTTTGCTTGTGGCACCGTGGTTAAGAATCCACTTGCTAATGCAGGGGACACAGGTTTGATCCCTGGTCCGGGAAGATCCCACATGCTGTGGAGCAACTAAGCTCGTGTGCCACAACTACTGAGCCTGCACTCGAGAGCCCACGAGCCACAACTACTGAGCCCACATGCCACAACTACTGAAGCCCACATGCCTAGAGCCTGTGCTCCACAACAAGAGAAGCCACCGCAACAAGAAGCCCGTGCACCGCAACAAAGAGTAGCCCCTGCTTGTCACAACTAGAGAAAGCCCATGTGCAGCAACAAAGACCCAACACAGCCAAAAATAAAAATCATTTAAAAATTTTTTTAAAAATAAAAATAAATAAATAAAAGTAACCATGGGATGAATTCTAAAGAAATTTCAGCCTTAAGCAGAAATACAAGTTACAGCATCAAGGCTATCTGTTAAAGAATGTATTATTTCTATTAAAAAGGAAGTAACAATTCACATCTTAGGTGAACTTGAAAATATGAATTTCCTAATCTGCTTAATGGATAAAACTATAATTTAATATGTTAGATATTGTTATAACTCCACTCTTTTGGTTGAGTTTTAACTAAATTCACAATATATTCATCAGATTTTCTAATCCCCACTCAACCTACTTTGATTTGAAAGACTGCTTGTTAGCTTTTGGATTCTATAGAGACCTCTCAAAATCTGAAATAAACCACTAAAGTGAATGTCTGTTTCTCCATTTGACAGCAATTCTTTCATAACCATAACTATTGAATCTATTAAGATTTCTACTCTTATCATGCAATGAGGGAAAATGCTTCTTCTGTCAATGACTCTCACGTAAGCTTTAATTGTTAATATAAACTTCGAGCAAAACAGCCATCAACATATTTCTGATAAAATAAATCAATGAATAAATTAACGAGGGGAAAGGAGAGGCAAGACACATTGATTACACTGAAAAATTAACAATGTTGGTAAGAAAATTTAGGTTTAAATGTGTTTGGTAAACTTTAACTAGTAACTACTTAAGGAAACAAAGATGGCAGAACAAAGACCAAATATAACAATGACAACATAAAAATGAGAATATATTACATTTTTAGATTGAGTTTTTTTAAAAGCCAGCTAAATGCTTGCTATGTATAAGAGCAAAAACTGCCACACTGAGATACCACTTCATACCCACTAGGTTCCCTATAATCAAAAAGAGAGTAACAAGTGCTAGCAAGGATGTGGAGAAACAGGAACCCTCGTGTATCACTGGTGAGAATGTAAAATGGTACAACTGCTTTGGAAAACACTCTGGCAGTTCTTCAAAGTTTAGACAGAGTCACCGTAAGACCCAGCAATTCTGCTCCAAGATATATAACCAAGAGAACTGAAAATACATATCCATACAAAAACATGTATATGAATATTTGTAAGCATTATTCATAATACCAAAAAAGTGGAAACAACCCAAATGTTCATCAACTGATGAATGGACTTTAAAAATGTGGTATACCCGGGCTTCCCTGGTGGCGCGGTGGTTGGGAGTCCGCCTGCCGATGCAGGGGACACGGGTTCGTGCCCCGGTCCGGGAAGATCCCACGTGCCGCGGAGCGGCTGGGCCCGTGAGCCATGGCCACTGAGCCTGCGCGTCCGGAGCCTATGCTCCGCAATGGGAGAGGCCACAATAGTGAGAGGCCCGCGTAATGCAAAAAAAAAAAAAAAAAAATGTGGTACACCCATACAATGGAGTATTATTTTGCCATAAAAAGGAATGAAGTACTGATACACGCTATAACATAAATAAACCTTGAAAACATTATCCAAAATAGGCAAATCCATAAAGACAGAAACTGCATTAGTAGTTCCAGGGGCTGGGGAGCTGGGACTGGAAAGTGACTGATAATGAGTACAAGGTCTCTTTCTGGGGTGATGAAAATGTTCTAACATTGACAGTGGTGATGGTTGCACGACTCTATGAATATACTGAAACCAATGAATTGTACCCTTTAAAAGAGTAAATTTTATAGTATGTAAATTATATATCAATAAAGCTGTTATTTAAAACACAGAGAACATCCTAAAATAAAATGCCACAAGAGGTTGAAAAAAACAAAGAACATAGCTTTTATCAGGCAAATGCTAACAATAAGGAAGCTTAAAAAAGAATTATAACACAAAACAAGGTAACTTTTTTCTTTTTTTTTTGTGGTACGCGGGCCTCTCACTGTTGTGGCCTCTTCCGTTGCGGAGCACAGGCTCCGGACGCGTAGGCTCAGCGGCCAAGGCTCATGGGCCCAGTCGCTCCGCGGCATGCAGGATCTTCCCAGACCGGGGCACGAACCCATGTCCCCTGCATCAGCAGGCGGACTCTCAACCACTGCGCCACCAGGGAAGTGCAAAACAAGGTAACTTTATGAGGAAAAGTCTGAAAGCAGGTGGGAAAAAAAATCAGTTTATCTTGAGACTTTCACCCTAAGATTAAAAACAAAGGATGGTAATTCTCACCACCAGTATTCAACACTGTTGGAATCCCAACCAGTTAAATATAAGATAATGGCATAGAAAATGGTAAAAGAAATAAAACTATCCCTATTTCCAGATGACATTGTAATCTATGTAGAAAATTCCAAAAAATTTACAAAAGTCTTCCTAGAACTAAGAAATGAGTTCATCAAGGTCACAAGATACAAAATCAACAACAAAAAAAAACAACTGTACCTGTATATACTAACAAACACATGAAAATCAAAATTTAAAATACAATAACATCTGTAATCACTCAAGAGAGTGAAATACTTACGTATAGCTCTAATAAACATGTGCAAGACTTGCATACTGAAAACTACAAAATGCTGATGAACAAAATAAAACTAAATGGAAAGATATACCATGTTCATATATTGGAAGACTCAACAGAAAAACTTTTTTTTTTTTTAACATCTTTATTGGAGTATAATTGCTTTACAGTGGTGTGTTAGTTTCTGCTTTATAACAAAGTGAATCAGCTATACAAATACATATATCCCTATATCTCTTTCCTCTTGCATCTCCCTCCCACCCTCCCTATCCCACCCCTCTAGGTGGTCACAAAGCACGGAGCTAGAAAAACTATTAATTATCCCTAAACTGATTTGGAGGTTTAATTCAATTCCTATCAAAATCTCAGTAGGTTTTTTTGGTAGAGATAGACAAGATAATGTTAAAATTTGTATGGAAAGGCAAAGAAACTAGAATAGCTAAAATAATTTTTAAACAAAAGAATAAAGTTAGAGAAATTACTCTACCCAATTTTACGACATTATATAGCTAGTAACCAAGATCTTGTGATATAAGTGGGAGACAGACTACAGATCAGTGGAACAAAGGACCTAGAAAAAGACCCATACAAATAAGGACAACTAATTTTTGACAAAGGTGAAAAAGCAATTCAATGGAGGAAGGATAGCCTTTTTAAACAAATGGTACTGCAGTAGTCAGACACCTATAAATGAACCTGAACCTAAACCTCACCTTATATAAATAAGGTAACAACAAGTGGGTCATAGATTTAAATGTAAAACATAAAAATATAAACCTTTTAGAAAAAAACAAAGGAGAAAATCTTTCAGATCTAGGGTTGGGCAAAGAGTTCTTAGACGTGACATCAAAAGCACAATCTATAAAAGAAAAAAATATTTAATTTTGCTTTGCAGAAGACCCCATTAAGAGAATTAAAAAAAAAAAACTACAAAATTGGAGAAAATATTTGCAAACCACATACCCAACAAAGGACTAGTATCTAGCATATATAAAGAACTCTGAAAGCTCAATAGTAAAACACAAAATAACAAAAACAAAAACCCAAATACTCCAGTTAGAAAATGGACAAAAGTTATGAAGAGGAAATTCACCAAAGAAGATATTCAGATGCCAAATAAGCAAATAAAATGATGCTCAATATTATTAGCCATTAAGGCAATGCAAATTAAAACCATGAGATATCACTGCACATCTATCAGAATGGCTAAAATAAAAAATAATAATAATACCAAATGCTAGCAAGGATGCAGAGAAACTGGATCACTTATTCATGGCCAGCAGAAATGCAAAATGGTATAGTTATTGTAGAAAATAATTTTGCAGTTCCTTTTAAAACTAAAAATGAACTTACCATATGGCTCAGCAATTGAACGCTTGGGCATTTATCTCCAGAGAAAGGAAAACTTATTTCCACACAGAAACTTGTATATGAATGGTCACAGCAACTTTATGCATAACAGCCAAACACTGAAAACTATCTAAATGTCCTTCAGTGCATAAAATGGCTAATAAACAGTATATCATACAATGGAATACATCCCAGCAATAAAAAAGAACTACTGATAAACACAAAAACTTAGATAAACCTCAAAGAAATTATGCTGAGTGAAAAAAGCCAATCTTCAGAGGATACAAGGCATGACTTTTTTTTTTTAATATAATATTGCTGAAATAATTTAGAGATAGAGTACTGATTAGTGGTTGTCAGGGACTAGGAACAGGGCAGGAGGGTAAGTGAGGCTATGAAAGGGTAGCAAGAGGTGGTCTTATGGAGTTAGTAAATTGATTGTGGTGGTGGTCACATGAAGCTACCATGCGATAAAATTGCAGAGAGGTATACACACACAAAGAGTGCATAAGTAACTGATATAATTTGAATAAGCCCTATGAATTGTACCAATGTTAATTTTCTGGTTATGATATTGCACTAAAGTTAGAAAAAATGCTAACAATGGGGAGGCTGGGTGAAGGGTATACGGATGATCCTTACTGAAGACTTCTTCGCAACTCCCTATGAATCTATAATTATTTCAAAAATCAGATGTTTTTTAAAAAAGAAACACAATCTATACCCTGGAAGAAAATATTTCCAAATCATGTATCTAAGGACTAGTATCTAGAATATATGTTGCAACTCTTAAAATTCAACACTATAAAAACAAACACTGCAATTTAAAAATGTGAAAGACATCCACAGATATTTCAGCAGGGAGGCTACAGAGACAGCAAACACATCATTTTAGCCATTAGGGAAATGCAAACTAGAACACAAGGAGATATCATTACATACCTATTTAAACATCTAAAATAAAAAGCGACAATAACAAATATGCTTGCAAGGATGCAGAAAAACTGGGTCTCTCATACACTGCCAGTAGAAATGTAAAATGGCATAGACACTGAAAAACTGTTTGGTGTTTTCTCAAAAAACTGAACACACACTTACACTTATGACTCAGAAATCTCACTATTGGGCATGTATCCAGAAAAAAAGGAAACTTATGTCCATACAAAAACCTGTACGTGAAAAAGAAAAAAAGAAACAAAACCCCTGCACATGAGTGCTTATAACAATATTATTTGTGATAAACAAAAACTGGAAAACACTAAAGCACCCTTCAACAGGTGAAAAGGTAGAGAAACTGTGACACATGCATACCATGAAATACTACTTCGCAATAAAAAGGAATGGAATGCAAATTTCCAACACCAATCATAAGTAAAGTCAAAAGATATCACACTAGAAAAAACAGCTGCAATTTATATCATGAAAGTGCTAAATTCCTTAATTCTACAAATCAGAGAAAAGTCTTATAAACCAATTTTTAAATGGGCAAAGTTCACAAAACAATTCAAAGAAAAAGAAATACAACCATCTCAAACAGACTTCACCATCACTCTTAAGAGAAATGCAAGTAAACACTATAATGAGTTACAAATATTCATCTAATAATTTGAAATGATCAAAAAGTTTAGTAACACAGCATTGCTGAGGCATAAGGAAAAAAACTCTCTCAACATAGCCGCTAGGATTATGAATTCGCACAAACCTTCTCTGGAGGGAAATTTGGCAACATCTATCAAAATTTTAAACACACATTCTACTTCTAGGAATTTATCTTACAAAAACATTGGATATATTTAGACATGTGCATAGGGATATATATCACAGGACAATCTCTGTAACACAGTTTTAATAGCAGGAAACTATCTAAATGTCAATCAACAGGAGAATATTTAATAAAGCACACTCCAATCAACTACATACTAAGTAGATGCTAAAAAAAGAATGAGGCAAATATGAGGATGAGAACTTTCTGGAATGACATAGAAGGAACTGAAAACAACACCTCTGGTTGAAATAAAAGTAGGAGAGGGACTTCCTTTTCACTATAAACTCTTGTAACTTTTGACTTTTGTATTAAGTAAAAATGTATTAAAATGCATTTTAATTACAATAAAAAATTAAATATAATAATCACATGTTAGTGCAGAATATATAAACAGATCAGGAGAACAGAATAAGGTCTGGAAGAATATTCATTCAAAATAAGTTTTGGAGAAAATAAGAGCCTTACTCTCATATAAATAAAAATAAAATCAAGAACTGATGCAAAAAAACCCAGGAATGTCAAATAGAAAATGTAGGCACTTGCAATTTACTCATCTAGACACAGGATAGGTCATCAAAAATCAGAAGACAAAATCCATAAGTCACACTGTTTAATATAGGAAAAGCAATCAATATAATAAAGAACAAAAACCACAGAGACATCTCAACAGAGAAAAAAGCATTTAAACAAATTCCAACATACTTTCATGATTTTTAAAAATTCAAAAAAAAGGAGACTTCCGGGAAGATGGCAGAAGAGTAAGACGCGGAGATCACCTTCCTCTCCACAGATACACCAGAAATACATCTACGCGTGGAACAACTCCTACAGAACACCTACTGAACGCTGGCAGAAGACCTCAGACCTCCCAAAAGGCAAGGAACCCCCCACGTACCTGGTTAGGGCAAAAGAAAAAACTAAACAGAGACAAAAGGATAGGGACGGGTCCTGCACCAGCGGGAGAGAGCTGTGAAGGAGGAAAAGTGTCCACACACTAGGAAGCCCCTTCGCGGGTGGAGACTTCGGGAGGCGGAGTGGGGGAGCTTGGGAGCCGCGGAGGAGAGCACAGCAACAGGGGTGCGGAGGGCAAAGCGGACAGATTCCAGCGCAGAGGATCGGGCCGACCGGCACTCACCAGCCGAGAGGCTTGTCTGCTCGCCCGCCGGGGCGGGCGGGACTGGGAGCTGAGGCTCCGGCTTTTGCCGGAGCGCCAGGAGAGGACTGAGGTTGGCGGCGTGAACACAGCCTGCAGGGCGTTGGTGCGCCGCGGCTGGCCGGGAGAGAGTCCGGGGAGGGGTCTGGACCTGCCGAAGAGGCAAGAGACTTTTACGTCCCTCTTTGTTTCCTGGTGCACGAGGAGAGGGGATTAAGAACGCTGCTTGAGAGAGCTCCGGGGATGGGCGCGAGCCGCGGCTAAGAGTGCGGAGCCCAGAGACGGACATGGGACGCTAAGGCCGCTGCTGCCGCCGCCAGGAGGCCTGTGTGCGAACACAGGTCACTAGCCACACGCCCTTCTGGGGAGCCTGTGCAGCCCGCCACTGCCAGGGTCCTGGGATCCAGGGACGGCTCCCCGGGAGAGCGCACGGCGCGCCTCAGGCTGCAGCGTCACGCCGGCCTCTGCCGCTGCAGGCCCGCCCCGCACTCCGTGACCCTCCTTACCCCCCCGGCCTGGGTGAGCCAGAGCCTCCGAATCAGTGGCTCCTTTAACCTCGTCCTGTCTGAGCAAAGAACAGACGCCCTCCAGCGACCTACACGCACAGGCGGGGCCAAATCCAAAGCTGAGCCCCTGGGAACTGTCAGAACAAAGAAGAGAAAGGGAAATCTCTCCCAGCAACCTCAGAAGCAGCGGATTAAAGCTCCACAATCAACTTGATATACCCTGCATCTGTGGAATACCTGAATAGACAACGAATCATCCCAAATTAAGGAGCCCTGTGGATGAAAGGCTCTTGGTGCTGCAGCCAGGACTCAGTGCTGTGCCTCTGAGGTGGGAGAGCCAACTTCAGGACACTGGGCCACAAGAGGCCTCCCAGCTGCACATAATATCAAACAGCAAAAATCTCCCAGAGATCTCCATCTCAACGCCAGCACCCAGCTTCACTCAATGACCAGCAAGCTACAGTGCTAGACATCCTATGCCAAACAACTAACAAGACAGGAACACAACCCCACCCATTAGCAGAGAGGCTGCCCAAAATCATAGTAAGTCTACAGACACCCCAAAACACACCACCAGACGTGGACCTGCCCACCAGAAAGACAAGATCCAGCCTCATCCACCAGAACACAGGCACTAGTACCCTCCACCAGGAAGCCTACACAACCCACTGAACCAACCTTAGCCACTGGGGACAAACACAAAAAACAACAGGAACTACGAACCTTCAGCCTGCAAAAAAGGAGACCCCAAACACAGTAAGATAAGCAAAATGAAAAGAGAAAAACACACAGCAGATGAAGGAGCAAGATAAAAACCCACCAGACCTAATAAATGAAGAGGAAATAGGCAGTCTACCTGAAAAAGAATTCAGAATAATGATAGTAAGGTTGATCCGAAATCTTGGAGACAGAATGGACAATAGAATGGACAAATTGCAAGAATCAGTTAACAAGGACCTAGAAGAACTAAAGATGAAGCAAGCAACGATGAACAACACAATAAATGAAATTAAAAGTACTCTAGATGGGATCAATAGCAGAATAACTGAGGCAGAAGAACGGATAAGTGACCTGGAAGATAAAATAGTGGAAATAACTACTGCAGAGCAGAATAAAGAAAAAAGAATGAAAAGAACTGAGGACAGTCTCAGAGACCTCTGGGACAACATTAAACGCACCAACATTCGAATTATAGGGGTTCCAGAAGAAGAAGAGAAAAAGAAAGGGACTGAGAAAATATTTGAAGAGATTATAGTTGAAAACTTCCCTAATATGGGAAAAGAAATCATTAATCAAGTCCAGGAAGCACAGAGAGTCCCATACAGGATAAATCCAAGGAGAAATACGCCAAGACACATATTAATCAAATTGTCAAAAATTAAATACAAAGAAAACATATTAAGAGCAGCAAGGGAAAAACAACAAATAACACACAAGGGAATCCCCATAAGGTTAACAGCTGATCTTTCAGCAGAAACTCTGCAAGCCAGAAGGGAGTGGCAGGACATATTGAAAGTGTTGAAGGAGAAAAACCTGCAACCAAGATTACTCTACCCAGCAAGGATCTCATTCAGATTTGATGGAGAAATTAGAACCTTTACAGACAAGCAAAAGCTGAGAGAGTTCAGCACCACCAAACCAGCTCTACAACAACTGCTAAAGGAACTTCTCTAGGCAAGAAACACAAAAGAAGGAAAGGACCTACAATAACGAACCCAAAACAATTAAGAAAATGGGAATAGGAACACACATATCGATAATTACCTTAAATGTAAATGGACTAAATGCTCCCACCAAAAGACACAGATTGGCTGAATGGATACAAAAACAAGACCCATATATTTGCTGTCTACAAGAGACCCACTTCAGACCTAGAGACACATACAGACTGAAAGTAAGGGGATGGAAAAAGGTATTTCATGCAAATGGAAACCAAAAGAAAGCTGGAGTAGCAATTCTCATATCAGACAAAATAGACTTTAAAACAAAGACTATTAGAAGAGACAAAGAAGGACACTACATAATGATCAAGGGATCGATCCAAGAGGAAGATATAACAATTGTAAATATTTATGCACCCAACATAGGTGCACCTCAATACATAAGGCAAATACTGACAACCATAAAAGGGGAAATCGACAGTAACACATTCATAGTAGGGGACTTTAACACCCCACTTTCACCAATGGACAGATCATCCAAAATGAAAATAAATAAGGAAACACAAGCTTTAAATGATACATTAAACAAGATGGACTTAATTGATATTTATAGGACATTCCATCCAAAAACAACAGAATACACGTTTTTCTCAAGTGCTCATGGAACATTCTCCAGGATAGATCATATCTTGGGTCACAAATCAAGCCTTGGTAAATTTAAGAAAATTGAAATTGTATCAAGTATCTTTTCTGACCACAACGCCATGAGACTAGATATCAATTACAGGAAAAGATCTGTAAAAAATACAAACACATGGAGGCTAAACAATACACTACTTAATAATGAAGTGATCACTGAAGAAATCAAAGAGGAAATCAAAAAATACCTAGAAACAAATGACAATGGAGACACAACGACCCAAAACCTGTGGGATGCAGCAAAAGCAGTTCTAAGGGGGAAGTTTATAGCAATACAAGCCCACCTTAAGAAGCAGGAGACATCTCGAATAAACAACCTAACCTTGCACCTCAAGCAATTAGAGAAAGAAGAACAAAAAAACCCGAAAGCTAGCAGAAGGAAAGAAATCATAAAAATCAGATCAGAAATAAATGAAAAAGAAATGAAGGAAACAATAGCAAAGATCAATAAAACTAAAAGCTGGTTTTTGAGAAGATAAACAAAATAGATAAACCACTAGCCAGACTCATCAAGAAAAAAAGGGAGAAGACTCAAATCAATAGAATTAGAAATGAAAAAGGAGAAGTAACAACTGACACTGCAGAAATAAAAGAGATCATGAGAGATTACTACAAGCAACTCTATGCCAATAAAATGGACAATCTGGAAGAAATGGACAAATTCTTAGAAATGCACAACCTGCCAAGACTGAATCAGGAAGAAATAGAAAATATGAACAGACCAATCACAAGCACTGAAATTGAAACTGTGATTAAAAATCTTCCAACAAAGAAAAGCCCAGGACCAGATGGCTTCACAGGCGAATTCTATCAAACATTTAGAGAAGAGATAACACCTATCCTTCTCAAACTTCCAAAATATAGCAGAGGGAGGAACACTCCCAAACTCCTTCTACGAGGCCACCATCACCTTGATACCAAAACCAGACAAGGATGTCACAAAGAAAGAAAACTACAGGCCAATATCACTGATGAACATAGATGCAAAAATCCTCAACAAAATACTAGCAAATAGAATCCAACAGCACATTAAAAGGATCATACACCATGATCAAGTGGGGTTTATTCCAGGAATGCAAGGATTCTTCAATATACGCAAATCTATCAATGTGATAAACCATATTAACAAACTGAAGGAGAAAAACCATATGATCATCTCAATAGATGCAGAGAAAGCTTTTGACAAAATTCAACACCCATTTATGATAAAAACCCTGCAGAAAGTAGGCATAGAGGGAACTTTCCTCAACATAATAAAGGCCATATATGACAAGCCCACAGCAAACATCATCCTCAATGGCGAAAAACTGAAAGCATTTCCACTAAGATCAGGAACAAGACAAGGTTGCCCACTCTCACCACTCTTATTCAACATAGTTTTGGAAGTTTTAGCCACAGCAATCAGAGAAGAAAAGGAAATAAAAGGAATCCAAATCGGAAAAGAAGAAGTAAAGCTGTCACTGTTTGCAGATGACATGATCCTATACATAGAGAACCCTAAAGATGCTACCAGAAAACTACTAGAGCTAATCAATGAATTTGGTAAAGTGGCAGGATACAAAATTAATGCACAGAAATCTCTGGCATTCCTATATACTAATGATGAAAAATCTGAAAGTGAAATCAAGAAAACACTCCCATTTACCATTGCAACAAAAAGAATAAAATATCTAGGAATAAACCTACCTAAGGAGACAAAAGATCTGTATGCAGAAAATTATAAGACACTGATGAAAGAAATTAAAGATGATACAAATAGATGGAGAGATATACCATGTTCTTGGATTGGAAGAATCAACATTGTGAAAATGACTCTACTACCGAAAGCAATCTATAGATTCAATGCAATCCCTATCAAACTACCACTGGCATTTTTCACAGAACTAGAACAAAAAATTTTGCAATTTGTATGGAAACACAAAAGACCCCGAATAGCCAAAGCAATCTTGAGAACGAAAGAAGGAACTGGAGGAATCAGGCTCCCAGACTTCAGACTATACTACAAAGCTACAGTTATCAAAACGGTATGGTACTGGCACAAAAACAGAAAGATAGATCAATGGAACAGGATAGAAAGCCCAGAGATAAACCCACACACATATGGTCACCTTATCTTTGACAAAGGAGGCAGAAATGTACCGTGGAGAAAGGACAGCCTATTCAATAAGTGGTGCTGGGAAAACTGGACAGCTACATGTAAAAGTATGAAGTTAGATCACTCCCTAACACCATACACAAAAATAAGCTCAAAATGGATTAAAGACCTAAATGTAAGGCCAGAAACTATCAAACTCTTAGAGGAAAACATAGGCAGAACACTCTATGACATAAATCACAGCAAGATTCTTTCTGACCCACCTCCTATAAAAACAAGAGTAAACAAATGGGACCTAATGAAACTTAAAAGCTTTTGCGCAGCAAAGGAAACCATAAAGAAGACCAAAAGACAACCCTCAGAATGGGAGAAAATATTTGCAAATGAAGCAACTGACAAAGGATTGATCTCCAAAATTTATAAGCAGCTCATGCAGCTTAATAACAAAAAAACAAACAACCCAATCCAAAAATGGGCAGAAGACCTAAATAGACATTTCTCCAAAGAAGATATACAGAGTGCCAACAAACACGAGAGAATGCTCAACATCACTAATCATGAGAGAAATGCAAATCAAAACTACAATGAGATATCATCTCACACCAGTCAGAATGGCTATCATCAAAAAATCTAGAAACAATAAATGCTGGAGAGGGTGTGGAGAAAAGGGAACCCTCTTACACTGTTGGTGGGAATGTAAATTGATACAGCCACTGTGGAGAACAGTATGGAGGTTCCTTAAAAAGCTACAAATAGAACTACCATATGACCCAATAATCCCACTACTGGGCATATACCCTGAGAAAACCATAATTCAAAAAGAGTCATGTACCAAAATGTTCATTGCAGCTCTATTTACAATAGCCCAGAGATGGAAACAACCTAAGTGTCCATCATCGGATGAATGGATAAAGAAGATGTGGCACATATATACAATGGAATATTACTCAGCCATAAAAAGAGACGAAATTGAGCTATTTGTAATGAGGTGGATAGACCTAGAGTCTGTCATACAGAGTGAAGTAAGTCAGAAAGAGAGAGACAAATACCGTATGCTAACACATATATATGGAATTTAAAAAAAAAAAATGTCATGAAAAACCTAGGGGTGAAACAGGAATAAAGACACAGACTTACTAGAGAATGGACTTGAGGCTATGGGGAGGGGGAAGTGTAAACGGTGACAAAGCGATAAAGAGGCATGGACATATATACACTACCAAACGTAAGGTAGATAGCTAGTGGGAAGCAGCCGCATAGCACAGGGAGATCACCTCGGTGCTTTGTGACCGCCTGGAGGGGTGGGATAGGGAGGGTGGGAGGGAGGGAGACGCAAGCGGGAAGAGATATGGGAATATATGTATATATATAACTGATTCATTTTGTTGTGAAGCTGAAACTAACATACCATTGTAAAGCAAGTATACTCCAAGAAAGATGTTAAAAAAAATAAAAATAAAAAAAAAATAAACAAAAATAAAAAAAATAAAAAAAAAGAATATCTATGAAAAAAATTCCACAGCTAACATCATACTCAATGGTAAAAGACTAGATGCCTTCCCTCTAAAGAGCAAGATTAAGAATGTCCACTCTTCAAATTCAATAGCACATGAAAAGGATTATACACCATGACCTAGTGGGGTTTATCATGAAATGCTAGGATTAAAATATGACAATTAATCAATGTAAAATACCACATTAAAAGAACAGAAAAAACCAAAACACGTGACCATCTCATTTGATGCAGAAAATGCACCTGACAAAATTCAATACCCTTTCATGATAAAAATACTCAATAAACTGAAACTAGAAGGAAACTATCTCAACATAATTAAGACCATATACGAAAAACCCACAGCTAACATCATACTGAATGGTAAAAGATTGAAAGCTTTTCCTCTGAGATCAGGAACAAAGTAACTTTCTATTCAACACATCATACTATAAGTCCTAGCCAGAGCACTTAGGTAAGAAAAAGAAATAAAGCGAGGTAAAATTATCTCTGTTCACAGACGACATAACATATATGTAGAAAACCTTAAAGATTCCACAAAAAACTAGTAAACAAATTCAGGAATGCTGCAGAACACAAAATTAACACTCAAAAATCAGTTGCATTTCTATACACTAACAGTGACCAATCTGAAAAGGAAATTAAGAAAATAATCCGATTTTCTATTATAGCATCAAAAAGGATAAAATACTTAGGAATAAACTTAACCAAGGAGCAAAAGACTTAACATGCTGAAAATTACAAAGCATTGCTGAAAGAAACTAACACAAATAAATGGAAACACATCCAGTGCTCACGGATGGGAAGACTTAATATTGTTAAAAAATGTCCATATTACCCAAAGTGATCTGCAGATTCAATATAAGCCATATCAAAATCCCAATAGCATTTTCTGCAGAAATCGAAAAAAATCATCTTAAAATTCATCTGGAACTGAAAGGGACTCCGAGCAGCCAAACAATCTTGGGAAGAAAAAAGTCAGAGGTCTCATATTTCCTGATATCAAAACACATAACAAAGCTATAGTAATCAAAAAAATAAGGTACAAACAAAAAACAATGTGGTACTGACATAAAGATACATAGATCAAGGGAACAGAAAAGAGCCCAGAAATAAACCATTGCACATAGGGTCAAATGATCTTTACAAGGGTACTAACACTACACAATGGGGAAAGAATAGTCTCTTCAACAAATTGTGTTAGAGAATCTGGATATCCACACACAAAATAACAAGGTTGGACCATTCCTTTACAGCATACATAAAAATTAACTCAAAATGAATTAAAGACCTGGAACTATAAAGCTTCTCGAAAAAAATATAGGGGAGACACTTCATGATACTGCATTTGGTAATGATTTCTTAGAGATGACACCAAAAGCACAGGCAACAAAAGCAAAAACAGACACTTGAGGCTACATCAAACTTAAAAACATATTCACATAATGGAAACAACAGAGTGAAAAGGCAATCTATGGAATGGCAGAAAATATTTAGAAATCATATCTGATCGGTGTCTTCTTTGTTTGTTTTAATTAATTTATTTTTGGCTGTGTTGGGTCTTCATTCCTGCACGCAGGCTTTCTCTAGTTGCGGTGAGTGGGGGCTACTCTTTGTTGCGGTGTGTGGGCTTCTCATTGAAGTGGCTTCTCTTGTTGTGAAGCACGGACTCTAGGCATGGGGGCTTCAGTAGTTGTGGCACGCAGGCTCAGTAGTTGTGGCACAGGGGCTTAGTTGCTCCACAGCATGTGGAATCTTCCCAGACCAGGGCTCGAACCCGTGTCCCCTGCATTGGCAGGCGGATTCTTAACCACTGCGCCACCAGGGAAGTCCTGATCACGGTTTAATATTCAGAATAAATTAAAAATACCTACAACTCAACAACAGAAAAACAAATAACCCAATTAAAAAAATGGGCAAAGGACCTGAATAGAGATTTCTCCAAAGATATACAAATGGCCAACAAATACATGAATAGATGCTCAACATCATGAATCATCAGAGAAATGCAAATCAAAAGCACAAAAAGATATTACTTCATAACCATTAGGATACCCACCATAAAAAAAAAACAAAAACAGAATATAAGGGTTGGAGAGAATGTGGAGAATCTGGAACCCCCTGTACACTGTTAGTGGGAATGTTAAATGGCATACCCATTATGGAAAACATCGCTGTATCACGTACGGTGGTTCCTCAAAAAATTAAAAATGGAACTACCATACGATCCAACACTCTCACTTTTGGAAATAAATCTGAACGAACTGAAAACAGGATCTCAGCTATTTGCACAATCATGTTCATAGCAGCATTACTCACAACAATCGAGAGGTGGAAGCAACCTAAATGTCCATCCAGGTGAATGGTTAACCAAATGTAGTACACGCATAAAACAGAATATTAATTAGCCTTAAAAAGGAAGGAAATTCTGTCACACACTACAATACAGATGAAACTTAAGGGCACTGTGTTAAAGGAAATAAGTCAGTCACAAAAAGATAAGTACTGTATAATTCCACTTATATGAAGTACTTAAGTAGTTAAATTCTTAGAAATGAAAGTGCAGTGGTGGTCACCAGGGGCTGGGGGGAAGGAGAAATGGGGAGTTGTTTTTTGGGTATAGAGTTTCAGGTTTTTGTTTTTCGGTTTTTTTTAACATCTTTATTGGAGTATAATTGCTTTACAATGGTGTGTTAGTTTCTGCTTTATAACAAAGTGAATCAGCCATACATATACATATATCCCCATATCTCCTTCCTCTTGCATCTCCCTCCCACCCTCCCTATCCCACCCCTCTAGGCGGTCACAAAGCACCGAGCTGATCTCCCTGTGCTATGCAGCTGCTTCCCACTAGCTATCTATTTTACATTTGGTAGTGTATATATGTCCATACCACTCTCTCACTTCGTCCCAGCTTACCCTTCCCCCTCCTTGTGTCCTCAAGCCCATTCTCTATGTCTGCGTCTTTGTTTTTTTCTTTGTTTTTTGGTTTTTGCTGTACGCGGGCCTCTCCCTGCTGTGGCCTCTCCCGTTGCGGAGCACAGGCTCCGCACGCAGGCCCAGCGGCCATGGCCCACGGGCCCAGCCACTCCGCGGCACGTGGGATCCTCCCGGACCGAGGCACAAACCCGCGTCCCCTGCATCGGCAGGCGTACTCCCAACCACTGCGCCACCAGGGAAGCCCTATGTCTGCGTCTTTAAGATAAAAAAGTTCTAGAGGTCTGTTGCACAATATTAATATACTTAACACTACTGAAATGTACACTTAAAAATGGTTAAAAGAGAAATATTTTTACCACAACTTAAAAAAACTTTCAAGGAAATCAGACATATCCCACTAAAAATAATTATATACCAACCTGCAAAAGAATGAAGTACTGATGCATGCTGTAACATGGGTGAACCTTAAAAACATTATGCAAGTGAAAGCCAGTCACAACAAGGCCATATATTATATGATTTCATTAATATGAAATAGCCAGAATAGGCAAATTCATAGAGACAGAAAGACAATTAATGGTTTTCAGGGGCTGGGAGGAGGGGCAAATGGGAGTGACTGCTAATCAGTATGGTGTTTCTTTTGGGGGTGATGAAATTTTTTTCATTAAATAGTAGTGATGGGTACACAACTCCATGAATATACTAAAAACCATTGAATTGTATGCTTTAACAGGGTGAAGCTGTTACTTGAAAAATCCGAACACCATAAAAGTAGTAACAGAGTTGACAGCTTTTTTCAACTTCTGTGTAATGAAAGATATTAGAAATTACATAATAAGATCTGTAACAGACCAAGATAAAATATTTACAACACATAATAGAGGGCTGGCTAATATGCAGTACATACAAAGTACAAACCAATAAAAAAAAAAGCAATATAGAGACTAGAAAAATGAGCAAAGAATATAAACAAGCAATTCATGGATGACAAATGGTTAATAATCATTAAAATGTTTGGCTTCAGCAGTAAGCAAAAATATATAAATTAAAACAAGATGGTTTTCATTTTATCAGTTTATAAAAATTATTTAAAGTATTGATAAAACTGTGGATAATAGGCACTTTCATAACAATGTTGTTGGTCGGAGTGTAAACTCTTTTGGGGGGCAGGGGATGAAATTTGATAGCTAATTAGAAGTATGCATATCCTTTGACCTAGCAAAATTATTTTAAATTTTTAAAAAATAGTCACATAATTACAAAAATATATACTCATATATAAGGATGTTTGCTGGAAGAGCAAAAAATAGAAACAACCCATACGTTCATGGAAAGGAGAAAACTTAAGTTTACGACTATACTATGATACATTCTGTAGGAGTTCAAAGAAATAACATGATCTACGTGAGAAAGTTTTTATAATGTACTATGATGTTAAATACAATTCAGAAGATCTGGAGTGTGGAAAATCTCTATTTTTTATAAGCACCCTCAGTAATTCTGACTCAATTACTCCACAAGACAAAAATGTTAAATTCACGCTCCCTGGTAAATATAATCTCTTTGATTTTTATCCTTAGGTTATACCTTTTAGTTTACTTTCCCTTGTGTTTTCTAAGATGAACTATGTATGTTTGACTCCTCTACTAGATCATGAACTCCTTGAATAACCATGTCTTATTTTTTCTCAGAAACCAGAATGATACTTGGCACAAAAAGGAACTTAATAAATATTAGTTAAATGAATAAATTTTTTAAAAATCAAAAATATTATACTTTTGTATCTATGTTGTCTAAAACATTGGGAGGAATGGATGGAGAAGACTGTACTTTCATGACCCTGGGTATTTACATAAAAATGAAAACATGCTTTATTATGATCTTTGTTCTTTTGGAACGTTTTACAGTGGCTTGATCCATATGGAAAGGATAAAAATGAGCAAAAAAAAAGAACTAAAGAAAAAATAACCAATAAAATAATTCTCTGTAACTTCATTTTATATTTCTCTTTTATTTATGTAATTTTAGAAGAACTTTAAACTTTTTACTTATAATTTTTTCCCTATTGTTTTTGAGGAGTCTTAGAATCTTCATCTTATTTTTAAGGTCTCTTTATATCTTATAAAATACCATAAATTGGGCTTCCCTGGTGGCGCAGTATGAGAGTCCGCCTGCCGATGCAGGGGACACGGGTTCGTGCCCCGGTCCGGGAGGATTCCACACACCGTGAAGCAGCTAGGCCCGTGAGCCATGGCCACTGAGCCTGAGCGTCCGGAGCCTGTGCTCCGCAACGGGAGAGGGTCACAGCAGTGAGAGGCCCGCGTACCGCAAAAAAAAAAAAAAAAAAAATTTTCTTTAAGGCAAACAAGGTTTTGCTCCCCACAAATATCAGAAAATCAGGGAGATTTTGAGATTAACTACACATACTTGTCATTTCAACAGAATGAATTTAGCAAACACCTGAAATCTACACTGGGTTGAAAAAAACTTAATTCCTCTTAAAGATACTTAGGTATTGAGTTATGAAGGGTCTATAATTTTAACACCTTAAAAAAAAATTCTAGGACTTCACTGGTGGTGCAATGGTGCCTGCCAATGCAGGGGACACGGGTTCAAGCCCTGGTCCGGGAAGATCCCACATGCTGTGGAGCAACTAAGCCCATGCATCACAACTACTGAGCCTGCACTCTAGAGCCCGCAAGCCACAACTACTGAAGCCCGCGTGCCTAGAGCCATGCTCTGCAATAAGAGAAGTCGCCACAATGAGAAGCCCGCTCGCCGCAACTAGAGAAAGCCCACTCACTGCAACAAAGACCCAACGCAGCCAAACAATAAATAAATATATTTTTTAAAAAAATTCTAGTGACCGAGATCTAGAGGTGCTAAATCAGAATTCCTCACATGTACTGTGAATTTCACACAGGTCCAAACTGATCTATTGAAATAAAACTCCATTTACAGTATGTACTGGCAAAAATTATCATGTAAAATTAAAATGTCAAACCCTCTTTCAATGTATGTATGAAATACAAAAGACCTTCAGTAGTTCTCCATACAGTAAATTTCAACACAGTGATCCCACCTGTAGACCCAATGAATTCTACTGGGGGAAAAAAAAAAAAAGACTTCACTAAATAAAAATGAGAGCAAAAGATGTTATAAAATTGCAAAATTATTTTAAAGAACAATTTTTAAAATACTTTCATTTATTTTTAATATATTATGTTATACAGGAGCATTGGCTTTGGAAGCAAACTTACTTATTTTCAAATCCTGACACCTTCCCCGCATCTCTGTGAATTACCTTCTTCAGATCTCAGCTACTACCACTTTCATAAAATTTAGGCTATTGGTCTAACCGTCCAAAGCTGTTTGGAGGCTTAAGTGAGATAACAGATATAAAACTCCTAGCTTAATGCTTATCAGAGTAGATAATAATTTTTAGTTGTGTATCTAATTTCTCTCCTCATGTATTAAAGACTTTATAATAATTTTAACTGATCCTTAAAATATTCTCTATAGTAAATATATCAGTTTAATTAAATGTTATTCTATAATTGGATATTTAAGTTATTTCTAAGTTTTATACTGGAAATAATG
Organism: Aethalodelphis obliquidens; assembly: GCF_003676395.1. Classification (NCBI taxonomy): domain Eukaryota; kingdom Metazoa; phylum Chordata; class Mammalia; order Artiodactyla; family Delphinidae; genus Aethalodelphis; species Aethalodelphis obliquidens. The sequence continues at coordinate 14,814,202 of NW_020837970.1, read as the reverse complement.
GTGCAATGAATAGTCTTAGGCTTTGAGTTTCCAAAGGTGGAACTAATAGATCAAAAAGTATTTTTAAGCTCTTGCTGCATATTGCCAAAATGTACTCTCAAAGAGCTGTATTATAGTTTATGTTGCTACCAGCAATGAACATAACATTTTAACACATCTCACGGATACTGTATAGAAATTCACATATATTTTAATGTAAGCTATAGACAAGATTTAAAACCTCATTATTGACTTAACTTTGAATTTTGGTTAAGAACTAGTGAAGTTCAGTGTCTTTTCATGTTTCCTAGCTGCACTTCCCCTTTAATAATTTACATTTTCATACACTGTCTAATAGAGTCTTAGTATCCTACCCCATATTGATTTGTGAGTTCTTTCCTTCAGTCTTATATTTGATTCAAATATTTTTATTCGGTATTTACTTTAACACTTGGGTTTTAAAAAAAAAAACTGATGCATAGGGGTTTGACATTTTTATGTAATCAACTCCATCATTTCCTTCTGAGGTTTCTTAAATTGTATGTAAACATGAACTGCTAATTTTACATTTAAACTTTACATGGAGAGGTGGCGAAAAGAAACACAAAATGCCACGAGTACTTATAGATAAGTGATTTTCCCCTCTAATTCATATCTTATGTAATAAAATAATTTTTAAATTAATAAAATTTAAGAGCAGAAATAAAATTTTCAAAACTACAGCACCAAAATAAACAACGAAACAGAATTCTAAAAACTGCAGAGAACATATAGAGGTGATAAATTGAATTTGTTTTGTTAAAATAATTCAGCCTTTTTATTTTTACCTACCTTAAAGTGATTTAATTCTAATAATACATTCAACATCCAGCTTCTTTTAAACTGCAAAATCCCCATCTTTGGCATATCTAAGGCTTATCTACATTTTAGTGTTAATAAGTTTAGCAAGAGTAGTGCCAAAAAACTAGAATGACTAATTGCCACTCAAAACCATTGGGGTCATCTGCAAGCACTGTCAATACTGAAATAGTAAGGCTCAAGAAAGGGAATGGCGGTTCAGTGGTTACGACTCTGCAATTCTACTGCAGGGAGCATGGGTTCGATCCCTGGTCAGGAAACTAAGATCCCATATGCCACAAGGCAGCCACAAAAAAAAAAAGAGAGAGAAAAAAGGGAATGGCTTAAAATTACCTTCCAATCACCCAGATATCTAACAACAAAACTTCTGTTTTAAAAAAAGCAAAGAAGGGGCTTCCCTGGTGGTGCAGTGGTTGAGAATCTGCCTGCCAGTGCAAGGGACACGGGTTCGAGCCCTGGTCTGGGAAGATCCCACATGCCGTGGAGCAACCAGGCCCGTGAGCCACAACTACTGAGCCTGCGCGTCTGGAGCCTGTGCTCCGCAACAAGAGAGGCCCGGGCACCGCGATGAAGAGTGGCACCCGCTCGCCGCAACTACAGAAAGCCCTCGCACAGAAACGAAGACCCAACACAGCCAAAAATAAATAAATAAATTTATTTATAAAAAAAAAGCAAAGAAACAGAATGCCAAAAATGGGTTCTCCCTTTGTTGTACCATCCTACCTGTACCACCATTACCACAACCAAGTCCTCCAGCTGGCTGGTCTGCAGCTTGTATGGTAACTCAACTTGTGCTGGGAAGACTGGACCAAAGTGGTGTAGGATTCATTGGCAAATTCTGAAATGCTACATTTCAAGCACTATATATACTACATGTTTGATCTTTAAATTTCATCCCAATAAAGTCTCATATGTTGGATTTCTCTGTAAAACTACATGCTTGCTTCTGAACCTAAATGGCTGGCTCATTAATCTCACAATTAAAATTTTTAATGTCATATTTACAATTATACACAAGGATTCTTTACTGATTCTGATCAAGATTCCTTCCCAACAACAACAAAGTCCATCATTCTAGTTCCCAAGATAACAATCAAGAACACAAAGATTCATTTATTAAAAACACAATAGATGGCTTCAGGCTTCTGGGCCACTTATACAAACGATAATAAAAATATTAAATTAAATTCACCAGATAAAAAGACAGATTATCTACAACGGGATGTAGATTTAGAAGTAAATTTTAGATTTTGTTTTGAAAGTCCGAAATCAGTGCTGCTCTCCAAAAAAAAATTGCAGAGGAAGGAGCACTTCCAAATTCATTCTATGAGGCCACCATCACCCTGATACCAAAATCAGACAAAGATACCACAAAAAAATAAAATTACAGGCCAGTATCACTGATGGACACAGATGGAAAGAGCCTCAACCAAATACTAGCAAACCGAATCCAGCAATACATTAAAAGGATTATACACCATGATCAAGTGGCATTTATCCCAGGGATGCAAGGATTTTTCAATATCTGCAAATCAATCAGTGTGATACACCACATTAACAAACTGAAGAATAAAAACCATATGATCATCTCAATAGACGCAGAAAAAGCTTTTGATAAAATTCAACATCCATTTATGATAAACACACTCCAGAAATTGGGCATAGAGGGAACATACCTCAACATACTAAAAGCCATATATGACAAACCCACAGCTAACATCATACTCAATGGGGAAAAGCTGAAAACATTTCCTCTAAGATCAGGAACAAGACAAGGATGTTCACTCTCACCATTTTTATTCAACATAATTTTGGAAGTCCTAGCCCAGCAATCAAAGAAAAAAAAGAAATAAAAAGAATTCAAAGTGGAAAAGAAGTAGTAAAACTGTCATTGTTTGCAGATGACATGATACTATATATAGAAAATCCTAAAAATGCTACCAGAAAACTACTAGAGCTCATCAATGAATCTGGTGAAGCTGCAGGCTACAAAATCAATACACAGAAATCTGTTGCATTTCTATACACTAACAACGAAAGGTCAGAAAGAGAAATTAAGGAAACAATCCCATTTACCATTGCATCAAAAGAATAAAATACCTAGTAATAAACCTACCTATGGAGGCAAAAGACCTGTACTCCGAAAACTATATAAGATGTTGATGAAAGACATCGAAAATGACACAAATGGAAAGATATACCATGTTCTTGGACTGGAAGAACCAATACTGTCAAAATGACTATTACTACCCAATGCAATCTACAGATTCAATGCAATTCCTATCAAATTACCAATTGCATTTTTCACATAACTAGAACAAAAAATTTTATAATTTGTATGGAAACACAAAAGACCCCGAATAGCAAAAGCCATCCTGAGAAATAAAAACGAAGCTGGATCAGGCTCCCTGACGTCACACTATACTACAAAGCTGCAGTAATCAAAACAGTATGGTACTGGCACAAAAACAGTAATACAGATCAATGGAACAGAACAGGAAGTCCAGAAATAAATCCACACACACAGTCAATTAATCCACAACAAAGGAGGCAAGAATATACAATGCAGAAAAGACAGTCTCTTCAATAAGTGGTACTGGAAACACTGGACAGCTACATGTAAAAGAATGAAATTACAATATTCTCTAACACCATACACAAAAATAAACTCAAAATGGATTAAAGACCTAAATGTAAGACCTGATACTATAAAACTCCTAGAGGAAAACATAGGCAGAACACTCTCTGACATAAATTACAGCAATATCTTTTTGGATCCGTCTCCTAGAGTAATGGAAATAAAAACAAAAATAAACAAATGGGACCTAATGAAACTTACCAGCTTTTGCACAGCAAAGGAAACCATAAACAAAACAAAAAGACAGGCTTCCCTGGTGGTGCAGTGGTTGAGAATCCGCCTGCCAATGCAGGGGACACGGGTTCGAGCCCTAGTCCGGGGGGATCCCACCTTTGTTGCCACGGAGCAACAAAGCCCATGCGCCACAACTACTGAGCCTGCACTCTAGAACCCGTGAGCCACAACTACTGAAGCCTGTGCACCTGGAGCCTGTGCTCCGCAACAAGAGAAGCCATCCCACTGAGAAGCCTGTGCACCACAACAAAGAGCAGCCCCTGCTCACCGCAACTAGAGAGGCCCCACGTGCAGCAATGAAGACTCAACGCAGCCAAAAATAAAATAATTTTAAAAAGGCAATCTACAGAATGGGAGAAAATATTTGCAAACGATGCGACTGACAAGGGATTAATCTCCGAAATATACAAACAACTCATACAGCTCAACAGCAAAAAAAACCCAAACAACCCAATCAAAAAATGGGCAGAAGACCTAAAAAGACATTTCTCCAAAAAAGACAAACAGATGGCCAGGAGGCACATGAAAAGATGCTCAATATCGCTAATTATTAGAGAAATGCAAATCAAAACTACAATGAGGTATCACCTCACATTGGTCAGAATGGCCATCATCAAAAAATCTACAAATAATAAATGCTGGAGAGAGTGTGGAGAAAAAGGAAGCTTCCTTCACTGTTGGTGGGAATGTAAATTGATATAGCCGCTATGGAGAACAGCAAGGAGGTTCCTTAAAAAACTAATAATAGAGCTACCATATTATCCAGCAATCCCACTCCTGGGCATATATCTGGAGAAAACCATAATTCAAAAAGATAAATGCACCCCAATGTTCATTGCAGCACTGTTTACAATAGCCAAAAATGGCTAGCAACCTAACTGTCCATCAAGAGATGAATGGATAAAGAAGATGTGGTAAATATACACAATGGAGTATTACTCAGCCATAAAAGAGAATGAAATAATGCCATTTGCAACAACATGGATGGACCTAGAGATTATCACACTAAGTGAAGTAAGCCAGACAGAGGAAGACAAATATCATATGATATCACTTACATGAGGAATCTAAAAAAAAGGATACAAATGAATTTATCTACAAAACAGAAATGGACTCTCAAACATAGAAAACAAACTAATGGTTGCCAAGGGGAGGAGGGGAGAGGGATAAATTAGGAGTCTGGGATTAAAATATACACACTACTATACATAAAATAGATAACTAACAAGGACATACTGTATAGCGCAGGGAACTATACTCAGTATCTTGTAATAACATATAATTGAAGAGAATGTAAAAAAAGAATATATATTTATATATATGTCTGTATAACTAAATCACTTTACTATGTACCTGAAACTAACACAACACTGTAAATCAACTATATTTCAATAAAAATTTTAAAAATAAAGATAAATAAAATAGCAATTTATAATACTTAATGGACACTAGTTTATGCTCATACTGTTGTATACAACAACAAATGTAATTAAAATGCACAAGCAATAAATTAGCCAAAGTTTAAAATAAATAAATAAATTATCTCTACATCTCTTAAAAAAGAAAAGAAAAGAAACCAGTGCTGCCAAATTAGGAAGAAAAGTTCCTAGGGAAGAAACCTGCCTACAGAAAAAAATAGTGCTTTTGATTTCCTAAAATTCAAGTACAGAAGAGCACAGCTTGTGTTGAATTGTTAGAAGGCAAATCTTCTAAAAGCAGAGTAGAGTAAATCATAAAACCTCTGAATGCCCTTCCCAATACTTATCAGAGTCTGTGTCCTTGAATTTGCATCACCTGATCTTTAGGCACTGGCTATTAGGCATGTGGAGGAAGGCAAACTCAATTATAAAAAATGAGAAGAGAAGGAAACTGTGAAATCTAATCCAATGCCAGTCGAGCCCTTGGCAGAAAACACTGGTAACCAATGTTATTAAGATGTAGCAGAAACCTTACCCACACTGCACAAAACAAGATGGATCGTTTTAACTATTTAGGAGTGCTGAAGCATCTGCTGCCTTGTTTCCTAAGGCAAAAAACCAAGTGCATATATATAAAACATATATATTAATTCAAATCTTTTCTATAAATTATTCATACATCTTCCCAAGCCTAAAATAATTATAATTTTCTATATACAAATGTTCTACTTTAAAAAGGAAACAGACTGACCTAGCTTTCTAAAATACTGAAAATATAAACCCTATACACCTAGGATGTTGGACATCCCTAGGAAATACCAATACACCGTCCTACATCAAATTAAATTATAACTACTTGTAACAGAACTCAGGAAAATCAAATATGTAACCCAGAGAAGAGATATTGGTGGTGTTTAACGGAAAAGATTGTTTGACAAACATTAAAACTTAAATAGAAACCATCTTCCAAGACGTAAAAAAAGAGGGAGGGAGGGATAAATCGCGAGACTGGGATTGACATATATACATTACTATATATAAAATAGATAAGAACCTACTGTATAGCACAGGGAACTCTACTCAATACTCTGTAATGACCTATATGGGAAAAGGATCTAAAAAAGAGCGGATATATGTATAACTGATTCACTTTGCTGTACAGCAGAAACACAACATTTTAAATCAACTATACTCCAATAAAAGTTAATTTTAAAAAAGACTTAAAAGAAAGAGAAAGACAAAAAATATAAGTGACTTGTTTCATGACAAACTGAAGAATGACATCCATGACCAATAAAATGTCACAGTGTTTCAGATTCTTCAGTATGTAGCATCCAAATACTTTGCAAAAAACATTAAAACAGACTTTATTGTATTTAAATAAATTGGAGAGCTAATAATTGTTTACTGTGGTTACCACATAAGAGGTTCATAGCTCTGTATATTATGGGAATATACAGATGAACGCAGCAGAGCTGATTTTGAGGAACTAACAACAACAAAATGTTATTAAGAGCATGCAGGAAAGTGAAATTGATTTGGATGGGGGAAGAACAGACAGATATAAGGGGGGCATCTTAGAAAGATTAATGGAAAAGGTTTTTAAAAGCATTTGAAATGGGACTCATAGAACAAACAGGATTTTAATACTGACAGACAAAAATACATAGTAAATCAAGCATTTTACTTTACAACCACCTTTACTTCATCTCCCAATTAATGAAAAGAATTCCCTTTAATGTGTGTTCCAAAATGAATAAAGACCTTAAAATTACTTATTGTTAAAGAAATAATAACAAGATGATTATAAAAATGGATAAGAATTATCTAATAAAACAGGGGAATACCAAAACTATTGTTTTGATTTTAGTTAGAAACATTAACCACGCATACAAACATTCAGCTTACACTAGAACACCTTAAACTCTGTTTAAATCTACTGCTTACAGATAAAATGGAAGGGGAGAAAATGAAAAATTAAATTTAACCACCACATTCTGGACTCAAGTGATTAAGTGTGATGAACTAGCTAACTACAGGTCCAAACTAAACTCTTAAGAGCTTGTAATGATTTTAAATGTATTCAATATGTATACTAAGAAAGAGAATGCTGAAAACCATTTAATTTTTCAGAGAATATTGTTTTCCTAAACTTAAAACAAATAATCTACTGGCGAAAGTAATCCCTTAGAAAACTGAATTCCATGATGCAGTAGTCATTTCATTTAACGAAGTACAGAGATAGTCTTCTAACAATGTTAAAAATCTTATAGATTCCTTTTTTCAATTTTTTTTTTTTTTTTTTACTTAACAGGGCCTTAAAATATGTTCATCCTCAACTCTTGCAGATTACTCAGAATCTTTTTTCAAATTCTCTGAGTATTTCCATCCCCTGAATAGTTACTGAATCAATAAACTTCCACAAATTACTTTCTGGTGATCTTTTTATGCATAACCCAAATATTTGCTTTTATTTTAGTTCTATGATAACAATGAGAAATTAGAAATCTATTTACATACCACCAAGCAATTCCATACCACCTATTAATTTTGTGTTTATATCACAAACAATGGATTTATTCATGAAAACTGGTGTTCTATAAAGTTGCCACAAACAATGAGTTAGTGAATACTGAACTATTGCTCCTAGGAGAAATACAGGGTTAGGTTCCTGCAAGCCTCTGAGCACAACATTTTCATCAACTGATCAATACCTAACCTTGTTTTATGTGTGTTTCTGTTTAAAGACACCTTATTTGATATATATTGATGATTCATTCACACTAAGCTCATTGCCAACAGCACTGTAACTCAAGCCTGAACAAAACTGATCTAATACACGTATTTTCTCCATAATGCACATCACAGCCTTTGTGCATACAGGAACACTAGATAAAACTTAAGCACTATGCTTGGGGGCCATTTTAAACAATGCAATCACCAACAAAAAGCACAGAAATGCAAAAAATGTGGCATTAAGTAGAGTGCAAAGCAGACATTTGTTTACAATATGACAGCAGAAAACATGAAAGCAAGAACCACCTAGTTCAACCACAGGTGGGAAAGCACACATGAGCCAACTCAAATTCTTTGCAGCTCTGTGCATGTCTATAAATGGCTGTGAAACTGTTGTGAGTAGTGATTTTGAATTTACTGAGATAGCAGGCATTCATCCACTAGCATGTGCAAATAATGAGGCTTGACAATACAAAGAAAGTCCAATTAAATAAATCTTACGGGAAATATTTTAGTACTTCAACCCATCAATTTTGTAAATGCAAGGGTTTACTTAATGGTTATCAAGAATGGGCAAAACTTTTATGACATTGCTCTTAAACTACTACACAAAAATACCCCATTGAAGCATTCTATAAATTTTCAGATGAAGAGTAAAGACAGAAAAATTATTTAAAATTTACTGACTATTCTTTAAAAACAGTCAGTAGGGAGAAAATACTATAGAAAGATAGCAAAAACTATCTGCAGCTTTAACAACACAATTTCTTATGAACTACCTGCCTCTCATATCTTTTTAGGGAAAACCCAGATGTTTGCCCACTATTATTACACACTAAAAAGTTCATAAGGATAAAGTACCCTGAAGTATTAAAACAATAAGATATAAATTATGATATATTAAGTTAAACTGCAAAGGCATAAAAAGACAGTGTAGACAATTAGAAATGAACACATAACATATATATTTAAGCAAAGTACCTCAGTAAAATAAAAATAATTTTAAATGCTCAATTTTTATTAATATTTAAAATATTATCCAATATAACCAGAATGTATGTCCAGTTTGCATTTCTACTTTTCATATCAAAATTTAGATACGTATGTAAACATCACCTATTCACACTGGTACTTGAAATTTATATTAGTGAAACTGAAAACAAGAAGATATGTTAATTACTAAGACCCAAAGAAAATTTGAGAGCTGGGAATCAAATCAAATAAAAGCCACCAACATTTTTTTCCTTTCAAATTTCAGATGATGTTCACTATAGCATGTGTTTGGCAGCCAAAAACTAGAAAATACGTCTTTTAATAGGGGACTTATTTAGAACATAAAATAATACACAGTCTTTAATAAGAAATGAGCTCATATATATATACACACACATGCTCACACATGTACACATAGACACTATATATACGTGTGTGTATATATAGCCTTCAATTAAAAATGGGAAAGACAGACAAGAAGAAATGTCTATATTAGTAAGGCAAAAGAGGGGTAGGGGCAAGTCACAGAACACTATGTATTGATACAATATAATTCCTTCTTAAAAACAAGAAACATAACTTGCTTATATATGCATATATACTGAACTGCTAACAAGAAGGGACTTTGGCACTTTCGTTTTTTATAATGAGCATGTATAAGTTTTAAAAGCTTACAGTAGGTTCTCAGCAAGTGTTAAGTTTTCTTATTAATGGCTATTTAAAAAATAAAGTCATGTGAAAAAATTCATGTTGTTTGAAAATGACTCCTATAATCTTAATTTATTCAGTTATTCTGCTAAAAATAATTTAAAACAAACATTTCCCAGTTCAAAGAATTTCTGTAAATGTTCTCAAAATTCAACACTCACCAATCCCCCAAACTGAAATGTTTACTGATTTGTAACAGGGGTTGGCAAACTTTTTCTGTAAAAGCCAGACAGTAAATATTTTAGGTTTTGCAGACATACATGGTCTCTGTTGCATATTCTTCTCTCTGTTTTTGTTTTATTTTACAACTCTTTAGGAATATTAAAAAAAAAAAAAAAAATCTTAGCTCAGATCCACCAAAACAGGCTGCAGGCTGGATTTCCCTTGCCAGCCGTAGTTTGCCAACCACTGATTTATAACAACAAACCAGCATCTGGAAGTCTGATATTTTAAATATATTATACCAAAGGTAGCAGAGATCCCAACAGGGTCAATTTTCTTCTACCTTAAATAAAGTAAGGTAGCATTATAGCAATTAAAATTTCAAGTTGATTAATACATCGAATTCTATTAATAGGCTAGGCACTTATCAAATGATGGGAAAACATAGTACATGAAATTTCAAGTGTTTATTAGTATTATATAATCATGTGTGCACCTGCAAGGTACACATATCCACTTGAAAAAGTCAACTGGAATTAAAATACTACACATCAAAGCTCAACTCTCCTTTTATAAAAATTTAAACCATTTACTCATTTAAATAATCAAAAATAGTCATTTGTTTTAGATGTCATCAACCCTTGAAAATTAAAAACTGAATTCAGAGACTGATTTTAATTACTGGGTTTTAATTTTAATTTTGTAAGGGTTATTATAAAATAGTAATCAACAATCTAAAATATTACACTTTAAAAACGTTTATATTCTTGGAAAGTTTTTAACATTTTCTGTGTCAGCAACCATCACGGAAGACTTGAATATGCTTTTTTTCTGTCTAAAAGACAGCTTTTATATATTTGATTTGTCTAAAATTGAAAGATCCTTTTTACCATCTGGATCCTACCACCAAATATAAATTTTATTATGAATAATAATCTGGGTCAAATTCAAACTCAAAAATGAAAATGTATCCTCCAAAAGCAACCAAATAATCATTACAGAATAATCTTACCTAGACTGGTGGGTTTTATCAGTTCATCCAGTAAATCATAAAATGGTAATTTTTGAAGTTTTATATCCGGATGGACTGGGTGAAGAGCTGATGTAAGATGTGGGAGTTCCAGTTCATGTTTAGGTCCCAGAAGAGAAACAGGGAGTAACGGTGATGATGCAGGGTGACCATCATAAGTGAGTTGTGGAATGGTAGATGGAGACAAAGTTGCTGGCATAGGACTTGAATGTACGCTGGAGATGGACAAGTCCGCAGGCGTCATGATTTTCTGGGGGAACCTCCGCCTATAGAGTTCTTTAATTTTCATTTGTACAGCAGGACTGCAGCCAGCCTTTAGCAAATGCAGGGCTTTTGTGAGAAGTTCGTGTTTGCGTCCGTGCTTGTTTCTCCCAGCGTAGCCCAACAGTACTTGGAGTTCAGAAACTCTAAGGCTCATAACCATTTGCTTAGAGACAAAACAAAATGTAAAACATTAGTATTCCAATAATATGTTACAACATTAAACGATACTTTATTATAACACTTTATCCTTATGCTTTGTTTACAAAGGCCAGTTCATTTACAGTCAATTCCAGTTATTTCAAACTTAAAATCTAATCATTTGATATAACCAAAGAAATTTAAAATTAATATTCATAAATTCACTAACTTCTACCTAGGGTTATGAAAGATGTAAAATAAGTATACATCAGGTAGAACCACATCTCACCTTATTCCATTGTTATAGTGAAATTTTCAGGTATTTATCAAGCACTTACTAAGTCTCCAGGAGAGTACTGAGTGCTGTGTGGACGGCAAAAGGTAATGAGCCCTCAAGAACATTTGTTTTCTTAGGGGAAAATCATATAAGTATATGTGAAACATATAAACAGTCCACCTCAAGCACCAGATGTAGGCAGGATACAAATAACATTATGTTACATTCTATACTGACTTTGGGATTTGGATTTATAGGGCTTAAACTATACCTTTTTTGACCTATTATATACCAGATACATTTGATATTTTCATATGGGTTTTCATTGAATCTTTACAACTCCACAAGGTGTTACCCTTCCTGCTTTACATGTGAAGAAACTAGTTAGGAAAGGTTAAACAACTTACCTAAGGCCACATAGCTACTAAGTATCAATGAGGATTCAAACCCAGTTATGTATAATTCTAAAGTCCATGCATGATCTTTCCACTAAACCATTAGGAAAAGGATGACACTGGAAACATATTATTGACACTCTATTGGCAAAGCCAGGCTAAAAAGTCCAGGAATTGCGAATTTCCTGGCAGCCCAATGGTTCGGACTCTGTGCTTTCACTGCCAAGGGCCTGGGCTCGATCCCTCATCGGGGAACTAAGATCCCACAAGCCACGCGGCAAAAAAGTCCAGGAATTCAATCCACATGCCATAATGCATAAGGCTGAAGTAAAGAAATCTATTTAACTTTAACTCTGCGTTCCCAAACTTATTGCTCCTTTCTCCCCAACTACTAAGAGACTACCAACAGGAAATACCCGCACCAATTCTCCTATTTTAAAGTTGAGGAAAATGAAATCCAAAGGGAAGACAAGATCATACAGCTATTAACAGAAGAATCCTGACTTTACCACCACTGACAGAGAGGTGTCAGGATGAAAGACACATGTAAGGTTACCATTTACTCTCTATTTGCACAACTATTTTATCCCCTCACCTCATCCCAAATACCACAAAAGCTAAGCTGCCTTCCCTAATTTACCACCACTCCCTGGGATAATATCCATCTCAAGCCAATCATCTAGAAGTTATTTGCAGATTACAAAACAATTAAGAAAAATAAAATAGTGAGAAAAACAAGTGTATAAAGAGCTTTATATGCAATATAGCGGGTTAACCAAAGAAATATGAGCCCTTCCCTACCTTCCCTGGCCTGGAGAATGCTTTGTTTCCTCAAAGCCCAGATTTTGTCAGCCTTGCCCTTTAGGCCTGGCAGAACTAAATGACTCTCTTTTCACTACTCTTACTGGCCATTTTTCATATCTTTATTTTAGCACTTATCTTGCTGTATTATAATTTTCTTTTTTTACAAATGATTCCATGACCAGACTGAGGTCCTCTATGGCAACAGTCCCCAACCTTTTTGACACCAGGGACTGGTTTCGTGGAAGACAATTTTTCCATGGACCAGGGAGGGGGGGGGTGATGGTTTCAGGATGATTCAAGTGCATTGATTTATTATGGTCTCTGTGGAGTCAAACCTGTCTGCTCATGATAATCTGTATTTGCAGCCGCTCCCCAGCACTAGCCTCACCGCCTCAGCTCCACCTCAGATCATCGGGCATTAGATTCTCATAAGGAGCACGTGACTTAGATCCCTCACATGCGCAGTTCACAGTAGGGTTCGCGCTCCTATGAGAATCTAATGCCGGGATAATAATTTCTCCTTACTATCCAAACTGTCCTAAGAGTACAAAATAGTTTTAAAGATTTTTTTTTACTTATTTTAAAAGGAACAGAGATTGCAACAGAAAAGCACTGTATTAATAAGTAAGTTTCTGCTCTCAAAGAAATAACATGAATTATGCTTCAAAGATTATACGTTAAAACTAAACTTAAGTTGGCATTGGTCAAATGTATTTTGTTTTACAGAGAAAACACGATAAATTTTTAGAAAGAGAAGAATGTCTTTCCATTTCAATTCAGCTCCATTCTCTTAAGTCAAAAACAAAAACGGAAACTCAGCGGTTACCATCAACTTATGACAGCTTTTGTCCTAACTCTATGTGTATAAGGATTTAAATGCAGCACAGATGTATTATTGTTCTATTTCTATGGAAGAATACATTGACAACTCGCATAAAATAAAATCTCTTGCTTGATGATCAAAAGAAAAAAGTTAATGACATAGGCATAATTTTTGTTTTCATTTTCACAGGATGCATAATTAATCATCACAATTATAAGGTAGGTATTGTCCTCAATTTACAGATGGGAAAACTGAGGCCTAGGAAGGTTAAGAAATTTGTTGAATGTTACAAAACTAGTTCACTCCAAATGTTGTACCTTTACACTATGTGAGTGTCTTTTAGCAAAAACAAACCACATGCCTTTTAATTAGGAAAGAGAAAAACTTCTAAAAGATCAATTTATTTAATATTTAATCTCAACTTCAAGCTTCAACATTTTAGCTTAAAATTGGTGGTTAAGATAAAAGAAAACATCTGGATTCAAATTAACCATTGCACCTTGTAATCAGGTACAGTGAAAGCTGAGGTGCTATCTATTGCGATTATTGGAGCAGCTGCTGCATAATCTTAAGGACTGTAATAAGCATGCACTATTTAAAAAACCAAATAAAAGAGGGCAGGAAATGCAACCATCTGAAGTATCTCTCAACCAAAAAGCTTCAAAGAAGCATGGAGCAATCAATTCACAATGTAAAGTGTTGACAACACAGAGGAAAACTAAACACTTAAATGTGAAATGTTGAAATGCAATGTATTTTAATCTTTCGTGTGTTTAAAATCTCCATTTGTTAGCACTACAACAAAATGAATATTTATAACTAAGGATAACATCAACCACTGCTATTACTAGAAATCATTGCCTCCTTGGATAGCATTCTGCTGACTCTACAACCCCAAATGATAGAATGCCTGAGAAATGTGTATATTCTGTACAGAAAGCATTCTGTGAGGGTCAACTTTTTTAAATGAATCTTTTCAATCAGAAAGACCTGTACACCGTTTTAAAAGTCGAACAGTTTTACAAGAAAAACAGATGTCACTTGCCCTGTCCCCATTTTTCACATCCCTAAGGCAACTACCTTCAAGTCTTTTTAGCTATTTCTTCAGGCGTTTTTTTCACTATTTCTACTATATAGTAGGTCTATTAGTTATTTAAAATATTTTCCCTTTAGGAAAAAAATTGACTTCCTATTAAAAGGTAATGATTTAGATCTGTTACAACTTCCCATCATCATTTTTGGTTGAATCAACTGTTAGAGTTTATAATATTACTATGGCTGTAAATAATATTCACAGACGAGCCAAAAGTACATCATTATTACTGTTTTTTTGTATGACCTTGTTTTCCTTCTAGTTAATAACTGCACCATTTTTGCATTTGCTTAATTTTCTGTGTAACTACGGTTAATTCATCTTTAAATTGCTAGTGTTAACTTTCCTCTCAACATATTCAAATATATCAGGTAAATCTGTTTTAATTTCTTTTTTTTTTTAATTTTATTTTTGGCTGCGTTGGGTCTTCGTTGCTGCGCATGGCCTTTCTCTAGTTGCGGCTAGCAGGGGCTACTCTTGGTTGCAGTGCGCGGACTTCTTATTGTGGTGGCTTCTCTTGCTGCGGAGCATGGGCTCTAGGCGCATGGGCTTCAGTAGTTGTGGCACACGGGCTCAGCAGTTGTGGCTCGTGGGCTCTAGATCACAGGCTCAGTAGTTGTGGCACATGGGCTTAGTTGTTCCGCGGCATGTCAGATCTTTCCGGACCAGGATCGAACCCATGTCCCCTGCATTGGCAGGCAGATTCCTAACCACTGCGCCACCAGGGAAGTCCTTTAATTTCTTTCTTAAAAATATACTTCATACAATCCTCCATCAAGTTCCAATTTAGACTGCTTGTTCTCTAGGCCAGGTACAAAACTATGGTCATGGAATTTCCCTTTAACTTATCCTGGGAATTCCCTTATCACTCTTCGTGTTGGACCCCCTGTTTCCTTGATCTCACTTCTTTTCTTGATTTTCTCTTTTTAGTGGGGTATTTCCTCCAGTAGCTTCCTGAGAAGGAGGCATGGGAAGTACACTTTTTAAAAAATCCCTTGCATTGTCTAAAAATATCTTCATTTACTCATACTTAGTAACTGAGTTTGGCTCAGTATAGAATTCCAGGCAGGAAAGTATGTTCCATCAGAATTTTGAAGGCCTTTCCTCATCATCTTCTCTTAAGAAGCCTGGCACCATTCTGATCTGCAGTCTTTCACAGTCACCTATATATCCTCCTCAGGAAGCTTCCAGATGCTTCTCATTATGTGTTCTGAAATTTTACAATATTGTATCTTGGAGTAGGTTTTTTTTTTTCTTAATTGTATGAACTGATAATTGCTAAGTCTTTTACATTTATAGATGTATGTCCTTCAGTTCTGGGAAGTTTTCTTTTTCTTTTTAAATAAATTTATTTTTGGCTGTGTTGGGTCTTCCTTGCTGCATGCAGGCTTTCTCTAGTTGTGGCAAGCAGGGGCTACTCTTCATTGTGGTGTGCGGGCTTCTCACTGCTGTGGCTTCTCTTGTTGCAGAGCACGGGCTCTAGGCACGTGGGCTTCAGTAGTTGTGGCACATGGGCTCAGTAGTTGTGGTTCGTGGGCTCTAGAGCACAGTCTCAGTAGTTGTGGCACACGGGCTTAGCTGCTCTGCGGCATGTGGGATCTTCCCGGACAAGGGATCGAACCCGTGTCCCCTGCATTGGCAGGTGGATTCTTAACCACTGTGCCACCAGGGAAGTCCCTGGGAAGTTTTCTTGCAGTAATCTTCCTTTGATTTTTCTCTGTTCTTTTTCTTGTATACCTATTATTTAGATACGGGCCTTGCTAGACTGTCTAATTCTCTTTTGATCTGTTTTCTTTTTCCTCTTGCATTTACATCTCTTGTCTTTAGCTCTATTTTCTGGGAGATTTCCTCAACTTCATCTTCTAACTCTTTTATTAAAATTTCAATTCCCATGAGCTCTTTTCTGTTTGCTGCATTTTTCTTTCTCTTTTTTTTTCCCTCTACATCTTGTTCTTATTTTACATGAATGTAGTATCTTCTCTCTTTTTAAAAAATTTTATTTTTTACTACAGCATCTTTTCTCTTGAGAATATAAATAAATAGGGTGTTTGACGTTGTTATTTTCTTCACCTGCCTGCACTGTCTCTGTAATCTGAGTTCTTTCTTGCTATTTTCTCTGGTCTCTGCCTTTCATGCTTGACGTTTTCCTCAAGTAAGGGAACCTTTGGCTGTACATTTAT
This sequence comes from Aethalodelphis obliquidens, assembly GCF_003676395.1. Classification (NCBI taxonomy): domain Eukaryota; kingdom Metazoa; phylum Chordata; class Mammalia; order Artiodactyla; family Delphinidae; genus Aethalodelphis; species Aethalodelphis obliquidens. The sequence continues at coordinate 14,797,472 of NW_020837970.1, read as the reverse complement.
ATCTAAGAGTAAGACACGAAAAAGATGATCAGATGAACTGTGTGAGTGAGCAGACCGAGTACTGCACTCTAGGATGATAAGGCAGGAACTTGGCTATCATGAGGATTCCATTTTTTCCTTTTATCTGATCACTTTTGACACAGAGGAATCCTCCAACCTCCTGCTTTGGCAGTATAAGGTTGGCTTCCAGTGTTCTCAGGGCAGAGTAGGGGAATGGGGAGGGAAGAGGGGAAGGTCCTCACCATTCTATAAGAACACATTTCAACTTAATCTCCTTCTCAGATATGTAACATTTTACACACACACGCACACACACAGTTCGGTGTGCGTGCCTGTATAAGAACACCATTCCAACTACAGAGGTAGGGACCATATTCTGAGAAAAAGAAATACAACAGTCAAGCAATATCAACAAGTACTGTAGACAAAGAGATTTCTGAGATTAAATAAAAAGTGCCAGGGCTTCCCTGGTGGCGCAGTGGTTGAGAGTCCGCCTGCCGATGCAGGGGACACGGGTTCGTGCCCCGGTCCGGGAAGATCCCACATGCCGCGGAGCGGCTGGGCCCGTGAGCCATGGCCGCCGAGCCTGCGCGTCCGAAGCCTCTGCTCCGCAACGGGAGAGGCCACAAAAGTGAGAGGCCCACGTACCGCCAAAAAAAAAAAAAAGTGTCTCATTAGCTATGACCCTACATTATTAAAGGTCATACCTAAATTGTGAATAAGAATTAGGTACTTCTTGTTGAACCACCTAATTACTCTCATTCACACATCCCACTGCAGTATTTTAGACGATGAATCATAAAGCAGACTCTATATTATGAATCTTTATCTGGTATCAATTTGTAAACAACTGTAAACCAAAATGAATTCTAAAGACAGTCAAAATAGGCACTTAACAATGTCATAATATTTCATTTATACTTTCACTTTCTACCCACAAAAGCAATCATCAAAAATATTCTAACTGCATAAAGATTGTACAGGGGGCTTCCCTGGTGGCGCAGTGGTTGAGAGTCCGCCTGCCAATGCAGGGGACACGGGTTCGTGCCCCGGTCCGGTCCGGGAGGATCCCACATGCCGCACAGCGGCTGGGCCCGTGGGCCGTGGCCGCTGACCCTGCGCGTCCGGAGCCTGTGCTCCGCGGCGGGGGAGGCCACAACAGTGAGGGGCCCGTGTACCGCAAAAAAAAAAAACGATTGTACAGTACTACAAAAATATTTTATCCATTATTTTCAAAGTCAGATTCTTCATTCAATGGAACTGACTTTAGGATCATTTCTAATCCTCTCCACTTAAAATAGTTAATAAACAGCTGTTAGATTAGCAATTTGTCAACAATGTCCAGTTCAACCAGAAAACCTAGTTAGACAGTTTCTACTAAAGCAGCAAGTCAGGCTGGTTACATACTTCTCCATAATCTTGTTCCACCTGATTTCTCATCTTTTATTTATTTCTCAATATAAGATGACTGAAAAATGACCTGTAGTGCCTACTCCTCTAGCTGATTATCTTTCTCCCCTTCTGGTATCTTCCATCACATGGGATTCATTTAGCTCCCACATAATGACAAAACATGAATATTCCATTCTCCTTCAAGCAAAGTATAAACCTACCACTCTGTTGAAATGGCATACCATGGCTTTGATTTTTGATAGATAATTTAAATATTATCCCCATTTATGTACTACCACATTTCATGAAACCCATGGATATGTCCTTCAAAAGCTCCTTCTAGATGATAACTCAAATACTAAAAATAACAAACCGAAATCAAAACAGTTTAAAATTTGGATTAAATTTTTTTACAATAAAAAAAGTTTAGCTTAATTTAAAAAGAGTTTAAAAGGAGTTTAAAATTCTAACACATTGCCAAACTTCTTATGCAGAGGTAGGACAAATATAACTTTAAGTAAAAAGCTGCTCTGCACACAGATGTTCAATAAATGCTTTTTGGATCCATGAATGAGCCGTAAATGGGTTGTAGAAAGGGAGTATAGGAACAAACAATGAACACACAGAGATAAGCTATTCTTCAGAGACAGAGACTCATAATCACATTAATTCAATTCTCAAATGTGCTAGGTACAAATACAACATAATATGGTACTAGTATATATAGAATTTGGATTCTAATACTAACTCGGCCACTAATTTACTGAATCACAATCTTTCAGGGTCTATTTTCTCTCTTTAAAAAATGACAGATTGACTAGAGCTTCTCAAAGATTCCTCAGTTTCAAAATTCTATAATGTTATAACTATTAAGTGAAATCTTTCTTTTCATTCTACTCTTTCACAGGATAAAGAAATACAAACAATCTGTATGGTCAGTGAAATCTCTCAATGAGCAATGTTCTCAGTCAAAAATATAAGTGTCGGGCTTCGCTGGTGGCGCAGTGGTTGAGAATCTGCCTGCCAATGCAGGGGACACGGGTTCGAGCCCTGGTCTGGGAAGATCCCACATGCCGCGGAGCAACTAGGCCCATGAGCCACAGCTACTGAGCCTGCGCTCCGCAACGAGAGGCCGCGACAGTGAGAGGCCCGCGCACCGCGATGAAGAGTGGCACTCGCTCGCCGCAACTAGAGAAAGCCCTCGCACAGAAATGAAGACCCAACACAGCCAAAAAATAAATAAATAAATAAATTTATTATATATATATATGTGTCATACATGAGTTGATCCAGTAAAAATGATAAACCCAATATGTATTAAATGCTTATAATATGCCAATTACATATTAATTATAGTAGCATGAGTATCTTACTTAACCGTCACATGAACCCAAGAGACAGACCAATATTATTCCCATCTATGGAGAGAACTGATGCTAAACAGTAAATAAGTAGACAAGTGATGGAGACAGGGCTCAAACCTGACCTGACTTCAGAGCTCAAATTTATAACCACCAACCAATACAAGTGTCTTATCACAAATCTTACCCAGGACAGAGTATGTGTTACACTGGGATGGGGACACTAAATGACAGTGAGAGAAATTAGACTCTACAGAGTGAACAAGCAGCAGAATAAATGCTTATTTGGGGACAGTAAACATGTGATAAAAATAGTTTAAGGTTATTCAAGTAGCCACCTATAGGATGGATGAAACAAGACTAAGAAAATAAGACTTCTAGCTAAAAGACATAGCAACAAGCAAGAATTAATTATCTACACGTAAGAAGAAACTGTGACAGTGGAAATAGAGGAGACAGGACCAAGAAATACTGCAAAGAAAATCTGCAAGAACGTTCAATAATCTAGATGAAGTGTCTTTTAAAAAGCAGTGCTATACATGATCATGAGAACAATCGTTCACTTTTCAAATAGTAAAGCTTTATGGACTTCCCTGCTGGCACAGCGGTTAAGAATCTACCTGCCAGTGCAGGGCACATGGGTTCAAACCCTGGTCCAGGAAGATCCCACATGCCGTGGAGCAACTAAGTCCGTGTACCGCAACTACTGAGCCTGCGCTCTAGAGCCCGCGAGCCACAACTACTGAAGCCCACACACCTAGAGCCCGTGCTCCTCAACAAGAGAAGCCACCGCAATGAGAAGCCCACGCACAACGAAGTGTAGCCCCCACTCGCCACAGCTACAGAAAGCCTGCGCGCAGCAACAGAGACCCAACACAGCCAAAAATTTTAAAATATATAAATAAATTTATAAAAAAATAAAATAAAGCTTTAAGAAATTTTAAGTCCATCAAATTATAAAAGAATGAATATTTTTTCACAAACTCCTCCAACTAAAACCAAACAAAATGTTGCATTTACAACTGGAGATATCATCTAATTTAAGTTTCAGACAAGATGCGATGAAAGATACATTACACTTTATCTGAGAGAAAGTTAAGAAGTGTAAAAGGAAGAATAGATAAATACTAACAAAACAAAAAGTGATAAAAAATGCATTCTGTAACTATACAAAATCTTTAAATCACAGCCTTCAATCTGGGTCCCAAGTAAAAACCTTAGAGGGAAAGTATCAAGAGAACTATTTCAGAGTAACAGGTGTAACCTATTCAATCAAAGTTAGAGCTAGTAAATAGCGGAGCTCAGACTCAAAAGTCAGATGCCAAAGTCCACACAATGCTACAGAGTACTGACAATTACAGACATTATTAGGGAATTTGAAATGAGTTTGTGTTTTTTTTGCCGCACCACACGCCATACAGAACTCCCCTGACCAGGGATCGAACCCGGACCCTCTGCAGTGGAAGCACGCAGTCTTAACCACTGGACCACCAAGGAAGTCCATGAAATGATGTTTTTCTTTTTTTAGTTTTTGTTTTTCTAATTTTGGCTGCGTTGGGTCTTCATTGCTGCACACGGGTTTTTTTTTTCTCTAGTTGCGGAGAGCGGGGGCTACTCTTCATTGCGGTGCGCGGGCCTCTCACCGTGGCGGCCTCTCATTGCGCAGCGCGGGCTCTAGGCGCGCGGGCTCAGTAGTTGTGGCGCACAGGCTTAGTTGCTCCACGGCATGTGGGATCGTCCCAGACCAGGGATCGAACTCGTGTCCCCTGCATTGGCAGGGAGATTCCCAACCACTGCACCACCAGGGAAGCCCTGAAATGATGTTTTTAAAAACTGTAGAATCGCAGGATCATAACATAAAATAGGACTGTATTTTTTTTATTTATTTTTCTTTAAGTATACCTGACTTACAATGTTGTTAGTTTAAAATAGAACTTTAGCAATCATCTTGTCCAACTCTCCATCTAATATATGAAGTTCTACTGTAACCTCCTTAACTGATGGTCTCTCAGCCTCTACTGAAACACTTACATGAGTTCACAGTCTAATCGTAAAACATCCTACATTACTAAAAAGCTCTATGAATTGAAATTTTCCTTAAACTTCTACCCAGTGGTTCTAAAATTTCATCCTGTTGGTATAGACCCCTTCCCACCCTGGCCATCATACTCAGAGTGAATGAAATAATCCAGATAATAGTTTGACTACGCTTAGTACTATCTCTCTTATTATGAACAGAGCTATTTCTACCAGTGCAACCTAATAAGGCATTTTAGACTGACTGGCCTGTTTTATTTAGGCAAGTGGAAGGATGTTGTACGTTATGATTTTCTTTCAGCAGGGACAGGGAGTCACGTCCACATCATATTGTCGCTCACATTAAGCTTGAGGTTAACTAAAACCTTTATTCAATTGTTTTCACATGACATGCTACTAGGTTAAACCTCCTCATCCTCCAATACAATTTTTAAAATTTAAAAATAGAACTTTATATACAGTGCTGTTAAACTTCGTTTTTTCCAAGTTCATTATTCCAACCTTTCAAAACCCTGAAGAACTGCACCCTGCACTCTCTACTGCAGCATTTATCACACAGTGTTGTAAACAGCTGATTTTCTAGTCTATGTCCTCCCCTAGACTTTGAGCCTTTCAAGGACACTTTTCTCCATATCACCTATGCTAAGTATGGTAGATGACATCTAGTAAGTGCACAGGAGATGATGATGATGAATTAATTCCTCTTGATTTTGTCATCTAACATTCTTCCCAGCTTTCTGACACCTACAAAATCTGAGAGTTTTGCTACTTAAATATTCATACAGGTCATCCTTAAAACTTGGGATATAACAGGGTCAAGACTATAGAGCCCAGTGGCACATGATAAGAAATTCCCCTCCATATAACAAGGTTTAAGGTTACAAATAAGATTGTTCAACTACTTAGGATTCAGATGATTATTTTTTCCCCAAGATTCTCCAATATTAAGGTAATTATTCAATAAACACTATCCAGGGTGCACAAAAAAAACAATTAAGGTTATCATATGCTAGTCTTGATTTATAGCTTTCAGAGAAAAACAAGCTTAGAAAAAGATACATACATTTTTTTTTTTTTTTTTTGTGGTACGCGGGCCTCTCACTGTTGTGGCCTCTCCTGCTGCGGCGCACAGGCTCCGGACGCGCAGGCTCAGCAGCCATGACTCACAGGCCCAGCCGCTCCGCGGCATCTTCCCAGACTGGGGCACGAACCCATGTCCCCTGCATCAGCAGGCGGACTCTCAACCACTGCGCCACCAGGCAAGCCCTTTTTTTTTTTTTTTGGCCACACTACAAGACTTGCAGGATCTTAGTTCCCCAACCAGGGATTGAACCCAGGCCCTTGCAGTGAAAGCACGGAGTCCTAACCACTGGACCTCCAGGGAATTCCCACAAATGTTGTTTTTATTTTATTTAAAAAAATTATTTTCCATTATGGTTTATTATAGGATATTGAATATAGTTCCCTGTGCTACACAGTAGGACCTTGTTGTCCATCCATTCTATATGTAATAGTTTGCATCTACCAACCCCAAACTCCCAGTCCATCCCTCTCCCACCTCTCCTTCCCCGTTGGCAACCACAAGTCTGTTCTCTATGTCTGTGAGTCTGTTTCTGCTTTGTAGATAGGTTCATTTCTGTCACATTTTAGATTCCACATATAAGTGACATCATATAGTATGTCTTTCTCTTTCTGACTTACTTCACTTAGTATGATAATCTCTAGGTCCATCCATGTTGCTACAAATGGCATTATTTCATTTTTTATGGCTGAGTAATATTCCATTGTATGTATGTACCACATCTTCTTTATCCATTCATCTGTTTGTGGACATTTAGGTTGTTCCCATGTCTTGGCTATTATGAACACAGGGGTGCCTGTATCTTCTTGAATTATAGTTTTGTCCAGAAATACACCCAGGGGTGGGATTGCTGGATCATATGGCAACTCTACTTTTAGTTTTTTGAGGAACCTCCACAGTGTTCTCCATAGTGGCTGCACCAACTTACATTACCCCCAACAGTGTAGGAGGGTTCCCTTTTCTCCACACCCTCTCCAGCATTTGTTATTTGCAGACTTTTTAATGATGGCCATTCTGACCAGTGTGAGGTTGTACCTCACTATAGTTCTGATATGCATTTCTCTAATAATTAGCAATGTTGAGCATCTTTTTCAGGTGCCTACTGACCATCTGTATGTCTTCTTTTGATAAGTGTCTATTTAAGTCTTCTGCCCATTTTGATTGGGTTGTTGTTGTTGAGTTCTTTGAGCTGTTTGTATATTTTGGAAATTAAACCCTGTTGGTCACATCATTTGCAAATATTTTCTCCCATTCCATAGGTTGTCTTTTCGTTTTGTTTATGGTTTCCTTTGCTGTGCAAAAGCTTTAAGTTTGATTAGGTCCCATTTGTTTATTTTTGTTTTTATTTCTATTGCCTTGGGAGACTGATGTAAGGAAACACTGGTACAATTTATGTCACAGAATGTTTTGCCTATGATCTCCTCTATGATCTCTTCTAGGAGTTTTATAGCGCTTTGCCTTTTTTTTTTGAATTTCTGAATTCTATTTTATCTTTTTTTTATACAGCAGTTTCTTATTAGTTATCTATTTTATACATATTACACCACCACCACACCCCCCACCACTTTCCCCCCTTGGTGTCCATACGTTTGTTCTCTACATGTGTCTCTATTTCTGCCCTGCAAACTATTTCATCTGTACCATTTTTCTAGGTTCCACATATATGCACATTAATATACAATATTTGTTTTTCTCTTTTTGACTTATTTCACTCCATATGACAGCCTCTAGATCCATCCACATCTCTACCAATGACCCAATTTCGTTCCTTTCATTCCTTTTTATGGCTGAGTAATATTCCATTGTATATACGTACCACATCTTCTTTATCCATTCATCTGTCGATGGGCATTTAGGTTGCTTCCATGACCTGGCTATTGTAAATAGTGCTGCAATGAACATCGGGGTGCATGTGTCTTTTTGAATTATGGTTTTCTCTGGGTATATGCCCAGTAGTGGGATTGCTGGGTCATATGGTAATTCTATTTTTAGTTTTTTAAGGAACCTCCATACTGTTCTCCATAGTGGCCATATCAATCTACATTCCCAGCAACAGTGCAAGAGGGTTCCCTTTTCTCCACACCCTCTCCAGCATTTGTTGTTTGTAGATTTTCTGATGATGCCCATTCTGACTGGTGTGAGGTGATACCTCATTGCAGTTTTCATTTGCATTTCTCTAATAATTAGTGATGTTGAGCAGCTTTTCATGTGTATAGCGTTCTGTCTTATATTCAAGTCTTTAAGCCATTTTATTTTTGTGCATGGTGTGAAGGTGTGTTCTAACTTCACTGATTTACATGCAGCTGTCCAACTTTCCCAGAATCACTTGCTGAAGAGACTTTTCCCCATTTTATACTCTTGTATCCTTTGTTGAAGATTAATTGACCGTAAGTGTGTGGGTTTATTTCTGGGCTCTCTATTCTGTTCCATTGATCCATATGTCTGTTTTTGTGCCAATACCACACTGTTTTGATTACTGTAGCTTTGTAGTATTGTCTGAAGTCTGGGATGATTATGCCTCCTGCTTTATTCTTTTTCCTCAGGATTGCTTTTGCAATTCTGGGTCTTTTATGATTCCATATAAATTTTAGGATTATTTGTTCTACCTCTATGAAAAATACCATTGGTAATTTGATAGGGATCACGTTAAATTGGTGTATTGCTTTGGGTAGTATGGCCTTTTTTAACAATATTAATTCTTCCAGTCCAAGAGCATGGGATACCTTTCCATTTCTTTGACTCATCTTCAATTTCCTTTACTAATGTTCTATAGTTCCCATCATATAAGTCTTTCACCTCCTTGGTCAGGTGTATTCCTAAGGTTTTTGGGGTTTTTTTGGTGTGATTTTAAAAGGTATTGTTTTTTTAAACAACCCATTCAAAAAATGGGCAGAAAACTTAAATAGACATTTCTCCAAAGAAGACATACAGATGACCAAGAGGCACAGGAAAAGATGCTCAACATCGCTTAGTATTAGAGATGCAAATCAAAACTACAATGAGATATCACCTCACACAAGTCAGAATGGCCATCATCAGAAAGTCTACAAACAATAAATGCTGGCGAGAGTGTAGAGAAAAGGGAACCCTCCTACACTACAGGTGGGAATGTAAATTGGTACAGCCACTATGGAGAACAGCATGGAGGTTGCTTAGGAAACTAAAAATAGAGCTACCATATGATCCAGCAATCCCACTCCCTGGGCATATAGCCAGAGAAAAACGTGGTTCAAAAGGATACATAAACCCTAATGTTCATTGCAGCACTATTTACAATAGCCAAGATGTGGAAGCAACCTAAATGTCCACTGACAGATGAATGGATAAATAAGATGTGGTATATATATACAGTGGAATACTACTCGGCCATTAAAAAGGATGAAATAATGCCATTTGCAGCAACATGGATGGACCTAGAGATTATCATACTAAGTAAGTCAAACAGAGAAAGACATGTATGATATCACTTATATAGGGAATCTTTAAAAAAGATACAAATGAACTTATTTACAAAACAGAAACAGACTCACAGACTTAGAGAACAAACTTATGGTTACCAGTGGGAGGGTTGGAGGGGGAGGGATAGACTGGCAGTTTGGGATTCATGTGTACACGCTGCTATATTTAAAACAGATAACGAACAGGGACCTACTGTATAGCACAGGGAACTCTGCTCAATATTCTGTAATAACCTAAATGGGAAAATAATTTGAAAAAGAATAGATTCATGTATATGTATATCTGAATCACTTTGCTGTACACCTGAAACACAAGGTTGTTAATCAACTATACTCCAATCAAATAAATATTTTAAAAATAAATACAATTTTTAAAAAGGTATTGTTTTTTACATTCCTTTTCTGATATTTCATTGTTAAAGAAATGCAACTGATTTCTGCATGTTAATCTTGTATCCTGCTACCTTGCTGAATTCATTTTTCAGTTCTAGTAGTTTTTGTGTGGAGTTTTCAGGGTTTTCTATATATAGTATGTCATCTGCACATAATGACTATTTTATGAGGTTATATTTTTTAAACTGCAAATTTTACTCATTGTAATAAAGTTAGCTGCCCAGATATGACAGAACAAAATCCCAAATAAAACGTAAAACTGAGAAGCAATCTGATTGAGCTTCACATTAAAAAGCTCCAATTTAAATGACAGGATACTCCAAGTCACCGTTTTCCAAACTACGTTCATACGGTTAATAGATATTCAGAGTAATAGGGTGCTGGGGAAAAACTGGTCCAGGAGGGACTTCCCTGGTGGTCCTGTGGTTAAGACTTTGCCTTCCAATGCACAGGCTGAGGGTTTGATCTCTGGTCAGGAAGCTAAGATCCCACATGCCTTGGGGACAAAAAACCAAAACAAACAACCAAAAGCAATACTGTAACACATTCAAATAAGGACCAAAAAAAAAAAACAAAACGGTCCAGGAAATTCAAGAGTCTATAATTCCCCATCATGCCCTCCCTTCTCAAATAACATTCACACATTAAAGGTCCTAAGAAGTCTAGCAGAAGAAGTATGTTAACTTTGCATCCAACATTTTACAAATTTACTTGGCCACAAAACTCTTCTTTATTAATATCATTTTAAAATCACTGTCATCTCATTTCTTAGCACTTCACAAAAAAAGTATTTTAGAAAAAATTACAAGATCTTCAAGTTTTCCATTTTACATCTGTTGTTCTAGCAACATTATTAAAAGCATCCCCTTCCACTCTTAAAAGTGTCCCACTTTGGTTGATAAATTATATATGGTCACTCTAATACTCTAAAACTAAACACAGGGACTTCCCTGGTGGCACAGTGGTTAAGAATCTGTCTGCCAATGCAGGGGAAATGGGTTTGAGCCCTGGTCTGGGAAGATCCCACGTGCCGCGGAGCAACTAAGCCCGTGTGCCACAACTACTGAGCCTGCACTCTAGAGCCCGCAAGCCACAACTACTGAGCCTGCGTGCCACAACTACTGAAGCCTGCACGCCTAGAGCCCATGCTCCGCAACAAGAGAAGCCACCGTAATGAGAAGCCTGCGCACCGCAACAAAGAGTAGCCCCTGCTTGCTGCAACCAGAGAAAGCCCGTGCAGCAACAAGGACCCAACGCAGCCAAAAATAAATAAATTTTTTAAAATAAAATAAAAGTGGATAAGATGGTAAATTTTAAGTTATGTATATATTACTATAATTAAAAACTTTTAAAGAAAAAAGAAAACAAAATTTTTAAAGATTTGTCATTTAAAAATAATAAATTACTTAACATATATCAAAATATTAAATTAAAAAGACTATTCCAAGACAAAAAAAATTGTAAAAATAGTCATTATTTTACATTTTTGCACATCTCTTTAATGTCTGGTTTAAAAAAGACAGCCTCATTTTCATATCCACTTTCACATTCAATCTGCATTAGGTTGTTTTGATTGAAGTACATGAAGAAAATTCAGCATCATGCAGATATGTAGTGGAAAAAGATGGCATATTTCAATAGCTTTCTCAGATAACTGTGGATATTCTTTGGTCCTCTACCAAAACTCAACAAGTGGCAGTTTCTTAAAGGCTGTTCCAATATGGAATCTGAAACCATATCAATGAACATTTCCTACTCTGATATACTCAAGTCCGTTGGTATGTCTTACATTTCCAATGGATCTTTTTACTATTTTGCAATACCATGCATTGATTATTTAGAAAGTATTGGTTCAGTGAGTTATGCAGTTCTTCCAAATGTTGACCCTTTCACTTTACAACTTCAATATATAACATTCATTAATACCACCCGGGAGACTTCCCTGGTAGCGCAGTGGTTACGAATCCACCCACCAGTGCAGGGGACACGGGTTCGATCCTTGGTCCAGGAAGATCCCACGTGCCGCGGAGCAACTAAGCCCATGTGCCACAACTACTGAGCCTGCACTCTAGAGCCCGTGCGCTGCGACTACTGAAGCCCACACACATAGAGCCTGTGCTCCACAAGAGAATCCACTGTAATGAGAAGCCTACGCACCACAACGAAGAGTAGCCCCTGCTCACTGCAACTAGAGAAAGCCTGTGTGCAGCAACGAAGACCCAACACAGCCAAAAAATAAATAAAATTAAAATAAAATAAAACAACCACCACTGATCTTATCCAAAAAAAAAAAAAAAAGTCAAGTATTGGGAAACTGTCAAGCTCAAAGCGGCAAACATAAATCTTCCAAAATTTTATTTTCACTTGAAAGCTGAAATTTTATCATTAGCAACAAATATTGTCAGTTTGTCTTGCTGTGACAGGCTCACTTGGTTTAGTTTCGAGAAAATGTCTGCCGAATACCCAAGTCTTTATAACCATACTTTGTCAGCCATTCTTTCAAATAAAAATGGTATCCCATTAAAAAAGTAGCTAGTTCAGGGCTTCCCTGGTGGCGCAGTGGTTGAGAGTCCGCCTGCCGATGCAGGGGACACGGGTTCATGCCCCGGTCCGGGAAGATCCCACATGCCGCGTAGCGGCTGCGCCCGTGAGCCATGGCCGCTGAGCCTGCGCGTCCGGAGCCTGTGCTCCGCAACGGGAGAGGCCACAACAGTGAGGCCCACGTACCGCAAAACAAACAAACATAAACAAACAAACAAAAAAGTAGCTAGTTCAGCATGCCAACTCAAACAACTGCACAAGTTCTTTTTCTTGAATTAACCATCATCAGATTTGGTGTTCAGTAAAAGTGGTTTACAGGACTTTTCATCACACAAAATATATTTTAAAACGTATTCAAGAATTGAGACATAATGAAATTAATAAGTTTTATTGCTTCATCATCTTAATTCCAAGTGCATGATGTCATAAACTAGTACAGTTTAGTGTTACTGCCTTAATTCATGTAATTTTACCCCCCACTGATTTTACAAATGTCAATATAGCAAATAATGTCTTACTTCTATTGAGAAAATAGTTTTGACCTGCAGGATCCCCAGAAAGAGTCTGGAGAACTACCAGAGTTCTGGGAAACACACTTTGAGAACCACTGTAATAGGTGGTGCATTACTTGGATGATTAAGAAACAAATATTTTTAGTACATATCCCACTATAACAAGAGTGTTTAAATAAATACACACATTTATATGGTGATATGCTCAAACCAACTGATAATCTGGTATTTCACATACAGTCGGAACTCAAACATATAATGAACGACAGAATATGATACTTCCTGAATAAATAACAAATAATTACCAAATACCTACTATAAGCTAGACTCTGACCTAGGTGCCTCTATGTTCTCTTTCTTGGGTAACTCACAGAAGCCCATAGACCAGACTGATGATTTTAATACATGAGAAAAATATTTACCCTGAAATCTTTCAGATCTTAAGATTAGACCTACATGGCTACAAGAAAAAGTCTTAAAATTCACCATAATGCATAAGATAGCATGTTTAAATTCTATTTTAAGCACTATGCCATGAAGCTAAAAACAGGCTTGCTCACATTCAGAAACCCAAATACAAAATGAATTGCTTTGGCTGTGTACTGCCAGCACCCCATAAAGAGCCTACATTCATTTCTCCTCAAGCCAAACAACCCTTACCTGTTACAGTTTTCATTCCTATTTTTAAGTGAGACTCCAATATTAATATTATAGGAGTTACATTCAATGTGGCAACTATTTTTTTAAAAAAATATATAGGAAACCATCAAAACAAGTTAAGAACTTTTAGACATATACACTGATAAATTCAAGAGGTAAACCTCTACAAACATACATATGAAATATTTGCACTGTAAAAAAGAAAGAGACCATCTCGTTTTGGCACATGTCATGGAAAGAGCTTCAATATAGTATACAGTTAAGTGAAAAAAGTCAAAGGATACTGTATATAGTATGATTATGTATAGTAATACATATACATTCATTCAATAAATATTTACTTACTGAGTTCCATGTATGTCCCTAATTTGTTCTGAATCTAGACATACACACATACAATAAATTATGAATGTTATACAGACATACATAATTAAATGTCCAAAGAAAAATGAATAGGTCAGACACAAAAGACTACATATTATAGGATTCCATTTATACGAAATGTTCAATACAGGCAAATCTATAGGGACAAAAAGTAGATAGTGGTTGCCTGAGGGTGGGGTGGGTTGTGGCAATGGGGTGATAGCTGAAGGGTGCAAGATTTCTTTGGTGGGGGGGATGGGTAAGACAAATATTCTGAAACTGGTTGCGGTGATGGTTACACAACTTTGTGAATACATTAAAATACCATTTAATTGTGCACTTAAATGGGTGAAATGCATGGTATGCAAATTATACCTCAATAAAACTTATGCTCTCTCCTTCTCAAAAAATAGAATAGGTACCAAAGAGGTTGCAAGGGGTAAGGAGTGGGTGGGGTGAAGATGAAGGCCTTTAAAATTTTATTCTACTTACTGCTGTAACATTACAATGAGAAATGTAAAAGGTAAACCTAAAACAGTCTTTCATAAATTATCTGGATTTAATGTTATTCAAGTTCATCTACGCAGCAGCCACGAAAAAAAGTATGAAGATATGACCCTATCGCCGAACATTCACAATTTAGACTTGTCATATAAACATGTGCAAGTGCCCCCTCGCTAACAGAAACAAATCTTGAATGTAACTCATTTCACGAATATATCTTAGGCACCTACTGTGTCCACAGGGTAGGGATGAGGGAAAATGGAGTGGTGTACAAAGCAGAACACTAGTCAAAAATAAAAAAGCAAACTAACAGTTCTGGCTTTAAGTTAAAAACTTTTGCTATACAGTGGAGGAGACAAAACAGACACACGAAATGTACTGGAGTCAGACTATAGAAAATCTTGAATACCAAACTGAGAGCTAAGACTTTATCCTGTTTTCAATGGAAAGCCAGTGGAGTGACAGGATGAAAGGAGTGTTTGGGGAAAACTGACCTGGCAACCAAAGGGGGGAAATTGAAAGCAGAGAAGAATAGCAGGAAAGGTAAGAAAGAGATGAAGCTTTTAAAAATAGGAACATATATTAACAGTCCTGTGAAAGTTACTGATAATTCAAAGTTACTAGTTAATGTTCAAGGGGTTTATGTTTGTTTTGTTTGCTTGATCTAATGTGAAGCAGAAAAGGAAAAAAGGTGATTTCTTCATTTTGATGAATTTTAGAAGTTCATGGCTAAGAATGAAGGTTTACCAGAAAATTCTGAGGGGAGTAGGGGCTTAGGGAGTTTTTATTCACGTGCTACCACGAAACCAAGAGTAGAGGGAATCAAAAGCAATTGGGAGTTCCACAATTTTTAACATGGAAGAGGAAGTAGCACTCAAACATTCTCCAGTAAGAATAGCAAAAAAAAAAAAAAGCATAACAATTAGTACTATTTCTGAAATTGATAGGAAAGGACAACTAAGTATTTTTAAGTATCTCTATCACCTATTTCTGAAAAATCCTAATGATACAATTTGTTATATAAATGCTAAAGATTTAGGTGAGGAACAAATTTAACATATCAAATTTAGAGTATGATCAATTTCATACCCTTAATTTCATCAGCTGTTCCTTCTACAGTGCAGTACTTTCAGATGTTGCACAAATAATATTCTTAATTCAATTCACACATGCATTTATTAATTGATTTAACCCATAAAGGTTCTTAAGATAGAAAAATGGTTTCATTGCCTATGTAACCTCCTTTCTATGTAACCTATGTAACAGCCTCTCCAAAACAATGTTACCTACCAATCTTACACTATGGCAACACTTTGCTTTGAGATTAAAAATATGGGTAAAGCAAAAATTCTCATAATCTATTTCATACTTTACCAAATGTTCTGATTCAGAGCATTTATATAATGTTTACTGACAGATTTACAGGAACAGAAATAATAAAGGTATAAACAACGAACAAATCAAAAATTACTTTTCACTCACAACACTTCACCTAATCAAAATCTTATTTGCACTGTTCCCTGAAGCACACAAAAAAAAGGTCTGTAGAATAAATATATTTAGCTAGAATAAAACATTTTCAGGGGATTCCCTGGTGGCACAGTGGTTAAGAATCCACCTGTCAACTCAGGGGACTCAGGTTCAAGCCCTGGTCTGGGAAGATCCCCCATGACGCGGAGAAACTAAGCCCGTGCGCCACAACTACTGAGCCTGCGCTATAGAGGCCGCGAGCCACAACTACTGAACCCCGTGAGCCCAGAGCCCGTGCTCTGCAACAAGAGAAGCCACCGCAATGAGAAGCCCGCGCACCGCAATCAAGAGTAGCCCCTGTTCGCCACAACTAGAGAAAGCCCACACGCAGCAACGAAGACCCAACACAGCCAAAAATAAATAAATAAATAAAATAAATTTTAAAAAAAATATTGCAAACTTTTCTATCAGGCTGTTTGTCAAGACATTGTTTAAAATAGCAAAAAAGAAAAAGAAGTGGAAGTAATCTGATTGTCCAATGATAGGGGACTAGCTGAATAAAATATAATGTTACCTTTCAAATGATCATATAAGCCTATATTTACTAACCTGGAAAGACAGCCATGAAAATAGCAGATTACAAATAAAGAGTAGTACAATCTCTCTTTTGTGATGTATATACATATGCATTTACTCACAGAGGGAAAGTCTGAATGGATACCCAGATGTTAACCATGATATTTCTAAGTGCTGGGATTATAGGTGCTGTTTATTTTTGTGCTTACTTTTCAGTATTCGCTGAAACTTTCTCAAGTAAAATGATATTTGCAAGAATTAATGTCTATGATTCCAACTAACAAACTCAAAAATCTTCCTTGCAAAAAGCCCAAGGAATATCCAAAAATACCCTGGCATAGAGCAAGAGGGAAAGTATTAGCAACAACATAGCTAGAATTCTTTGTGAGCGAAGCACCCTAGAGGGCTCCAGGACTGACATGGCACCTTTAATGCAGCCTACAGTACAGGATTTTGAAATCACAAGACCTAGGCTCAAGTCCCTGCCACTTTTATCTGTATGACCTTAGGCTAGTCATTTACCTTTTCTGGGCTTACTTTATTGGTAAAAGGAAGATATTACCTGCCTTTACTACCTTAAAGAACTGATGGAAAAATCAAATGAGATAATGTGATACATTATGAACTGCAAAGTACCATATAAGACATTATTCAAACATAAAAAAAAAAAACAAGGTCCTTAATGCCAGAGCAGAATACTTCAGAACACACTGCAATTCTATGAAGTAATGAACCAGAGGTTTGTTTGTTTTTAAAGGCTATGTCTCATCATAAACACTGCAGTTTTCCAGAAATTTAGATAATTCTTCCCATCCCTACTACAACTCTAAGACATTTTCTTTTCTTATCCCTAGTTACAAGCAAGAAAGGGTGCAAATTACACTGAACTCAAAAGCCTCAGCAAGAACCCTGGAGTAGCATGTTGATGGAGTTCACCAGGAGAAACCCAAGGTTAATCAGCTATGGACTCACCACTAAGCACTACTGCAATCAACAGGGATTACAAGAGACTCTTTGAAGAGAAAGACAATACAATTATCCAGGAGAAAACGGAGGAGGAAAAGGAGATATTTCAAAACAATTATATGAAATACTTAAATATTAAAGTGTTTTACAAATTTTTAAATATTGTTCATAAACATGGTGACTTAAAACAAAAGCCATCTAAATGTGGCACTTGAGAAAAGCAACTTATGGAAATTCAATTCAAATTCATGAATAAATTGTCAGATTTACTTGCTTCTATCTGAAATAAAAGCAGACAAATTACACCACAAAGATCAAAATTAAGTGGCTAGTTCTTGAAAACAGAGGCAGAATATGACAACAGAATTTACTGACATGCTTATACAGATACTACTTTTAAAGGTATGGTTTTTAAAGTATGATTTCCCTTCCCCTTGAATTCCATTATTTACTCCACTAAAATGATAATGAACTTCTTCCTTCCCACTGTTCCTCCAGTGAGTTAAAAACGGCAATATAACGCAATTTGACTTTTAATGCAAAAAAATTTGTAATTTTTTTTTAAACTACTTTAAGAGGAGCTACATGAAGCTGTCAGATTAACTTCCAAAATCATCTGGCCATCACACCCTCCTGCTTTTGAGTTCCTAAAGACAATAAAATGCTCACTCTCTACATTCTTACAAATGTCATTTATGGGTATTCCCCTAATGAAAAATTAAACCTTTCATAAACAAATTAGTACAGAGAACTTTTTGATATGTCTGACTCATAATCTAATTTTTATTGGCAATATCTTTAAGTGTTGCAGCTTGCACAATTCCTACGGGGGTACAGATCTATCCATTTTTCCCATCTGATCTTGCAGATCTGTTATAGATTTAAAAGGACTCACTAAAATGGGTCATGAGGAAAAAAATTATGAATACAATCCACAGCAAAATGAAATGTGGGTTGTAAATTAAGATAACAAAAGTCACTATTTACTCAAGCCTCATAGTTGGAAATCCATTGGAATACTTTTGTATTCACCTACAACTTTGAAAAATCTGAGTTTTTCTTAATTCTTACTCTGACCTTTCATTCCTTATTAGGAATAAGTGCTACTTATCTCCAAACACCACAAAAAACAAATAAACAAAATACCACTCAGAAAATATAATTTCAAAAGGAGTATCTTCCAAAGCTTACTGCACAGAAAATTACATATACACATTCTTAAATAACTATGGTAGGCGTTTCTAAGATCATCTCCTCCCCTTCAAAAAAAAAAAAGAGCAAATCAAATATAAACATGTTTAACACAGCTATTACTAACTAAGCAATTTATCACAGCTCCTCAAAGTACTGGGCACACACAATGACAGATCAGTATGTCAAGAGCAGTTATCATAAGCTGGAGAAAAAAACTGTACAACAGAACATAATATTAGAAAAAAACTCCTTTGGAAAAACTCAAGTAGATTTTGGAGAGAGCAAAACAGGAGACCAATTTTAGAAAAATAATGTTTCCCCCCAAGTGTTTAGCGTTCATCTGATGCAGGCTCATTTTTGTGAAGAGAAACTTTACCTAACAAGACTCACACCAGGGATCTGATCTATCCCCAAAGGCACTTTCTTAAAATGAGAAAGAACAAAGGAGGAAATCTCCCAGCATGTGCTTTCCATACCAGTTTCTTTGGACAGCATCAAGAGTGACAACATAGCCAGCACAAGCTTTTCAGCTTTACTCTGTAGTCCACGTAAAACAGAACTGATTAGCTATCATTCAAAAGGATTCCTAGCAAAATAAATATTAGAAGGCAAAGATCACAGCAACATAGTGACTACATTTTAAAACTACAGAAAACATGTATCTTAAAGTTGCACACTTTTTTATTTCAAGAGTTAATTACCTCCAAATACTCAAATTTCTAGGGCTTTTTCATTTCAGTCAATAGTTTGAAACTGGAAAAAACGAAACCATCCATTCTAAATCTGCTCTCCCTTAATTTGCAATTAGAAGTAAATTAAAAAAGAATGACACTCAAAGACAGAGCCTAAATATACAAATTTTGGAATGTTAACATTGAAAAACTATTGGGAAAAATGATCCCTCAGCGAAGGTTTCCACTGAAAAACTCTCCAGAAACAAACCTGGCGTTTGCTTGTTCTAGGAGTTGTCGTTTCATTATAACCGTGATAATTCTTTAAATAATTTTCATTAATTATAAAAAGACGACTCTCCCCAAAGATTTACAACTGTATATCCCGATCTCCACTCTGACAGAGATGTCAGTTCTCTGGGTCAAGATTTAACCAACTACTCGGTTCACACACAGGAAGCCACAGAGAAGGGAATATCGCGTTCACAGCCTCGAAATAATACGCGTTAGTTAAAAACTGCTTGCTACTGAACCAAAATTAATCAAGCGGAGCCCCATTTGTCACAATCCAATCATAAGGATTCCACCCCCCCTCCCCCAACTGCTTGTGTAGTGGCATATCTGCTTCGGTAAAGAAGCCATCATCAGGTAAAGATTGGGGTGGGAGAAAAAGCGGGGAAAAGGGGGCACCCTTTCATCCAATTTCGCGAGGCGAGAGCAATTGGTACAGTTGAGAGGAAGGAAGGAACGTTCTATTTATTGGGGGTTGAAGTAGGATGAGGGAAAAATTTCGTTCAAATCAACATGGCCAGCAAGATGTCCCTACAAACAAAAGGCAACGGGGGGATATAAACACTAACCATTCACCTCCATCAGCTATAGCATCGCCATCATGGTGTGTGCAGAGACCCCCCGAAGGCTCCTCTCACCCTCCACACCAGCCAAAAGGAAGAGACGAAAAAGAAGGGAGAGTAGCTGCTTCCCACCACCTACCACTGCTTCCAAATACACACCCTTCGAGGGGGTTTCTCCCCCCGGTTGCCCGGAATCAGAAAGAGTACCGTCCCGCCCAGGCAGACTCCCCCATCACCCCCCAGTCGAACCCCAAAGCCAGCCCAGGGTTCACTAAACTTTACTGGAGCTTCTCCCCCACACCCCCACCCCATCGCCCCAGGATCGCGCTGCCCACAAACGGGGCACCCCGGGCGCCTCCTGACAGGCGGGCAGCCGGGGAGAACCGAGTCCGGGGCGGGGGCGGCAGGGAGCCCCGGAGGGGCGGGGCGGCAGGAGCCAAGTTCCCGGGGGTCTGAGGAGAACGCCTGACAGGAGCCCGGGACTGCAAAGGAGGAAGAGGAAGCGGCGGCGGGGAGCTTTCCCAATGCCCCCAACATGAACACCCTGCTCCTGCCCCCGCTCCCCACGGGGGGCGGGGAGGCTGCCTGGAAGGTGAAGAAGCCGAGCCCCGGGGACAGCCGCGGCCCCCACCTCCCGACTCCCTATCTCTTCCCCCGCCACCCCCGCCAGAGGCGCCCACAACAATAACACGCTGGGGACGACCCGTCAGCGCCCCCGAGGCACCCGGGGCCCGCGGCCCGCCGCTGCCGGGCCCCCTCGGCTGGGGCCCGGCGCGCCGCTCCTCTCTACAACTCCAGGCCCGGTTGGAGTCAGGCCCGAGCAGCCCCCCAGGGTCGGACGCATCCCCCCTGGCACCAGCGGCACAGTCTCCGTGGCCGAATATTAGAAGTGAATTCGAGCTGCGCTTTACCTTTAGTTCCGCACTGTCCGCCATCTTGCGTCTGTCAGCGCAAGCGCAGTGAACATCGCCGGGGACCGCCGCTAAACCCGCCCCTCTAGCCAGCCTGGCCCCGCCCCGGCCAGTCCCCTCTCGCCCCTCCACCTCCCCGGCCCGCCCCCGGCCTCCGCCCCGCTCCGGGGGCTCGCAGCCCCGCCCCGGGCACGTACAGCTGCGAGACGGGCACGTACTATTTAAATAATGGCGCCAACCGAGGAGGTTTGACAGTTACTCCCCCCCAGGCTCCCCGCCCCTCCTCCTTGCCCGGCTGGCGCCTCCGGGAAAAGGCAGGAGAGGGAGGGCTTCTGGCCTGAGCCCCGCCCCTCCGCGGCCTGCGGAACCCTTCTGCAAAGCTTCCATGCCTACAGTCACAGGAAAAAATAATACCTCTCTCCCCCAATCAGCAAGTCCTTTTCAGCACCTGCTACCTGCGAGGCTACACGTGGGCCGCAAACAACAATACGTTATATTTAAGGATCACTTGATGACGCATTTCCAGGTTTATTTGCTCAGATCCTCCTGGTGACGATGCGGTGAGGTAGGCAGGGAAGAGATTACAATTCCTGTGGTATATGTATGTATTCAGACATAAAAGCTCAGAGAGGAAAAGTGACTTGCCCAAGCTAGTACTTAAAAGAGGTTGCCTCTAAGACAAAATTCTGAAGACGTTTACTCATTAACTTATTTGTTTTAACAAATAATTATTTAGTGACTATGTACCGGCCCTGTTTCTAAGGGCTATATATACACTGGGAAGTTAAATACAACAAAGTTCCTGCCTCCCTGTAGTTCTCTAAAGTGGGAAACAGACAACTGAACCAATAAAGATACAATTACAAATGGTGATGAGTACCAAAAACGAGCAAACGGTCCAGTGAGAGAAAAGGGAGTTGGGAGGAGATGTACTTAATCCTGGAAGGGCTTGCTCCACGAAATTGACATTTAAGTATTCGTGATGAAAGAATTATTTCACACCCTCCCCTCTCTACTAAAATCCTCCTCCCAAACCACTGTTCAACTTTGTCTCACACCTGATGGAAAAGACATCAGATACGAACTCCTTGTCTTCTCACCACCAAAACTACTTTTATAGGCATAGTAACATTGGGGTTACTATGAAAGAAGTTTCCCTATGCCTATGAAGGCCTGTCCCTCCACCAGGGACCTGTTTTTTTTTCCCTCCCACGTTCCTAAGGATTTTACTCCTACAATTACCCCTCCTTCCAACATCATTACATTCTCTCCCCGCCCCCATTAGATTATTTCTATCTGCATATAAACATACTGAAGTTCCTCCCATCTAAAACAAACCTTGACTCCAAATTCGCCTCCAGAACTGCCCAATTTCTCATCTCTCTTCATTGCATAAATTCTCGGAAAGGTTTTTCAAGAGCTCTCTACAGTGCTTGTTCCCACTTCCTCACCTCAGGAAATTCACTCCTCAGCCTACTGTGATCCAGCTTTGACTTCCCTCATCAAGATCACTTATCAAGATTACTAATGATCCCCAGGTTTCCAAAGCTAACTGCCAATTCTCTATCCTTATCTAAATTGACCTCTCAGCAGAATTGCAAACAGTTGACAGCTTCCTTTCTTTTGAAACACTTTTCCCCCTGAACTTCCCTCAATATCTTATTCTCCTGATTTTCTCGGTCCCTCACTGAGCCTCATTTTCAGAATCCTTTGCTAATTTTTCCTCTTTGGCTCAATCTTTAAATGTTGCAGTGTTCCAGGGCTCAGTCCTTATACTCTTCTCTACTTTACTCTCCCCAGGTGATCTCCTTGATGCTAAGTCTACAAACTGATGACTCTCAGATTTCTGTCCAGCCCAGACCTCTCCACCAATACCCAGATTCACAAATCCAACTGGCTACTTAATATCTCTACTTCATGACTCATGGTCATCTCAGATCCATAGCAAAAGGCCTTGATTTTACCCCCAACCTTTCTTTCCCAGTATTCTCAGCGGATGGCACTTTCATCCACCCAGTTGTTCAAGCCAAAAATGTAGAAATCATCCTTGGTTTCGCTGTTTCATTAACCTCTCATAATCAATCCATTGGTCAATCCAGCTGACTCTGTGTTTCTACTACCATCACCCTACTCCAGGCTGCCATAATTTCACAAATGGACAGCTGGGAAGGCTACTCAACTGACAGGACCACATTGACTTTTGTGGCCCCAGGCACTTTTGCCTTCTAAAGACTGTGGTATATAACAGATATTATTTGACCTCCTCCCTGGTTCCTGGCACAGAGTTCCTAAAACCCTTATTTCCTGAGCGATAGGACTGTCTTTTGTTAATCATAACAAGCCCCTTTCCACCACACCTGAATTTATATTAATGAGGTGACTCAGGGTGGGGCTCTTGCGTAGTTTAAGGATGGGAGCTGGTCAATAGAAAACCACATGTGATTAAAGAGAGGTCAGTGAATAAACGGAAGTACTGGGAGGCATATCGGGAGGCAAAGTGGGGTGCCTGAAGAGGGTGTGGAAGCTTTGCATCCCCTCCCCGCCCCGTACCTTTCCCTATGCATATCTTCCATTTGGCTGTTTCTGAGCTGTTTTATTTATAATAAACTGGTAAATGTAAGTAAAGTGTTTTCCTGAGTTCTGTGAGTCATTTCAGTGAATTATCAAAACTGAAGAGGGGATTGCAGGAATCCTCAAATGTGCTCAGTCAGAAACCGATGGAACTGGTGACTGGTAGCTGAAGTAGGTGCAGTCTTGTGGGACTGAGCGCTAAACCTGTGGGGTCTGATCTTACTTCTGGAGTTACTGTCAAAATTAAATTGTCAGATACCCAGGTGGTGTTGGAGAATTGATGTGGAAAGATTCCACATATTTGATGTCAGAAAGAACCTCAGAGTCTCTTTCTTCCATAAAAATTATATATATATATATATATATATATATTTTTTTTTTTTTTGCTGCACCACACGGGATCTTAGGGTCTTAATTCCCTGACCAGGAGGTCAAACATGTGCCCCCTGCAGTATAAGCATGTAGTCTTAACCACTGGCCCGCCAGGGAAGTCCTAAAAGTATATTTTACATCTGCATCAGTATAAAGACTAATGTAATCCAAACAGAGTGTACTCACTTTTTCTTCTGATTTTAAAGATTTAGAATATTTTTGTGAGACCCTAAAACTATTGTGGATCTCACTCAACACTTAAAAATTAACCCCAGGAACCCTCTTGCATCGTTGCAACCCTCTTGCAATGTAAATTGATACAGCCACTATGGAGAAGAGTATGGAGGTCCCTTAATAAACTAAAAATAGAACTACCATATGACCCAGCAATCCCACCACTGGGCATATACCCTGAGAAAGCCATAATTCAAAAAGAGTCATGTACCACAATGTTCATTGCAGCACTATTTACAATAGCCAGGACATGGAAGCAACCTAAGTGTCCACTGACAGATGAATGGATGAAGAAGATGCGGCACATACTATGGAGAACAGTATGGAGGTTACTTAGAAAACTAAAAATAGAACTACCATATGACCCAGCAATCCCACTACTGGGCATATACCCTGAGAAAACCATAATTCAAAAAGAGTCATGTACCACAATGTTCATTGCAGC
>NW_020837970.1:14392978-14772896 GCF_003676395.1 Aethalodelphis obliquidens | reverse complement strand
AAAACCATAATTCAAAAAGAGTCATGTACCACAATGTTCATTGCAGCACTATTTACAATAGCCAGGACATGGAAGCAACCTAAGTGTCCACTGACAGATGAATGGATGAAGAAGATGCGGCACATACTATGGAGAACAGTATGGAGGTTACTTAGAAAACTAAAAATAGAACTACCATATGACCCAGCAATCCCACTACTGGGCATATACCCTGAGAAAACCATAATTCAAAAAGAGTCATGTACCACAATGTTCATTGCAGCTCTATTTACAATACTCAGGATATGGAAGCAACCTAAGTGTCCATCGACAGATGAATGGATAAAGAATATGTGGCACATATATACAATGGAATATTACTCAGCCATAAAAAGAAACAAAATTGAGTTATTTGTAGTGAGGTGCATGGACCTAGAGACTGTACTACAGAGTGAAGCAAGTCAGAGAAGAACAAATACCGTACGCTAACACATATATATGGAATCTAAAAAAAAGAATGGTTCTGATGAACCTAGGGGCAGGACAGGAATAAAGACGCAGACTTAGAGAATGGACTTGAGGACACGGGGAGGGGGCAGGGTAACCTGGGATGAAGTGAGAGAGTAGCACTGACATATACACACTACCAAATGTAAAATAGCTAGTGGGAAGCAGCTGCATGGCACAGGGAGAGGTGCTTTGTGACCACTTAGAGGGGTGGGATAAGGAGGGTGGGAAGGAGATGCAAGAGGGAGGGGATATGGGGATATACGTATGCATATAGCTGATTCACTTTGTTATACAGCAGAAGCTAACACAATGCTATAAAGCAATTATACACCAATAAAGATGTTAAAAAAAATTAACCCCAAATAAATCATAGACCTAAATATGAGTTAAAACTATAAAACTCTTAGATGAAAACTGTGGAGTAAATCTCAATGACCTTGGGTTAGGCATAGTTTCCTTAGGTATGGATCACACAAACCTTGTTGATAGGAATAGTATAGCCACTTGGAATATAGTTTGGCAGTTCATTTGAAAACTAGAAATGTACTTACCATACAACTTAATTGTGTCCTTGGGCATTTTTCCCAGAGAAACGCAGGAAGTTGTAACAGAATTTTCATAGCAGCTTTATAAGAGCCCCAAACTGGAAACTATCCAAATATCCTTTAGTGAGTAAATGGCCAAATAAACTGATACATCCATACCATGGAATGCTGAAACTGCACACCTCAGGTGGGATTTGATACCAGTCAAAACTCAGATTGGGTCTTGAACCCATGGGCTGGGACTCGAACCCACTGTCTTTTAATTAAAATCACTCACCTGGGCTTCCCTGGTGGCGCAGTGGTTGAGAGTCCGCCTGCCGATGCAGGGGACACGGGTTCGTGCCCCGGTCTGGGAAGATCCCACATGCCGCGGAGTGGCTGGGCCCGTGAGCCATGGCCTCTGGGCCTGCGCATCCGGAGTCTGTGCTCCGCAACGGGAGAGGCCACAACAGTGAGAGGCCCGCGTACAGAAAAAAAAAAAAAAAAAATCACTCACCTGGTGTCAGGAGTTATGCAAACTCAGGTTCTTCATGTCTCAGCACAGAAGGAATTCAGTGAGAGGCAAAGTGATAGGCAAGAAGTAGATTTATTAATATAGGACACTTGTGAGGGATACAAGTGGGCAGGCAAGGGGGCTCTGCCCCAAGAACTAAGTGGGAAAGCAGGTTTATTTAGGGAGATACACATTCCAAAGACAAACTGCAGTCAGTCTGAAAAGGCAAGAGCAGCCCCAAAATATGGGGGGTGGTTAGTTTTTATGGGCTGGGTAATTTCATAGGCTAATGAGTGAGAGGATTATTCTAACTATTTTGGAGAAGGGGCAGAGATTTCTAGGAATTGGGCCAC
The DNA here is from genome assembly GCF_003676395.1 of Aethalodelphis obliquidens. Classification (NCBI taxonomy): domain Eukaryota; kingdom Metazoa; phylum Chordata; class Mammalia; order Artiodactyla; family Delphinidae; genus Aethalodelphis; species Aethalodelphis obliquidens. The sequence goes on along the minus strand of NW_020837970.1, from coordinate 14,771,016 downwards.
CGACCACTTTTTGGTCTTTTATGGTTGGCCTCAGAACTGTCACAGCACTTGTGCATGTGTCATTTAGCATGCTAATGTATTACAATGAGCATATAATGAGGCTCAAGGGCTACTGGAAGTCGAATCTTCCACCATCTTGGGCCTAGTAGGTTCTAACGAGTTTTTGTCATATTCACAATGCCTCTGTAATTTTTTTTTTTTTTTTTTTTTTTTTTTTTGCGGTACGTGGGCCTCTCACTTTTGTGGCCTCTCCCATTGCGGAGCACAGGCTCCGGACGCGCAGGCTCAGCGGCCATGGCTCACGGGCCCAGCCATTCCATGGCATGTGGGATCTTCCCAGACCAGGGCACGAACCTGTGTCCCCTGCATCGGCAGGCAGACTCTCAACCACTGCGCCACCAGGGGAGCCCCTATGTCATTCTTTTAAAGGTTGTGCCCTGCCCCCTTCCTTCCTGTCTCAATACTACTCAGCAATTTAAAAAAAGATCAAACTATTGATACACACAGCAACTTGGATAAACTTCATGGAAATCATGCTGAGTGAGGAAAACAATCCCAAAAGAATTGCATGAATTATTGCATGATTCCATTTATGTAATATTAATGAAATAACATAATTACAGAGATGAAGAAGAGACTAGTGATTGCTAGGGATTAGGGATAGAGGGAGAAAATAGTTCTTACCTGTGTCAACTTCCTGGTTTTGATATTGTACTGTACTTCCATAAGATGTTAACTTTGGGGGAGAATGGGAAATGGATGCATGTAACTTTCCTGTACATTTTTTTTTTGCAATCTCCTGTTAATCTACAATTGCTTGAAAATAAATGTACAAATATTTTTTCATATACGTTTGAAAAGTATATATATTTAAAAAGTATATATATATATATATGTATTAATATATCAAAATTTGTGGAGAGAGGGACATCAACAAAATAGCAGAGTAAATAGATCCAAATCCCATACCACAAAACACTGAAAAGTTAACCAGAAGCTGTCAGACCAACTTTATCAGAACTCTGTCGGGAAAACAAAGGTTTACAGCAACCAAATGCTTAATTTAAAAAAAAAAAAAAGAAAAAAAGACAAGTTAAAAATGGTAAGAAAACTTTATGACATTTCTACTTGCCACTGCCCTACTCCCTCCCTGACTCAGCAGCAGTCTTAAAGACAGAAGCCCACCTTCCCAGGATGGAACCCTGGTCCCTAGTAATCATTGTGTTTGTCTGTTCCAATCTGTCTAGGGGCTAGCTGAAGGACTAATTCAAGGCTTTTGTCTTCATTTTGCCAACTCTGGAACCCATAACAGAAAAGCAGTGGTCATTGCTTGAAAACACTGTAAGGTGAACAAATAACCTGCAACTGCATGGAGCCAAAGATTACAGTTGGTACATACAACAGACCACCTAAAGCCTGGAAGTAAAAGCGGAGGAGATAAATTTGCTAGGAAATTAGGGCATTCAGATTCAAAAGTGCTTGTGCACACAGGGCGTTTAGAAAGCTACATACATGCCTGAGACAGGATGCATGCTCAGGAAAGGCCTGAGGAGATCCTAAGATCTGAGAAGATCCTAAGATTCCACCACTGGCTGATTTCCATGCTCAGTGCAACCAGGAAGTGAAGGATGAGGAAGAATTTCAAATGGCCTGGCTAAGTGTTAAAGGAATACAATGCAAAGATTGGGAAAGGTGTTTGTTTTTTTAAGTTCTCATTGTTCAAGAATATACGGGCTGAACAGAAGCTGAGGCTTCAACAATCAAGAACAGCAAACCCTCGGCAAGGGAGAGAGTTTGATTTCCAGAGATAACCCATTATAATATTCAAATGTCCAGTTTTCAATGACAACAACAACAACAAATCACACAATGTACAAAGAAACAGGAAAAAATGGCCCATTCACTGAAAAAAAAAAACTGACAAAAACTATCCCTGAGGAAGCTCAGACATTGAACTTATGATACAAAGACTTTAAAACCACTGTCCTAAATATTTTTCAAAAACTAAGGAAAACTGGACCCTCCTGGTGGCACAGTGGTTAAGAATCTGCCTGCCAATTCAGGGGACACGGGTTCGATCCCTGGTCCAGGAAGATCCCACATGCCACTGAGCAACTAAGCCCATGCACCACAACTAATGAGCCTGAACTCTAGAGCCTGCAAGCCACAACTACTGAACCCACGCACCACAAATACTGAAGCCCATGTGCCCTAGAGCCCGTTAGATGCAACTACTGAGCCCATGTACTGCAACTGCGTACCACAACGAAGAGTAGCTCCCACTCACCACAACTAGAAAAGCTTGTGCGCAGCAACAAAGACCCAATGTAGCCAAAAAAAAAAAAAAAAAAACTAGGGGAAACCAGGAAAATCATGTATGAACAAAATGAGAATGTCAATAAAGAGAAGGAAAATTTTTAAAGAAGCCAGGTAGAAATTTTGGAGCTGAAAAATTTGATATCTAAAATGAAAAATTTACTAGAGGGGTTCAAGAGCAGATTTGAGCAGTCAGAAGAAAGAATCAATGAACTTGAAAATAAGACAATTGAAATTATCCAATCTGAGGAGCCAAAAGAAAAAAAAGTAATAAAGAAAACTGAACAGATTCTAAGGGACCTGTGGGATACCATCAACTGGACCAACACATATGTTATGGGACTTCCAGAAGGAAAAGAGAAAGAATATTTGAATAAATTATGATCAGAAATTTTCCAAATTTGATGAAATATATAAATCTACATATCCAAGGATTTCAATAAACTCCAAGTAGGATAAACTCACATAGATCCATGAGACATATTATAGTCAAATGGTCAAAAGTCAAAGACAAAGAGAGAATCTTGTAAGTAGTAAGAGAAAAACAATTTACCACATAACAATTATCCTCAATCAGATTAAAAGCTGATTTCTCATCAGAAACCATAGAACCTACGAAGCAATAGGATGGTGTATTTAAAGTGCTAAAAGAATAAAACTGCCAAATAAAAATTCTATATCCATCAAAACTATCCTACAAGAATGAAGGAGAGGACTTCCCTGGTGGTGCAGTGGTTGAGAGTCTGCCTGCCAATGCAGGGGACACAGGTTTGATCCCTGGTCCGGGAGGATCCCACATGCCACAGAGCAGCTGGGCCCGTGCACCATAACTACTGACCCTGTGCTCTAGGGCCCATGCACCACAACTACTGAGCTTATGCGCTGCAACTACTGAAGCCTATGCTCTCTAGGGCCCGCATGCCACAGTACTGAAGCCCATGAGCCTAGAGCCCATGCTCCACAACAAGAGAAGCCACCACAATGAGAAGCCCGTGCACTGCAACGAAGAGTAGCCCCAGCTCACTGCAGCTAGAGAAAGCCTGTGCATAGCAATGAAGACCCAACGCAGCCAAAAGAAAAAATGAAGGTGAATATAAGACATTCCAAGATAAATAAAACCTAAGAAAGTTTGTTACTAATAAACCTGCCCTAGAACAAATGCTAAAAGAAACCCTTTAGGCTGAAATGAAAGGACCATAAACAATAACTGAAAGCCACATGAAGAAAAAGAGAACACTGGTGAAGGTAAACATAAAAGTCAGTATTGGGCTTCCCTAGTGGCAGAGGGGTTGAGAGTCCGCTTGCCAATGCAGGGGACACGGGTTCGTGCCCCGGTCCGGGAGGATCCCACATGCCACAGAGCGGCTGGGCCCGTGAGCCATGGCCACTGGGCCTGCGCGTCCGCAGCCTGTGCTCTGCAACGGGAGAGGCCACAACAGTGAGAGGCCCACGTACCGCAAAAAAAAAAAAAAAAAAAAAGTCAGTATTATTGTAGTTTGGGTTTGTAACTCTTATTTTTTCCCTATATGATTTAAAAGAGAAACACACGGGCTTCCCTGGTGGCGCAGTGGTTGGGAGTCCGCCTGCCGATGCAGGGGACGCGGGTTCGTGCCCCGGTCTGGGAGGATCCCACATGCTGCGGAGCGGCTGGGCCCGTGAGCCATGGCCGCTGGGCCTGCGCGTCCGGAGCCTGTGCTCCGCAACGGGAGAGGCCACAGCAGTGAGAGGCCCGCGTACCACAAAAAAATAAAATAAAATAAAAATTTAAAAGAGAAACACACAAAATAATAACTATAAATCTATGTTAATGGGCGCACAAAATAGAAAGATACAATATATGACAGAAATGATATAAAGGAGGAGGGGCAGAGATTTATGAGAGCAGAGTGTTTGTATATTATTGAAGTTTAGTTGGTACTATTCAGATCAGGATGAAAAATAACTAAAATATGTACAGAAAAAAGGAAAGAAGAAGGGACTCAAAACAGAATACTACATAAAAATCAACCAAAAAAAATTTGTTTAAGGCAGTAATGGAGGAATTGAGAAATAAAAAGTATATAACCCATACAGAAGATAGTTAAATGACAGAAGAAACACTTTTCTTAACAATTATTACTTTAAATGTAAATGGTTAAGCTCTCCCATATAAATCCCTTGGTTAAACTTATTCTTAAGAATTTTATTCATTTTAGTATTATTATAAATGAAATAATTTTCTTAATTTCCTTTTAAAATTGTTCATTGCTAGTATATAGAAATACAACTAATTTTTGTGTGTTAATTTTGTATTTCACACTGTTGCTGAATTTGTTTAACTCTTTTTTTTTTTTTTTTTTTTTGCGGTACGTGGGCCTGTCACCGCCGCGGCCCCGCCCGTTGCAGAGCACAGGCTCCGGAAGCGCAGGTCCAGCGGCCATGGCCCACGGGCCCAGCCGCTCCGAGGCATGTGGGATCCTCCCGGACCAGGGCACGAACCCGTGTCCCCTGCAACGGCAGGCGGACTCTCGACCACTGCGCCACCAGGAAAGCCCTGTTTAACTCTTAAGTGGCAGTTTGTGTCATATAATTTACCACAATAAAAAATTTAAAAACCAAATAAACTTAGAGGGAAATTTATAGCCATTTATGCCTATATTCGAAAATTTTAAGGTTGAAAATCAATTATATAAGTTTCCATCTCAGGCAGACATTAAGAGACGAGCAAATCAAACTCAAACTGGCAGTAAGCAAATAATAAAAATGAGAGCAGAGATCAAATTTAAAATAAATATACAATAGAGAAGATCAACAAAGCCAAAAGTTGGCTATTTGAAAATTTTAATGAAATTGGTTACCCCCTAATAAAACTGATCAAGAAGAAAAAAAGAAAGAAATTGTCATCTTCACGAATGAACAAAGGGTCACTACAGATCCTATAGACACTGGAAAAGATAATAAAAGAATACTATGAACAGCCTGATTCCAGTACAGCTGATGATTTAAATGAAATGAACAAATTCCATGAAACATACAACTTACCAAAACTGACTCATATCCAAGAACATGAGAACAGTCCTACATCTATTTAAAATGTTGAATCAATTATTTAAAACTTTGTTACAGAGAAAACTCCAGACACAGATGATTTCACCAGTGAATTTTCCAGACAATTAAGAAAGAAATAATAACCAATCTTAAAGTCTTCTCAAGAATAGAAAAAAGAGGGCTTCCCTGGTGGTGCAGTGGTCATGAATTCGCCTGCCAATGCAGGGGACATGGGTTCGAGCCCTGGTCCAGGAAGATCCCACATGCTACAGAGCAACTAAGCCCATGCGCCACAACTACTGAAGCCCATGCGCCTAGAGCCTGTGCTCCGCAACAAGAGATGCCACCACAATAAGAAGCCTGCCCACCCCAACGAAGAGTAGCTCCAGCTCACCACAAATTCAGAAAGCCCACGCGCAGCAACAAAGACCCAATGCAGCCAAAAAAAAAGAATAGAAAGAGATATAACATACTCAACTCTTTATGAGGCCAGGACTGTAAGACGAAAACCTGACAAGGATATTACAAGAAAGGAAAAGTATAGACCACTCTCTTTCATTCCCATAGAGTGAAAATCTTAAGCAAAATATTAGCAAATTGAATCCAGCAATATATATATATAATATATATATATATATCCATTTTATATATATATATATATAAAATGGAATATAACCAAGAGGAACTTATTCTAGGAACACAAAAAATTGTTTAACATTTGAAAACCAACCATTTTAATTTACCACATTAACAGAACCAAAAATAGAAAAATGATATGATCACATTGATAGATGCAGAAAAATCATTTAATAAAATTTAACAACTATTCATGATACTACTTCAATAAACTATTAATAGGAGGAAACTCCTTTATATGATCATAAGTATCTACAAAAACCCACAGAAAACATAGTTAATGGTAAAACATTGGAAGTATTTCTTTTGATAATGGGAATGAGACAAAGATGATAAGGTAAGTAGAAGAAAAAATCAGGATTAGAAAGGAAGTAATAAAACTGTCATTCACAGAGAACATGATGGTGCATGGAGAAAATCTCAAAGAATTCTCAGAAAAACTATTAGATATTAGAATTTATTAATAAGTTAATTTCACTGGATGCAATGTGAGCTAACAAAAATCAATTACATTTCTATATATCAGCAATAAACAAATAGAAGATATAATTCAGAAAAAGATGACAATTAGTTACATTTTAAAAATAGCAAAAAGGGCTTCCCTGGTGGTGCAGTGGTTGAGAGTCTGCCTGCCGATGCAGGGGACACGGGTTCGTGCCCCGGTCCGGGAAGATCCCACATGCCGCGGAGCGGCTGGGCCCATGAGCCATGGCTGCTGAGCCTGCGCGTCTGGAGCCTGTGCTCCGCAACGGGAGAGGCCACAACAGTGAGAGGCCCACATACCGCAAAAAAAAAAAAAAGAAAAAACTATATTGGAACACATTTACAAAAAAGGCCTCTACATTGAAAGTTATTAAATTTTTGATGAAATTAAAGACCTAAATAAAAAGAGGGATTATACTCTTCATAGATATGCATACTCAATGTTGTAAAGATGTCAGTTCTCCCCAAATTGATATATATTTTATTGGAATATATTCAATGTAATTGTAATCAAAATCCTAGTAGATTTGTTACAGATACTAGTAAACTGATTCTAATATTGATAGAATGCAATGATTCAGAAATAGCAAATATAGTCTTGAAGGGAAGAACCTTAGTGGAGGCCTCACACTACCAGATATCAAGACATATTATAAACCTAGAGTGATTAAATCATTATAATATTGGCACAAGGATAGACAGACCAAGGAACAGAAAAAAATAGTTCAGAGACACTTGGAAAAAGCATGTTCAATAAAGATACAGGTCAATCACATATCATTTAGCAATAAATGATGTGTGACCCCTACCTCAAATCATATATTGAAAGCAATTACAGACAAATTATAAATCTATATATGAAATGTAAAGTAAAAAAATTTTCTGTAAGTTAACATAGAAGAATATTTTTACGGCCTTGAGATAGGCAGAGATTTCTTAAATGAGATGCAAAAAGTGCCAACCACAAAGGAAAACAGTAATAAATTGGAGTATATAAAATTAAAACTTCTCTTCATCATGACACTATTAAGAGAGAGAAAAGGAGGACTTCCCTTGTGGTCCAGTGGTTAAGACTCCGTGCTTCCACTGCAGGGGGGCACGGGTTTGACCCCTGGTTGGGGAAGTTCCGCATGCCAGTGGTACGGCCGAAAAAGAGAGAAAAGCAAGCCGATAGTGGGAGAACATACTTGAAATACATGTATCCAACAAAAGAGATCACCTAGAATATTATACAACAAGTTTATAAAACTTATTCAAAGCAATTCAACAAAATAAAAAGCAGACAACCCAGTAGAGCAAACAGACAAGAGGACTGAGTTGGCACTTCACTAAAGAGCATATTCCAAATGGCCAATAGATATATGAAAAGATGCTCATCTTCATCAGTCATCAGGGAAACGCTCATTAAACCCACAGTGTGGCAAATTTGGGAAGAGGAAGAAACAGGGTTGGTTCAGCTTAAATGTTACTCTTTCTGAGATGCCTTCTTATCTAAAGACAGTACTTGATAGAGTTTATTTCACCTCTAGTCAATATTTGCCCTATTTTTGGTGACCCACATCTAAGTCACCTCTATTGTAGTAGACTTCACAGAGGGAATTCCCTATGGTGGGGTGTTTTGGTAGGAAGCGAGCGTCCAGAGCTAACCACCCAACACGGTGGCCAGAAGCTGAGAGAGAACAGCTTCATGGTTCAGGTAGGGGGACAGTTGTGTGAATCAAGCCCGTTCAAGTAAAACCTTGCTGTTGGTTCCCTGGTTCTCGGCTGAGACACAGAGACACAAGGGCAGAGACCCAGTGAGCACAGTTTTCTGCAGCACCACCTTTTCAGTGGTTCCTGCTACCCAGTCTCTGGACCACTCAGGGTTCTAGTTCACTTTCCAAGTCCACTTGTCCAGACTCCCTTTGATCCTAAGAGTTCCCAATTACCTTCTAACCTAAGTGGATTTCCTTGCTTACAATCAAGTATCCTGTCTGAAGCATCTTTCTCTCGTTCATTTTTTTTCATTATAGTTATCACAGTGTACAATTACTTTATCCCTTTGTCTACTTGGTGCTGACCCTTACCTAAGAGTAAGCTTCAGGAAGTCAGGGTTCATATCTGTCTTGTTTTCCACTGTACCCCCTATACTTAGAACAGGACCTGACATATAACAGGAGCTCAATGAATGCTAGCTGAATGAATGAATGAATGAATGGATGGATGAATGCCTCCTTTGCTTACTTCTCTGCTGTCTTGTCTGTTTCTTCACAGACAAAGGGTTTTCAGCAGCCATCCCCTCTGTAATGTTTAACTCAACATATTTTCTGTCAAGACATTTTCATCCAATGATTAAGAAGCCTGCATTTCGGGAACCTAGCTTCAAGACAGACCTAGGATTTAATTTCAGGATGAAAGATTAGAAAGCTGCCTCATGTTGCTACTTCTCCAATATGCCCAGATATTTATATTAATCTTTTAGTTGCTAAACAACAGTTCTCTTTTCTCTCTCACTAACATTCTTCCATTCCACAAAGTAGATCATCATAACTTTATGAATATCCATCATCTTAGGGAAATAAACTAAGCCATTTTAAAATTTTGAACAGAAACAAAACAAGACTTTTGTTTTGAATAAAAACAAATTTTTAAATTTCTCTGAATTGACCCTCTTGCAAAACACAGTAATAACCAGGGTTTTCAGTCTTTAATAGAATTACAGAATGAAGTATCAGGTAAGGAAGAAGGATAGAATAAGGAGATATCCTAATTATAACTCATTTTGAGTGAGTGTGGTTTAGTGGAAGGAAGTCAGTCTTCAGGATTCAGTATTTTTATTCAGCTTTAAAGCAAAATTAAATTTTTTTGAAGGTGGGCTCAGAACATGGTGGCCCATCCTCAGAACCATAAAAATAGAGTAACAGAAGTCCTACTTGGAGTTAAAAAACTAGACCCAGTGATGCGGATAATGAGAGGTTGTTATTGTCACCTATAGCCTATTTCACTGCAATAAACCCACAAAACAAAAACACCTGTGATAGCCGTTTGTGAGAGCCACAAATATCCAAGTGTTAGGAGAAGGAAGATGTGTCACTTCTAGGCAGAGCCGTGGATCTGCGCCATATCCCCCCTCCCTGCTGTGATGATTGTAGAAGCATATGCTGAAGTGGACCTTCCATCAGCTAAGGCTCCTGGGTGACTTCAATGAACAGATGGCCCTGCTGACCCACAATGAACATGTAGTAAAGGCAAGAAATAAACTTTTATTGTTTTTAGTGATTGAGATTTGGGAGTTTGTTACTACAGCATAACCTACTTTATCCTGACCTGATCCCTAAATATGAGATGCAGCCAGAACAAAAACCTAAAATGTGTCATTGGCAGTGACAAGGATGACGAGTCACGTTACCCGATGGTGAAATATCTGGTAAAGCTGTTGCCTGAAGTTACTTGGAAGGTAGGTCACGTACCTAGTGAAATTGTAGCTCTAGAAGAAGCAATTAAAAAACCATAATGTTAACAGTATGATTTGGCTGTATTTGACAAATTATTACAGAGAGAGAGAGAGAGAGAGAGAGAGAGAGAGAGAGAGAGAGGGGTTGCGTGGTTTGCAAGCAGGAATGAAAGGCAAAAGAAAGAGTCCAGAAATTCAGAGATTTGCAGAGTTGGAAGACAGACTGCTTCTCATAACAAATAAAATAAGAGATCAAACAATGAAAACCCAGTTTTACAGCAAGAATCTAATCAAGGCTATTCCCTCATATCCACATTTAAAACCTCCGAATGGATTAATATGTGGGAATAAAGGTCCAATCAGAATGGGACTTTAGGGTTGACTCCCTTCAAAAAGGGTGCGTGAGAATATTTGGATTGTGGGAAAGGCATTTGGCGGCTGAAATGTGGATTATAGTAGTCCTCATGGCTTTTCACAAACATTTTGGTTTCCTTCTCCTAAGCACAGGGTAGGATTGTACTTCCCCTCTCCATCTGAAATTAATCCTGACCATGCCATTGAATTTGGTCAATAAAATGTGAAAGGAAATCATGGATGTTGTTTTGGGGCAGAAACTTTTCTTGTTTTCTGGGGTTCTTTTTGGCCACACCGCGCAGCATACAGGATCTTAGTCCCCCAACCAGGGATGGAACCCATGCCCCCTGCAGTGGAAGAACGGACTCCCAATAACTGGACCGCCAGGGAATTCCCAGGACAGAAGCTTTAAGAGCCAGTGCTGACTCATCATGTCCTCTTCCTCTTCTTCCCTCCGTGTTGTTGTCTGTAGAAGCACGTCTTGAGACACAACCTCCTTTAGCATGGGTTCCTGAGTGACTACAACTCATACATCTTTCTGCCTACCCAACATGTAATGTAAGCAGAAATACTTTTATTGTTACTCCACTGAGATTTTAGAGCATTTTTTTGCTTCTTATCACTGCACCCCTAATCTATCCTGACCAATATAGTGACCAGTGTGTTTATCTCTGTAGGAGGAAAACATTAAGCAAAAAAGGAAATCCACAGCCATAAACTTAAAAAAAAAAAAAAAAGCTACATTGGACTATATACTAATTTTAACTTTTGTATGGTAAAAGACACTACAAAGAAATCATATGCTAGAAAAGACACTTGCAATACATATATAAAAGCTTAACATTAGCTGTCTTCAAAGACCATCAATCAATTGATAATAAAACCACCCAACAGAAACAACAGGCAAAGGATACAGGAAGCTGAGGTGAACATTTGTTGTTTCCTTCTCCAGCATTGTTTTTCCTTCTGCCAAAAGCACACAGATTTTCCTTTGGAGAAACTGCTCATCTTACATTCTCAGGCATGTGATTGGGTAGGTTTGACCACACCCTCAGCTCCAGTGGGTCCCAGACTAGATTGAGTCACATGCCAAACTCTGAACCAATCATTGAGATCGGGAATGATCGGATAAATGCTGGCATTTCCATGAGATATTTCTGAACAGCTTTTTAAAAATGAGATTGCTCTAGTATGCTTACATGGAAACATGTGCATAATATATAGTTTAATGAAACAAGCAAGTTTCCAAGTAGCGTGTATACTCTGACCACAATTTTTTCCAAATATAAAGGGGGGAAAGCCTATAATACATGTGAATATATCTTTGTATGAGCACAGAGAAAAGCGTGTAACATACAGACAATATCGTTAACACTGTGTGCTTGTTGTTAGACCATTGTTTCAGGTCCAGAAACCTTTCATTCTGCTTTGTGATGCTAGGGCTGAGACTCCACAAACCGCATTTCTGGTTTGCCAGCTGCTGTCTGTCACATTCTGTTAATACGGGGTGCTGGAGGGACTTCCTATTTGCCTCCTGAGGGCTTCCTGTTCCTGTCAGAGTAGCCCCAGTAAGTTTTCACCCTGGCAGCAACAGGATTTTCCACATCCCCAGAATGAGCTTCTTGATGACCCTTTAGAGCACTGGCACTCCAGTGCCCGCTCCTCAGAGGTCTGGGTCCCATCTCCACAAGGCCCCTTCTCCAAGTTTCTGGGTTCAAACAACCTTGACCAATTCCCTTTGTTCGCCAGCCCTAGGAGTGGGGGGTCACTTCCTGCGGCTTCTCTGTTATCTCAATGCCCCCTTTTGCCTCCTCAGTCCTCTAGCACCTGTTAAGTCAATTGTACTAGTTTGCTATTGCTGCTCTAATAGGTTATCACAAACCTAGTGACTTAAAACAACACACATGGGCTTCCCTGGTGGTGCAGTGGATAAGAATCCGTCTGCCAATGCAGGGTACACAGGTTTGAGCCCTGGTCCGGGAAGATCCCACGTGCTGCAAAGCAACTAAGCCCGTGCACCGCAGCTGCTGAACCTGAGCTCTAGAGCCTGCGAGCCACAACTACTGAGCCCACATGCCACAACTACTGAAGCCTGAGCGCCTAGAGCCCGTGCCCCGCAACAAGAGAAGCCACAACAATGAGAAGCCTGCGCACCACAACTAAGAGTAGCCCTCACTCACTGCAACTAGAGAAAACCCGTGCACAGCAACGAAGACCCAATGCAGCCAAAACATGAATAAATAAATTTATAAACGAACAAACAACATACATTTATTATCTTACAGTTCTGGAAATCAGAAGTCCAAAATGGGTTTCATTAGGCTAAAATCAAGGTGTTAGCAAGCCTTCGTTCCTTCCAGAGGGTCTAGAAAAGAATCTCTATCCTTGCATTTTCCAGCTTCTAGAAGCTGCCTGCATTTTTTGGCTCGCGGCCCCCCTCCTCCACCTTCAAAGACAGCAGCACAGGACCTTCAAATCTCTCTCTGACTCTCTTGCTTCCCTCTATTCCTTTAAAGGACCCTTGTGATTACACTGGACCCACATTAATAATCCATGATAATGAAATTTCCACATTTAATCATGCAGGAAAATGTTAAAAATATATGAACATTTAATGGGACATTTACCATATAATGGGACTATCCCATTATAAAACAATAGATACCCTACAATCCAATTTTCAAAAGGTGTATTTATACATGGAAAAACTATGGACAGGTATACTCTAACACATTAAACAGTGCTTATCTCAGAGTATGGGGTTTTGATTAATTTTTATTTAAAATGTTTATTTCCTTGTATCTTTTAAGAGAAAAGTTAGATGTGTCATACACACACACACACACACACATAGAGAGAGAGAGAGGGAGAGAGAGAGATTGATTTATATATATCTTTGAGATACAACTTAGGGGCCCTACTGCTTTTTCACCTGTAACTCTTTAGCTACAGAGTAATATTATAATTCCTAAGTTACTGCTTTCCGCATCCCACACAACAAGGTAAAACAAAGTAGCTCTAAGAACCAACAAGTGGTCCTGATCCCAGCAAGAACTGCCTAAGAACTAGCCAGCTATTCTTCAAAGCCTATGGCAAACAGTAATCTTTCCATCCGTCCCCTCCTCCTCCCACTCCAGGTGACTGTCACTGCACCTCCTCTGCATGCCCTAGGCACTTTAGTGACACCTCAGAGGCATTCACGTAAGAATCTTCCCACCTAGAATAGAAGCACCTGTGGGCAGGAATCCCATTGTAGTTTGAGAATTACTCTCAGTTCATGATATGAGTGATAGCTTTGGGGTCATTAAGCCCTACTTAATCTCCGGCAAGTGTCTTGAGTTCTTTGAGTCTCAGTGTTCTCATCTGCAATTTGGGATAATAAGGTCCACGTGACATGACCGTAGAGGTGTAACTGCTAAGAATCAGGGCTTTGGAGTTGAACTGGGCTTCTTATCCAAGCTCTACCACTTGTGTGCTTTGTATCCTTAGGCAAGTCACTCTACCTCTGAGCCCGAATCTCCTCCTCTACATACGAAGAATCACTGTAATACCTATTTCAGAGGTTTGGTGGAGGGTAAATAAGAATGTGATCGTGATGACCTCACTGGTCCAAGGATCAGCATCCCCTTTCCCCCAGTTGACCGCATTGGCCTCCTCATGTCTCCATGCTTCTCCCTCCAGTCTCTGCTCAACACAACAGCCAGGGTGCTCCAGCTGAAGCTCCATTACATTCTGTCATTCCCTGCCAGTGGGCATCAGCAAACTATGACTTACAGGCCAAATACAGCCCATAAGCTCAAAATGGTTTTCACATTTTCAAATGGTTGGGGAAAAAAATCAAAAGGGGAATAATATTTTGTGACACATGAAAATTATACAAAATTCCAACAGTGTACATAAATCGAGTTTTCTTGGACCACAGCTACACTGGTTTGTTCACACAGTGTACCTCCATGGTAGATGGCAGCTTTCCGAGTAGTTGTGACAGAGACTATACCGCCAGCAAAAGCTAAGATATTTACTATCGGGCCCTGTACGGAAAAAGTTACCAACCAGGGAAGCCCGTTTTTATTATTTTATTTTATTTTATTTTATTTTTTTTTGCGGTGCGCGGGCCTCTCACTGCTGTGGCCTCTCCCGTTGCGGAGCACAGCCTCCGGATGTGCAGGCTCAGCGGCCATGGCTCATGGGCCCAGCCGCTCCGCAGCATGGGGGATCTTCCTGGACTGGGGCACGAACCCGCGTCCCCTGCATCGGCAGGCAGACTCTCAACCACTGCGCCACCAGGGAAGCCCCCGTTTTTATTATTTTTGATTGATTAGTAGTATGTATACAAGTGCCTAACATAAAACAAACTCGTAGATTTTAATTTCCTTCCCTTCCTTTTATATCTTACAGCGCTTGGAAAAGTGTCTTATCCTTACTAAGCCCTCACTACTCTGGTGACTTTTCACTCACCCCTGTGCCCATCCGTATCAAACCAAATACTGGGCCTCTACTCCTTGTCCTGTCCAGCTCCCAACATTCAGCTCTGTGGCTCTGTCACCAGGGGGAAAGTCTGCATGTGATTGAAGGGATACTAGTGGCCCCATCTTACCAGATCTGCCTGAACTACTGCGGACGGTGCTGTAAAGAACTCTAGTTCTGATACCAACCTCAGAAAGACTATTTAAAGGCAAAACACTTAGGAGGTCTGGATGCTTGTACCTAAGATAAAACTGTTATAAAGTCTCCTGGGTTTGGAAAAAAACTGGCTGTGTAATCATCATGGCTTGGCTTTGTTTAAATAAGAGTGTTTGAGGAATGCGTTCAGGACTATTTAAACTCAGATCATTTAAATTCTAAAGAATTCAAAAAATAAGGGTAAACACTTAAATGATTTTAAAGATAAGCAAGATAGGAGGCTATGTAACTTACAGAGCTTCCACCCTTCGTTCTGAGGGTCAAGTCATTTTATGTGGAGTGTCTGGGGGGAAATAAAGGTAGGGGGTGGGGGAGATGGAGTCCAGGTGTACAATGAAGTCATACATCTTGGATTTTCTGGGGGCACACTTAATATCAAATCTTGTGGCATTTAACAGACAGTGTATGTTGGATTTTTATTTCTGAGAATATGGCCATTTTAATCCATTTAGATCATCTATTCCAACACCGTTATCTTACAAAGAAGAACATGAGGTCCAAAGAGGGATTCGCAAATGCTAGGCATAATTCCTGGCACATAGGTGCTAACTAAATATTTGCCAACTAACTAAAATTGGACCAATGACTTGCTCAAAATTAGGAAGTTGAGGAGTTAGGACACTTCCTTAGGCCCTCTCAGCTAGAGACCATCAAGCCCGCCCTGTGCAGCCTCAACTCCACACAGGTACCAGGCCAGTATTGATCACCATAGAGAGAGCATTAGCCAACACAGGTCCTTCAGGCAGGTGGGTTTGGGATTAAGCGAGCTTCTGTACCCTTGTTGGGACCTCTGGGCACCAGTTATATATTTCTCCAACGTCTATCTCACTGGTAGCACGTGATGCTATTTTTAAAAAATTAACAATGATTCCTTTTTTTTTTTTTTTTTTTTTTGCTGTACATGGGCCTTTCACCGCTGTGGCCTCTCCCACTGTGGAGCACAGCTTCTGGACGCACAGGCCCAGCGGCCATGGCTCACGGGACCAGCCGCTCCGTGGCATGCGGGATCCCCCCCGGACCGGGACACGAACCCGCGTCCCCGGCATCGGCAGGCAGACTCGCAACCACCGCGTCACCAGGGAAGCCCAATGATTTCTTTTTTAATTTAATTAATTTATTTAATTTATTATTTTTATTTTTTGGCTGCGTTGGGTCTTCGTTACTGCGCGCAGACTTTCTCTAGTTGCGGTGAGCGGGAGCTACTCTTCATTGAGGTCCGCGGACTTTTTAGTGTGGTGGCTTCTCTCGTTGCAGAGCACGGGCTCTAGGTGCACAGGCTTCAGTAGTTGTGGCCCGCAGGCTCTAGAGTGCAGGCTCAGTAGTTGCACATGGGCTTAGTCACTCCGTGGCATGTAGGATCTTCCTGGACCAGGGCTCAAACCCATGTCCCCTGCATTGGCAGGAGGATTCTTAACCACTGTGCCACCAGGGAAGCCCCAGTGACACCATTCTTACAGACCCTTTTGAGAAAGCCGTCTTGCTCTGAGTCAGGTAGCTCTGCAACCTATGCCCCCATCTGATTAGATAGAGGATAAGGCCCAGGTCAATGGTGGCCATTTTTATAGACTGGAAATACAGGAAGTCTGGAGGGTGTCAGGCATGAGACTCTGACAAACAGGCACCTTCTCCACAGCAGAGTGACTGGTGGACCCACCAGAACTACTCTTTAGGGCACAGTCAAACAGAAGATGTAGGGGATGCTGTGATGTGCCACCACATCCCCCCTTTAGGATTGAGGCACTCATTTTTCCCCACTGCAGGCATTCTTGGCTATTCACAACCCACCCCTCTCCTAGACTTGCCCTCAGCCAAATTATACCCCTTCCCCAGGAGCAGCCAGCATCTAATGCCTTGTGAGAGTACAAAGGCCTGACCCCATTGTCTCAATCTGAAGCACCTTTGAAAGGCCATTCCAACTCCAGAATTCCCCATGGGGTTGGCTGAGGCCTTTGTACTGACTGCATCGAAGTCCAACTTCTCCCTTATCTCTTACTCCTCATAGGTATTGATCTTGAGAGTTCTTTGCAATAAACTTCCCGCAGACAGATAGCCACCTCAGAGTCTTTTCCTAGGGAATTCTAAGACAGAAGGGGAAGCAGACAGTGGAACAGAAGCCTAGACACGTTCAGAGAAGACACTGAGCAAAAGGCATGAGGTAGCAGACACCATGTCCTCGCACAAACCATTCAGAAGTCAGGAGCTACAGTTAAAAGGAGAAAAGAAAAGTTGAGAAAGCTCAAATCACTTTCCCAATGCATTGTTAAAATCAGTTGAAGTAACCTGAGTTGTCTGTCTCCTTTCCTTCTAACCAGAAAGAGCCTTAGGACCACACTCAGCTGGACATGTGCCTCCTGTCCTTTTTGTTTTTCCACTTCCTGCCTTGACTCTGGGACCACGTGGCCAGGACACTCTGCCCACATTCATCAGCCTCTCCCTTTGAGGAACTGGCCAGTATTCTCTAAACCCCCAACTTCTGGCTGCCGTCTACTTCTGAATCAACTGATGACCCAGAACAAAAGTGCTTCCTCCTGTCTGACTGTGAGTACTGCGTGTCCCTTTGGACACTGTCTTGGATTGCTGCCCCCCGCCGGGGGCTAGTTTGATGGCAGGGTCATTTTCCTAGCTCCATGCCCTCAGGCTCTGGCTCCCGTTCTCTCCCCATTATCCCGTGATGTTGAGGGTACAGCCAAGTACACTCAGGTTCTATAACCTCCTTTTCCTTTTTGGCTTTAGTTTCACCTCTAAGAAAATACAGACATGGCTTCTCACAATTTTAGTTTTTTTCCCCTCATTTCTTGCTCTCTTTGTCTGCATGTCTCATCCTTTAGCAAGAAACCTTCTTAAGTTTTAAAACTTCATTAGGTCAGAACTAAGGGTTATGGAGAACATCTAACTAGTAGCATAAAGTGTTCACAGTGAGTCTGAAATATTAGTTCAACTATTTCTTGTCATAATATAAAAGATGATGGATCGTAAAAAGTTGCTTTAAATGGATTTATTTACTTATTTTTTTAAATGTTAGTATGCAAAAGTTTAAACATACACATAAGAAATCATATAATACTTCATGTACCCATCATCCAGCCTAATTTATCTAAAATGTACATATTTATTCTACTTTGTTCAGTTGAGTGAACGCAGTCAATAGATGATGAATCAACTAATTTACTTGCAGGTAACTCAAGGTCAACCTAAAATGACAACTACTGATCACTTTGTCTGACTGACCTGCTCATTCCGTGCCTCCCACATTGAATTGGTTGGCAAAAATGAATGATTCTTCTACACATCTCTTGACTTTATCCCCTTCTATCTCCACCCTACTTCTATAGTTTAGGGACCTCAGTTATCTCTTGACTGTATAACTAGATTTTATATCTTGAAATTTTAATATGTTGTCAGTTCCCCCCCCCCCCCCCATATTTGCTCCTCTCTATTCCTCCCATTTAAGCAGAGGGTCAGCTCTGAACTCTGAAATCTTGGGAAAGATCTGATGCAGAGCAGAAGGCAGAAGCAGGCAAAGCTTTCTCACTTTTGTTTTCCCAAAACCCAAGGAGCTTGAGGGAAAATTAGAGGGTTTGCAAAGGGAAGAAAGGAAGAACGATATTTGCAGGTATAGATAGCGTCTAGGGGCAAAAGCAGAGTTCCTTGGTGGGGGAGGTCCCGGCTCCACAGGGAGCCCGGTTCTGATTCCTGGGAGGGAGCAAGTCCCCAGGGAGGAGTGGCGACTGGCTGCATCTAGGCGGGGTGACTATAAGCAGACTCACGATAGATGCCCAAATCCCCAGCGTGGCACAAAGATAACAGAGAATGGCTGGGCCTAAAGGGACCATGTGGGCAGGACTGTTGGTTGTCTCAGTGGTACCACATGTCTGATGGGAGCACATTGCCACACACCCCCACCTCAGCACCGGGGGAGACTCTGGAGCTGTACAGCATCGCCCCTGTCGGTAAAGCAGGGAAGAACTCAGTTCCAAGTCTCAGCGGGATGGCCAGTGAATCAGTTAAGTAACTTGCCCACGTTTATACAACGGCTCACGCATGGCACAGCTGGTATGTAAGGCCAGGTCTCTCGGCTTTACCCCCCCAATTACTCTTATAGAATTGCACAAATTCAGTGCCTTAACACCTCCATCAGCTTCCTGAAGAGTGACGGATACCCTTCAGTCCCAGAGGCATGAAGGCGTATCAGACACAATTTCAGGTGACCCCTCTCCTGAGGCAGCTGTGGGAGGTGAAGGAGCTCAGGCTGGCATAGCCTCAGACTCTCTAAGACTCACTGAGCCATATGACGGTGTCCGGCCTCAGGCTCCTCGTGAAATGGAGCTATAACACCTACATCACGGGGCTGCTGGTGAGCATGAGATAAGATAATGGAGATGAAATGTACTATAACAAACGTCTGGGTTTAGGAGAAATATCAGGAAGAACAATAACAACTAGCACTTTCATAGTAATAGTGATGCCCTGAGGCCTGCTGGACCTTCTAGGGCAGTTCAGTTCCTGGAGACCAAGCTCTCTAGGATCTCAACCTCTGCATAGCCTGCTCCCTTTTCCTGGAACATCTTGCCCTGCCCTGCCCTCCTCTCCCTTTGCAAACTCCTATTGATCTGGTCTCACTGTAAAATGTCACTGCTTCTGAAGGCCCTCCATGAACCATGTGTGACAAGCCCCTTCTCTGGGCAGCCCTACCTGCATGCATTGCCCCTTTAGCACTGAAATTCCCACACTCACCAGCCCATCAGCACACTCCTCTTCCCCTCAGCCTCCCCTCTCCAACTAAACTAGCAAGCTCCTGGAGAGTGGGGGCTGTGTCTTGTTTATCATTGTATTTCTAAGGTCTAGAAGAGGGCCTCACATATAATAGACACTCAGCATTTCAAAATCCGTTAAATGAAGGAAGGTACAAATATACCCTCTGAGTCATCAAACACAGATTCACTTATGGCTCCCAGTAGTTTCAGTGCCAAGTATATCTTACTATAATTGAATTTCCTAAAAATTGGTAATCCAAATACAGTTTAAATATAACATAGCTAGTCACCAACCACCCATAAGCAGAACATAAGTTGCTCCTTGAAGGGCTTGATAATTCTTTGGCTTACCTAAGAAAGTTTAAGAAACATTTGCTGAAAACATTCTCTGACATAAATTGTACCAATGTTTGTTAGGTCAGTCTCCCAAGGCAAGCTTACAAGTTTGCCTTGTGCACGGCAAAGGAAACCATAAACAAAACGAAAAGACAACCTAAGGAATGGGTAGAAAATATCTGCAAACCATGCAACCAACAAGAGCTTAATTTCCAAAATATACAAATAGCTCATACAACTAAACAACAAAAAACCAAACGACCCAATTGAAAAATGGGCAGAAGACCTAAATACTGTAGACATTTCTCCAAAGAAGACATACAGATGGCCAATAGGTACATGAAAAGATGCTCAACATCACTAATAATTAGAGAAATGCAAATCAAAACTACAATGAGGTACCACCTCACACTGGTCGGAATGGCCATCATTAAAAAGCCTAAAAATAACAAATTCTGGAGAGGATGTGGAGAAAAGGGAGCCCTCCTACACTGTTGGTAGGAATGTAAGTTGGTGCAACCACTATGGAAAACAGTATAGAGGTTCTTCAAAAAACTGAAAATAGAATTACCATATGATCCAGCAGTCTCACTCCTGGGCATATGCCCAGACAAAACTATAATTCAAAAAGACTCATGCACCCCTATGTTAATAGCAACTCTATTCACAATAGCCAAGACATGGAAACAACCTAAATGTCTATCAACAGATGAATGGATAAAGAAGATGTGGTACATATATACAATGGAATACTATTCAGCCATAAAAAAGACCAAAATAATGCCATTTGCAGCAACTGAATGGAACTAGAGATTATCATACTAAGTGAAGTAAGTCAGAAAGAGAAAGACAAATACCATATGATATCACTTATATGTGGAATTGTTTGGGGGCACCCCACAGGCCTACAAGGCCTGTGCTTGCCCAGCCTCAAGACTGAAGAAAGAGTCCAGAATCAGCAACAGAGACATCAGTGGTTTAATGGATGGGGGAGCTTACACAGCTGAAGCAAGGTCCTGGAGTGACACCCCACCGTGTGCGGTGGAAGGCGGGCAGGACATTGCGGTGGTCTTTGCTCCTGAGGGGCAGGGGAGATGATCAGTTATAGGGGAATTGACGTCAGGTGAGCTCATTAGTTACCAGGGAAACCAGTAGAGGAGCATGTCCCTCAGTGCCCCTTTGATAAGAACAATCACTAGCTGGGCCCTGGGGCAAGTATGTAGGAAGGTCAGTCATGTGTGTAAGATATAGTTGAAGCAGGCACTGGTCAGCCAGGGGATGTACAGAGAGCAAGAGAACAGCCACCTTGAGTGGCCTGACCATACAGGAATCTAAAACATGACACAAATGAACCTATCTACAAAACAGAAACAGACTCACAGACATAGACAACAGACTTGTAGTTGCCAAGGGCAGGCGGGATGAGGGTGGGGCAATGGACTGGGAGTTTGCGGTTAGCAGATGCAAACTATTATATATAGAATAAATAAACAGCAAGGTCCTACTGTATAACACAGGGAACTATATTCACTATCCTGAGATAAACCATAATGGAAAAGAATATTTTTAAAATGTATGCATATGTATAACTGAATCACTTTGCTGTACAGCAGAAATTAACACAACATTGTAAATCAACAATTAAAAAAGTTCTTGAACCTAAGAAAAAAAAAAGAAAGACAAAAAAAACATTTGCTGAGTAACTGTTCAACATAATGTATCCTTCCTTGACCAGTGTGGGGACAAAATTCAGTGCATAAATTCTTACTGCTCACCACAAGCTGAGGTGTGTTCTATGTTTCATAAATTATAAGAATTGGGAACAAGTCTTTTCCTCTTAAAAAAATATCAGAGTCTAGTATATTAAGGCCTGATGCCAGGAGCTATGAGATCGTTGGGGTAATCTAAAGTCCAGATTCTAGACAGTCCGGCCTTCAATTTTTTACAGTCTTAATACTGGAAGATAATAAAGAGTACACCATTCCCATCTTAACCTTGGCTTCTGCTCAAGTCCACAGATTTGTGCTCCTGTCTTCTGTACCTGAGCTGGTCAATGAGAAGTTAATGAACTAAGAAGTTAGCCAAGCCCTAAACCAACAACTGCCCTAAATATTGACTAGACTGATAGCCACAGACATTTCACAATGAATGATGGGGGAAAATTCAGTCTTACGGCAAACAGAACCAGATTAAAATGTCTCCCGTAACCCCATGGCAAGCAGCTGGGCCATTAAAATCACAAAATGCCACTTAGTCTAACATATTTTGTTTGCCTGATGCCCTCTGGAGCTGTTTATCTCTCTGCAGAGATGACACAGGTATGTGATATCCTGGTTTTATCTTAGGTTGGAGTGAGAACAATGAGGTCTTCTATAAAGTTTTGGATGGCTAGTCTCCAGAGAGCTGTCTTTTGCAATACCCAGTGAACTCAGAGTACAAATGATGCATTTACTCCTAAGGAAAAAAATGGACGTAGAGTTACAGAGTTTTTTCCCTGTCCGGCTTCCATATCTCCCTCAGCTTTGTCTTATAGAAGAAGAAACTGTTATGGGGCTGGGGCTGGGTATCCGGAGCAAGCGGAGCCAAGAATCGCCTTCCCTGGGAATCTAGAACCAAGACAAAGAGATTCCATTTTCAGTGGGACTGGTTTATAGACAAGACTTACAAACTCAGGATCTGGGAGTGGCGACTTCTGCCACATGGCCTGTAGAACAAAGAAAGCCAAAATGCAGTCAGAAAAAAGGAAAGAAGGAGAGGATGAAAAATGAGAGAGAAACTTCTGACAACATTCCACATTCTTTTCTGAAACTTGGCTACTTATTGGGATTCCGTGAGACTCTTCTGTACCTCATAATAGATCCCTTTCTGCTTAAGTTGGCACAATTTGGTTTCTATTACCGATTTGTAATTACCGATTATATTTATTCTACTACCAATTTGGCTTAATCTATTGGTCAGAAGATTCAAAACTAATACACAGGCAATTTTGTGGTAAATATAAACTGCAATAGGAATTTGAGCACATACAATACAATGGTGCTAGGACACTGTCAAGAAATTCTTGTGGAATGAATTGAGATCAGTGATTTGCTGGTAAATGCTTAACAACGGGCTTTGTTTGTGGGGAGGTGGGAGGGGTAAGCCCTAATTTGTAGCATTTGCCAATTTCCAAGGTGTAAATGCTCCATTCATGGTCAGTTTCAAGCTATGTGAAGTCAGCACACACAGAGTTAGAGCAGCATACTATTATATAGGATTTCTACAATGCATATACAAAGGATGTAAATTACCTCAAGAGCATTGCTAAGAGTAACATGTAGTAAAATAATTAGGAAGTGATGAGTATTGAATAAGTATTTATCACTTTTGTTTTAAATAGAATGTATTTAATATATTCCAGTTTACGCAATTTAATTTTAATAATGGCTGTTTAATAACTGAAATTCCTGTCAATTTGACCATCTGCTTTTGCAAACTTGTACAAGCTGGCTCTAGCATACCACGGATTAAGATGAATGTTTGTTGGTCAAGTTCACATACAGGTTTAATACTGGGTTAATATAATACCTAATACAGAGTAATCTCACCTAACTCTTTACTGTTAGTGCTCGACATGACACATACATTCTTTTGTTGTTGTTGTTCTTTCTAAGTCAGAACTTTCTCATTCCCTTTGGAAGCTTCTAAATTTTTACTTCTTCTTTCAAAAGAAGTGATGCCCCACCCTTTCCAAGCCCTCATCCCCCAACCCCAAGCTCAAGCTCCCAACCATCTCCTCTGGGACATCGGGTCATTAATTGCAGTTAGTACATCCCAAACCAAACTCATTATTTTCGGCCTGAACTTGCTCTTGCTCCCCCCTCTTCACCTATTTTATACCCTAACCACAAAGAACTATTTGTTTCCTATCTCATTTAATACCATCCCAATTCACTCTGTTTACCAAGGTGGAACTCTGAGTGCAGTGGCTCCCAGCCTTGGCTACATTCAAAAATACCTGCACCTGAGTCCCACAGGCAGCAATTCAGACTTAATTGGTCTGAGGTGTGGCTTGGGCATTGGGGGCGGGGAGGCTTAAAAGATTGCCAGGTGATTCTGATGTTCAACCAAGTTGCAAACCACTGCTTTAGTGTCAACCTTACCGACTCCCTCTTAGCATTTATTATTTTAAATGGGCTGCCAAAGACCAGTCAATTCTGCCTCCAAAATGCCTTTCAATTCCACTGCAAATCTCCTTTTCTACTCTCCTTGCTCCATCACTCCCTCACCTGGACTTCCATAATTGCTTGTTGACCCATCCCCCACAGTCAATCCGTCCTCCTCTAGAACCTCCTCTTGCACTTACCAGAGTGATCTTTCCCAAATACAGGTCTGGTCGTGTCTTAACACGCACTGAAAGCCATTATAGTGGCAAGCAGTTGCACCACAATATTTGGATGCAAGAAACATTGCATCTCATTATCTTTCTCAATCAAATTAAATTGACTTTGAGTGTCCATTTTCCAGAAGAGTGGCTTATTATTGACTATCTTCTTTCCTAGGATTATACAAGAATCCCAGGAGGCCCCAACAAGCCAGGAAGTGTGGCCCTTCTAGGTCCATCTTGGTCACTCACTGCTGACATGCTATTTACACAACTTATGAGCCAATTCCATCCCCTTGGAGTCAAGCAGGTCACAAAGATCTTTCACCCAGACTTCCAGGCCCCAGTGTCTAGGGTCTGGCTTCCCTGGGCCACCCTCTGTCTGGAGCACTGTGTGCCAGTGGTTGCCCAGGAGTTCACCACCCATGAACCCCCTATTCCAGAACACTCTGTCCCTTGCCTGTCTTGGGGAAACTGATTGCCTCCTCAACCCTGGAAGACTTCCTTTTCCCAGAGGAACTAATTTCAGAGTTCAATACAAAGTCCTGTTTGCTGAAGGGTACCTGGCCTGGCAGGATGAAGCAATCCACTTGGCATAGAGGAGAATCCTGGCCCTGGCCTGGTCTGAGCAGGTCACATACCTGGGCCCAGAAAGAGTGTGGGGCTGGACTTTCCTGGTGATGTAGTGGTTAAGAATCTGCCTGCCAAAGCAGGGGACACAAGTTTGAGCCCTGGTCCAGGAAGATCCCACATGCTGCGGAGCAACTAAGCCTGTGCGCCACAACTACTGAGCCTGCGAACCACAACTACTGAGCCCGTGTGCCACAACTGAAGCCTGCGTGCCTAGAGCCCGTGCTTCCCAACAATAGAAGCCACCGCAATGAGAAGCCTGCGCACCACAATGCAGAGTAGCCCCCCCTCACTGCAACTAGAGAAAGCAACGAAGCAACGAAGCGCACACAGCCAAAGCGCACAGCAACGAAGACCCAACACAGCCAAAAATAAATAAATAAGTAAATTTATTAAAGAAAAAAGAAAAGAGTGTGGGACCAACACCACCAGTGCAGGTAGTTATGACTCTCCCTTTTCTAGGCTTTTGTTGTGGACTCACCCATTGTCCTATCAACACATATCTCTTTTACTTAACCCTGTGGAGTTGCAAAATAATAGAAGGAAGGAGTGGTTTGTCAATGATTAACCAACCTATTGTTGGTCACATTCTTGCAGAATCTAGCATCAGCCCTAAAAGAGCTGGGAGTCTGGGAGGAGTGCCTCTACTCCATTCAACTGGTCCCTCAGCACCTTCTTGGCCACTTCTAGCCACTCTCCCTGGGTACACAGGGAACGTCGTAATGAGTTACCTGTAGTTCGCCAAACATGCACCCTCTTGTGGCCTCCATAACTTTGCTTACGCTGGTCTCTGCCTCTAATACCTCCCCCCTCCCCCTTTCTATACCTGATGAGCTCCTATTCTTAACTTAACACTCACTTCTATGTCACCTAATCTAAAAATCTTCCAAAAGCATCTCACAAACACTTGATACATACCTCCATCTTAGGCCCCATCACGTTACTATCACTAACACTACACGTGTTGCTTCACCTCTCAAGTACTCACAGGCAGGCCTTGTGCTAGTGAATATCTTATGGACAGGAACTGTGTTTTCCTTCAGCGCCTTTCACAAGTCAGGCATATGTTAGATGCATTCTAAATTCCTAGAATTTTAGAGCTATAAGGAACCTTGGAGTTCATCTAATCCAGTGGTTTTCGAACTCTATTTTAGTTCTGCAATCCCTCTTCAGACAAAATCTTACATGGAAACGATATTTAAATAGGTGAGAACAGAGAAGCTCTAGTTAAAAAGCAAAGGAGATGGTGGTGTCGAGAGAGAGAGAAAGAGAGGGAGAGAGAGAGAGAGAGAGAGAGAGAGAGAGAGAGGCCCGGAGACCCACCTCCACAGGTCAAAATCGAAAACCCACAGGTCTTACTCAATACCTTCATTTTGCTGATGAGACAACCATGGTCAGGGAACAATTCTATCTCATATAAATCTACTCCACCCTACATCTTAAGAAAGTTGTCACTTCACTCTCTCCAATCTTCTAGAATCATCATGGACCATTTTTAAAGTCTTTGTGTGATAAACGATTTCCTTTTTCATGTATTATGCATCCTATTAACCAATTCTTCAAGGAAGGTGTTTATAGGCAAGTTATTACTGTGTCAGGATTGCAGAAACATGTACAGCAATTATCTGGGGTTTTTTTTAATTGCTTTAAAAAATAAATTTCACCTATAATATTGTGTGGGTGTTTGTAAAATTAACAGGCTTGAGTCTGTGCCACATAGTTCTGCCAGTGTGCCTCCGTGAGCAGTTCCAACCTGCAAAACTCTCTTCCAGGCTGAAGATACTAAGGAAGTATCTTTAGTTTCTTTTGACAAGGTCCGGTTTGGTTTTTGTTGTTGTTGTTTAATTAATTAATTATATTTATTTTATTTATTTATTTTTGGCTGTGTTGGGTCTTTGTTGCTGCGTGCGGGCTTTCTTTAGTTGTGGCGAGCAGGGGCTACTCTTCGTTGAGGTGCGCAGGCTTCTCATTGCGGTGGCTCCTCTTGTTGCAGAGCACGGGCTCTAGACACGTGGGCTTCAGTAGTTGTGGCACGTGGGCTCAGTAGTTGTGGCTCACGGGCTCTAGAGCGCAGGCTGAGTAGTTGTGGTGCACGGGCTTAGTTGCTCCGCGGCATGTGGGATCTTCCCGGACACAGGGCTCAAACCCGTGTCCCCTGCATTGGCAGGCGGATTCTTAACCACTGCACCACCAGGGAAGCCCTTTGTTGTTGTTTTTAAATAATCCAGGAAGTGGACCAAAGCACTCCCTTCCTTTATAAGCCACAATGCATTGAGATGTAACTCCGAGGGTGGAGGCATTTGCTTATTCTTAAGCAGGTCCTGGGTACTTTCAAATTATAAGGAAAGTAACTGGAAATTCTTAGGGTCAGATCACAATTGCCTCAGGAGTAAATGCATATTGTGAATTCCTGCAGAGAGGATATTGTCAATTCCATTACAGTCACAACTCTTTAAATCAAACCTTTTCTCTCCTTTCCACCAACACCACCCTAAGTCAGGTCTCACCATCTCTTGTATGTACCATTGCTTTCGCCCTCTAACAAATTTCTCCATCTTCAGTTTCAATCCCTCGGACCCAGCTTTTTGTTTTCTTTTGTTTTGTTTTGTTGTTTGTTTAACATCTTTATTGGAGTATAATTGCTTTACCACGGTGTGTTAGTTTCTGCTTTATAACAAAGTGAATCAGTTATACATATACATATGTTCCCATATCTCTTCCCTCTTGCGTCTCCCTCCCTCCCACCCTCCCTATCCCACCCCTCTAGGTGGTCACAAAGCACCGAGCTGATCTCCCTGTGCTATGCAGCTGCTTCCCACTAGCTATCTACCTTACGTTTGGTAGTGTATATATGTCCATGCCACTCTCTCACTTTGTCCCAGCTTACCCTTCCCCCTTCCCATATCCTCAAGTCCATTCTCTAGTAGTTCTGCGTCTTTATTCCCGTCTTGCCCCTAGGTTCTTCATGACCTTTTTTTTTTTTTTTAATTCCATATATATGTGTTAGCATACGGTATTTGTTTTTCTCTTTCTGACCTACTTCACTCTGTATGACAGACTCTAGGTCCAGCCACCTCACTACAAAGAACTCAATTTCGTTTCTT
This sequence comes from Aethalodelphis obliquidens, assembly GCF_003676395.1. NCBI lineage: Eukaryota > Metazoa > Chordata > Mammalia > Artiodactyla > Delphinidae > Aethalodelphis > Aethalodelphis obliquidens. The sequence continues at coordinate 14,742,897 of NW_020837970.1, read as the reverse complement.
TTTATGGCTGAGTAATATTCCATTGTATATATGTGCCACATCTTCTTTATCCATTCATCTGTCAATGGACACTTAGGTTGCTTCCATGACGGACCCAGCTTTTGAGCTGCTGCTAGAGAGGACTTTTGCAAATGCACTTGAGTCCTTGCAAAGTGATGGTGACCAAAAGGGCCTTCTGGGACGCTGATCTGGTTCTGTTTCTTGATTTGAGCTTTTGGTTACATGGATGTGTTCGCTCTGTGAAAAATTCATGAATCTGTACATTAATGATTTGTATACGTTTCTGTCTTCATGCATCACTCTACCGTAGCTGGTTTATTTGTCCTGTTAGACTGTGATCCAGGGATGCTTCTTTCATCATCTTTGTATCCAGTATCTAGCACACAGTGGTTATTCTACAAATTATTGTTGAATGTTATAGGCATAAATAATTAAACGAATAAATGGAATTGAAGACTCAGGTGGCAAGGGCTATAGGATTTTATCTAGGGCGGGATGATTAGATATACAAGAATGGAATTATGAAAAGTGGGGGAGTGAGTAGAGTAGAGGGTCGGTAGGAAGGTTATTTAGAAGTGTTGTGTTCAGACAGGAGGAAGACCAGAGTGAAGTGAGGCACTCATAGAGCACCTGCCAGCACAAGCCACACTGGCATCCCCACACCCTGCCCCACTTTAGGCCAGCTCTCCTTCTTGACGTCCCTATTCTGGGACTGCAATCCTCCCCGTCACAAAGGCACCAAAACACCAAAACTCCTCTTTTCTCTCTTTTTTGTCCCCCTCCACCTTCCATTTGCTGCCAAACTAAATGTTTCTTTAATCAATCCTCCTTCCATTCCCATCACTGGCCCCCTTGTTAAGATTCTCCTGGATTCTTAGTCTAATTGTTCCTACCTGGTTTCCCTGTTAGGACTTTATGTGACATGGAAATGGACTGATTTTTTTGAAAAGAAAAGAAAAAAGACTAGAAGGGAAGATTCATTAAAAGATTACAGGGATGGGGTTTCCCTGGTGGCACAGTGGTTAAGAATCCACCTGCCAATGCAGGGGACACGGGTTTGAGCCCTGGTCCAGGAAGATCCCACATGCCGCGGAGCAACTAAGCCCATGCGCCACAACTACTGAGCCTGCGCTCTAGAGCCCGCGAGCCACAACTACTGAACCCACGTGCCACAACTACTGAAGCCCGCGCCTAGAGCCCGTGCTCCGCAACAAGAGAAGCCACTGCAACGAGAAGCCCACTCACTGCAACGAAGAGTAGCCCCCACTCGCCACAACTAGAGAAAGCCCACGCACAGCAACAAAGACCCAACACAGCCAAAAATAAATAAATAAAATAAATAAATCTATACATATAAAAGAAAAGATTACAGGGATGACCTACGGAACCTCAAAAAAAAAAAAAAAAGCTAGAGTTAGGGACAAGAAAAGTCACCAAGGCTCATTTGCTGCCTCTTTCTGTGCACTTCTTGGTAATTTTAGTCTACGCATCTTTCTCCTGTTCCTCAGACCTCATGGTGGAAATCATGGCCATTGATCCACACACCGAAGTTTTACATCAGCTTCCAAGAGACCACACCGGACAGGGATGAGAATCTCCCAGGCTCAATACCAAATTCCCATGCAAGGGACTCTGATTAGTCCCCTGGGTCAGGCCTCTGCCCCGGAATCACTCAGTTGTATTCTGGGGACACCATCCAACTGCGACAAAGACTGTCCATGATTGAGCACCGTCGCCATGAGGAAGGGGTGGGGCCATTACCAGAGAAGAGGAGCTGGACAAACAACCCAAGGATGAATTTACACCTTTGGCTTTGAATCTGCCTGGCAAGCCACCACAGGTCTATCTTTCCCAAAGGAGAGCTCTGATCAGGTCACTCTCACTCAGCAACTTGACCTCAGCTGCAGGGTCACCTCACCTGTGGTCATGCCCCAGGACAGCCTATAGCTGCCCTACAGTGAGACCAAGTGAGGTGGGGGGTCTATAGTCCTGGCCATTAACCTGACCTGGGACAACACTGCCAGGCACTGCTCCTGGCAGAATTCCCCACCCAGTTGGCTGAGGCTTTGCCAAGCTTGCATTGCAATTCCACTTCCTCCTCTGTCCTTCCTGCTTCCTCTCACCTCCTTCCATGGTTGTTGACTCTAATGCACTCTGTCTCCGTGTCTGCTTCCAGAGGAGCCAAGCTTTGACAATTGCACAGATCCTTCTGCCCACCTAGGTTTCCCATTTCCTATCATCTCCTCCTGCCTCAATTCATCCTTCCCCTTCAGATGCCACCTCTTCTCAGAAGCTTTGCCTAGGTGCCCCAATCAGACGTATTCTCTCCATCCAGTAATCTCTGTCACCACCTCAGACGGTGTACCTTTTTTACTGAACTTGTCTGATTCTCCCCAGTATTGTAGCTATTTGTAAGCCTTTCCACCAATCCCCCAACCTTCCCATAATACACACTAATCAGTGAGCTCTTGGAGTGGAAGTCAGTTTTGCTTTTTTTTTTTCCTCTTTCTCCAATGCTCTGCTAAGTACATGGTCAGTCCTCAGCGCGGGATTATTAATGTTCCCAAACACTTGGGAGAATCAGGCAGTAAACGAATATAAACCACCAAAGGTCTTTAAAAAATTTTTTTTTCCTTGAACAAGACAGGACAGAAATAAATTTTAAAATACCAAATGTTTGCAAAAGTGTTTAATCTTCGCTACTAGTCTATAAGCTCCTAGACAACAGAGACTAAATCTTATCAATGTATTCATATCCCTCCCAAGCACGATTTTAGGTCAGTGTAAGATAGAGGCTAAACCCACCAGGTCTGCAGCTCACTAGGCCTGGGGTCACATCTTGACTCCGTCATTTACTTCCTGCACACCCTTGATCAATTCACTTCATTCATTTAACCTTTAGTTTTTTACCTGTAAAATGGGAAATACCTGTAAAATACCTGCCTCACAAGGTTGTTAAGGGACTAAATGGGATAACTGTATGAAGTATAGTGTCTGGGTCAAGTAAGAGTTTGATAACAATTAGTTAATTTTGTTTATTATTAAAGGGTGTTCTATAATGTTTACTAAATGAATGAGTGAATACGAAGAAAGGAGGAGGAAGAAAATAACTTGGAGAAAATTTACGTAGACATTTACGTAGAAAGCAGAGACCAGGAGTTATAGGATGAGATGCCAAGTCCTGTGAATTTCATAACTCTGTCATCCTACTTATGAGTGTTTGCCCATAGTAGGCACTCAAAAAATGCAACTCTTCCAGAGACCAAAATGGGACAGGAGATAAAGGAAATAGATGTCTTAGACTAGGGCAACTGTTCTCAAATCATTTGGTCTTAGGATTACTTTACCCTCTTAAAAATTATCAAGGATCCTAAGAAGTTTTGTTTATGTGGGCTGTATCTGTCACTATCTACAGTATTAAAAATTAAAAATGAGGACATTTTAAAATATTGTTTTATTCTTTTGAAAATAACAATAACAAACTCGCGTTACATGTTGACATAAATAATATCGTTTATGAAAAATAACTATATTTTCCACACAAAAAATGGTGAGAAGAGTCGCATTGCGAATTCCTTTGATGTTTGGCTAACAGAAGACAGCTGGATTCTCATATCTGCTTTTGCATTCAATCTGTGACATGCTGTTTTGGTTGAAGTACGTGTAGAAAACCTAGCCTCACACAGATATGTAGATGGAGAAGGGAGGAGTATTTTAAAAGCCTTTTCAGATAATTGTGAATATTCCTCTTTGCTACCACTCTAAAACTTATTCAGTTTAACTTTATTAAATCAAATAAGTTTCTTAAAGGTCAGTTTCAATGTGGATTATGAAACCACATCACGAACCTTTCCCACTCTGTTATATTAAAATCCATGTACTTTGAATGGATCATTTTACTCGTGTGTGATTTTGTAACATTATGTTTTGGTCATTTAGAAAGTATTGGCTCACTGAGTTATACAGAACTTCCAAATGTTGACATAGCTCATTGTATAATATCCAAAAAAAATCACGTTTGTTAATATCGCCACTAATCTCATCAGAAAAGTCTTTCAGTGTTGGTAAGCTGTCAAGTTCTCAATGGCAAATACAGGTTTTCCAAACTTCTAGTTTTCGGTTAAAAACCTGAATTTTATCATTGGCAACAAATGCTATCAGTTACTTTCCTTAAGGTGACTGGCATACTTTGTTTATATTTAAGAGAATGTCTACCAAATATTCAAGTTTCAATAACCACCCTTGTCAGTTTTTGCCAGTCTTCTTTCAAGTAAAAATGGTGTTTCAGGAAAAAAACAGGGAATTCAGTCTGCATCTCAGAACAATTGCACTTCTCCTTGAGACAACCATTGTTCTTCAGTAGTTAGTAGAAGTGCTTTACTTGTACTTTCCATTTCATCATACAGGATAGTATTAAAAAGACAGGTACTAAAGGGTCAAGATTTAATAAAAGTCATACTTTTACTGCTTCCTTAAGGACACTCTTAAGTGAATCCAGCTTTTCTTTTCAAACTGAGAGTGCAGCGTGGTGAAAATTGCAATGTCTACCAGTACACTGTGCTGCCACTGCCTTACTTCATGCTAGGGTGCCAGCAATTGTGCCCATCACTGCTTTTGTACCATCACATCATTGCTTTTGCACCATCAGTTCAAATGTTAACCTTGGGAAAAAAGCCAATTAACATCTTCGTATTATTATGAAAATAGTCTTGACAGACCCCCTGGAATGGTCTTGAGATCAACAAGGGTCCACGTACCACACTCTGTAACAGCTGGACTATAGAAAAGAAATTGAGAAAACAATAAGTCATAACTCAGGCTTCCCTGGTGGTGCAGCGGTTAAGAATCCGCCTGCCAATGCAGGGGACACAGGTTCGAGCCCTGGTCCGGGAAGATCCCACATGCTGCAGAGCAACTAAGCCCATGTGCCACAACTACTGAGCCTGCGTGCCACAACTACTGAAGCCTGCAGGCCTAGAGCCTGTGCTCTGCAACAAGAGAAGCCACCGCAATGAGAAGCCCGCACACCGCAACCAAGAGTAGCCCCCGCTCACCACAACTAGAAGAAAGCCCGCACGCAGCAATGAAGACCCAACGCAGCCAAAAAAAAAAAAAAAAAAAAGTCATAACTCAAAGGATTATGGCCTAGAGGAGGGATTTGGGGAACTACAGGGAAATTTGAAGACAGAGTCCCTGGAAGGGACTATAGAAGACCCCTAGGGTTGGCAGATTTCATAACTGAAGTTTTGGTTATCTTTGTTTTTAAGTCCTCTAGGGAGACCCCACCCCTTTATTGCCTGTACCTGGGGAGGACTGCTCCCAACACTAGTTTTTTTTTTTTTAATTTTGTTTTATTTATTTTTTATACAGCAGCTTCTTACTAGTTATCTATTTTATACATATTATTGTATATATGTCAATCCCAATCTCCCAATTCATCACACACACACCCTTTCCCCCCTTGGTGTCCATACGTTTGTTCTCTGCATCTGTGTCTCTATTTCTGCCTTGCAAACCAGTTCATCTGTACCATTTTTCTAGATTCTACATATATGCGTTAATATACGATATTTCCAACACTAGTTCTTGTTACACCCCTGTTTTATGTTTTCTGGCCGCGCAGGGAGATCTTAGTTCCCCGCCCCTGCAGTGCAAATGCTGAGTCTTAACCACTGGACCACTGGGGAAGACCCTACAACCCTGTTTTTACGAGACCCTGAAGGCCTGTGACCTGCCTGCAGTTCTCTACCCTCTACCTCTTTTTTACTTTATTATTTTCTACTTTGGGGCACAAATGCATTTGGGGGGAGGTGACATTTGTTCTGTAATTCATCAATTCTGATATGTACATCATTTTCACATTATAAAATCCCTGAAATTGAGACATCTATAGCAATCAATGGCATCTTATAATTGCTTTTGGCCAGTTAGGGGTCATGGCACAGTTGGCACCACCCATGCATATGTGAACTTGGTTATTGTTTCTTGTGACCTGAGTAGACTGCTGCAGACTGCCAATGTCTCTGTCAACAAACCACTTAGAAAACATTTCGGGAAGGACCGTGAGGCCTGCTTGTTTGAAAACCTCTGTTGACGTCTTCTGGTAAGATCAACTAACAGAATGGAAGGCAGGGGTTTGTCAGAAACAATTACAGAGTACTCCTTGAGGATACATTGCATCACTAATGCTCTTGGTGGCAGAGAGGACAATATTGTGTGGAAAACAGACTTCGATTACTCTCAGCTGAAAAGTGACCTAGGAGAGTTGGCCTTGGAATGTGAAGATATTTCAGGAATACCTAACCTATTTATTTGTCTATACTTTCCTTTTTGTACATGAATGCTATGTAATAAAAGCAAATGTCTAAATGAGTCTGAGAGAGCTCTTTCAATAAGTATAAAATGAAAAGTCTAATACAGATGGCCAATAGGCACATGAAAAGATGCTCAGCATCGTTAATTATTAGAGGAAGGCAAATCAAAACTGCAGTCAGGTACCATCTCACACCGGTCAGAATGGCCATCATCAAAAAGTCTACAAATAACAAATGCTGGAGAGGATGTGAAGAAAAGGGAACCCTCCTACACCGTTGCGGGGGAATGTAAGTTGGTGCAGCCACTATGGAGAACAGTATGGAGGTTCCTCAAAAGCCTAAAAATAGAGTTGCCATATGATCCAATAATCCCACCCCTGGGTGTATTTCCAGACAAAACTATAATTCAGAAAGACTCATGCACCCCTATATTCATAGCAGCACTATTCACAGTAGCCAAGACACAGAAACAACCTAAATGTCCATCAGCAGATGAATGGATAAAGAAAAAGTGGTACATATATACAATGGACTATTACTCAGCCATAAAAAGAATGAAATTATGCCATTTGCAGCAACATGGATGGGCCTAAAGATTATCACACTAAGTGAAGTAAGTCAGACAGAGAAAGACAAATACCATATGATATCACTTATATGTGGAATCTAAAATATGACACATAAGGAACCTCTCAGAACTCTGCTTTTTAAGGTAGGTCAGAGTTCTAAGGGTAAATTTCAACAGGCCAATTTATCATAATTTAAATTACTGAGTTAGAAAAAACAAAGGTTTAGTTTCTAGGCTAAAATAAAGAATTTCTTATTTTAGGATATCTAATTGAAAGCCACTGATAGAATTTAGCTATCAGAAATGTTAAAAGACTGGTTTATAATGGTCTATTTCTGATACATGAATACTTATAATAACCATGTACAAATGGAAGTCAAAAGTATACCATGCTTCTTAAATATTAGCAAACAGGGCCATGACTTGCAAATTTTAAAATGTGCAATTACTTTTAAACTACAAATATGTTCCCACCAAGTGCCGATAAATACTTTTATAGTACTTGTTAAAGAAAGGTTTCAATATGTATTAAACAAGCAGCCCTAAAAATATGCAACTGTTCGTACTTTATGGAAAAATTAAAGACAAACAACATATAAAATATGACACATATGAACTTATCTACGGAACGGAAACAGACTCACAGACATAGAAAACAGATTTGTGGTTGCCAAGGAGCAGGGGGAGGGATGGATTGGGAGTTTGGGATTAGTAGATGCCAACTATTATATATAGAATGGATAAACAACAAGGTCCTGCTATATAGTACAGGGAACTATAGTCAATATCCTGTGATAAACCCTAATGGAAAAGAATATGAAAAAGAATGTATATATGTATATAACTGAATCACCTTGCTGTACAGTAGAAATTAACATTGTAAATCAACTATACTTCAGTAAAATAAAATAAAATGAAAAGTCTAAGTGATAAGAAAGTATTGTGTCATGGTTTATTTGGCAGCATTTTTTTGTTCATTCTTAGTGATACATAAAATGATGGGTATATCTTATAACTGAGGTATTTTAGATTTGATGAATTATGGTGGTCATATTTAGGTATATCTGAAGTTTTGAAACATGGCACTTGTGAGTGAAGAGACTCTAATATCGTTGTTCCTTGTTTGTTTCCTTATTGTTTTCTTCCCAATACAAACATTTGCTTATATATCATGAAAGATAAAACCAATTTAGAAATGAAAGAGAAAGTCCCCCATCAACTTGGTCCCCAGACATACCACTGTAAACAGAACAGTGTATACTCTTTCAAAAATAAACTAAAATATACTTTTAAATATATTATTTTTGAAGTATTTGGTACTTATAAAAGAATATATGTAATGTATACGTTAAGTTATGAAGCATAAAACTAATAATCATGAACCCATCTCCCACTTTAAGAATTATAAATCCCGATAGCACTGCATCTTCTTGTATATGCCTTCCCAAGCCCATCACCCAGTTTCCCCACCAGGGAACCTGATTTTGTTGTTGTTGTTGTTATTTCTCTTGTTTTCAGTATAATTTTACTATATATGTGTGAATTCCTATACAATGTATTATGTTTGTTTTCTTGCCTTTGAACTTTTAAAAAAATAGTATTATTCTGTATATATTCTTTTTTTTTTTTTTTATTCTGTATATATTCTTCTGCAACATGCTTTCTGGACTCAACATTGTATTTGTGGGATTCATCCATATTAATGCCTATAATTCAGGGCTTCTCAACCTTGACACTGTTGATATATTGGACTGGATGATTTTTTGTTGTGGGGGGCTGTCCAGTGCATGTTAGGGCCTGACACACAGTAGCTTCTCAATAAATGTTCTTTCTTTTGTAGCCAACTTGTACACCAAAGTGCTCAGTAATAATATTTGTTGAATGAATGAATGAGTGAATGAATGAATGAACTAAGCCTTTACTCTTCTGGGGCATCTTCTTAGGGCTTCTGCTGCCCTAGCTTATCACTCTTGGCTTGGTTCTTTCACTTAAGCTTTGAATCCTGACTGGATCTGAATTAAATGGTGGCCTTTGGCCATAGCTCATCTCCCTGTGGGAAGCCAAAAGCAACCAGGAGAATACTTGACCCATTCAAAGAAGGTGGCTTCTGGACAGTTCCATCTCCATGTCAAAGGCCAGAAACTTCTGATTTTCAAGAGAATCCCCAAATTCCGGATTTTATGGATATCTTCTGATATTTAAACATTTGCCAAGGATTCAATTTCTTTTTTTTTTTTTCACATCACATAGGACAAATTAGAAATGCCTAAGCTTGGCTTTGGCCCTCAGGCAGCCAGTTGACAGACTTTGCTTCAAGCTAGCCACCATGGTCCTGCTTTCATGTGACCACAGAGGTCTTGGCTCTTGGCCTTGGGAATAGGACCTTCACGTAGGGCCCTAGGACCCTTTCCATGGGAGCTTCTCCGGGCCAAAGACTAAGGGAAGGGGAAGAAAGCCAACATTTGTAGATGCACCCTGCACAAGATTCCCACTCTTTCCTTCAACTGCTGCAGCAGCCCTGTGAGATAGGTGTTATCATTATCCCCATTTTGACAGAAACAAAAGCTCAGAATTACAACATCACTTGCTAAAGTTCCACTTTGCTACTAAGTTACAGGCCTAGGATTTGAACCCAGGACTATCTGACCAGACTATAAACTCATTTAGAGAAGAGAGAAACAGTGCCCTATTCCTCTCTGTATTCTTCCAAACACAGGTCTGGGCACGTAGTCAGTGCTCAGTAGGCATGGCTGATTGATTATCAATTGACTGTCTGGAGAAAGACATGCTTATGGCTACATCTTCTCAACACTTAAACAAGAATTTGAGATTCAGTTTGTCTAGGCCCGATAGGCAAACTCCTCTACCAAACAAGAAAACAACACACATGTACAAATACACTGAATTATCTGAATTGAGTTCTTATCTGAACTGGCATCAAAGAGATACTGAAGAGATAGAAATATTTAAAAGAATAGTGATTACCTACCAGTTTTTCATAAGCTCTTTCCATTCTCCCTGCCTCTCATCCCCCTCAAAAGAACATTTTTGTCGTTAAAAAAAAAGGCTCCAATTATTCTTTCATGAGCATATCCTGAAAAGGATTCCATACACTAAATTAGTGTGAGTGGCTGGTGGTGATGACAATGATACCTCAACTCTGAGCAGTGATTAATATTTCTATGTCAGTATTTTACAATATGGAGCTCAAATTACAGACTTAATCCAATGAAAAAACATGAGAGGTATTTATAGTCAGAATACTTGTTGAAAGATTCCCCACCTATAGAAACATACAGGATAGCTCCAGGGAGTATATCATCATTTTCCTAAAATTTTGGCAAGAAGCTGTTAGGAGTCCTGGTATGGCTGGCAACATGGAAGAACATTTCCTCCTCTTGACGGCTCCAGCCAGCTTCTGACAGCCCTGCGCCAGCTTCCCAGAGCTACAAATGGCTTGGGGTGATTTTATCTTGACTTTATTATCCTAACTCACAACCTATAGAAGTAATAAAAGAGGAAACACAATGGATGAAATGTGAAGCAACAGCAATGAGCCATGACCAATTTAAGATGAAGTTCAAAATGCATAACCAAGCAACGGACTTAATCCAAATTCAAACAGTAGGTAGTAAGGTGGAAAAGCCCCAAAGACAGTAATGGCATTAGAAAACTATAAGTAAAAGAACTAAAATATTCCTTTGACTCCAAGTGGGGCCGGAGAGGCAGATTCTTTTTCCTCCCTCTTAGGAGGCTTGAAATGGAAGTCAGGGATGAGAAAAAAATATTTTCTATGTAGTTCACTGTGCTCAGATATCATTTGTAGTATTATAAGAGACTGGCCATAATTTATTTATGTGTTCATTTGAAAGATATGTTTCAAAAGATGCATGTACCCCAATGTTCAGAGCAGCATTATTTACAATAGCTGACATATGAAGCAACCTAAGTGCCCATGAACAGATGAATGGATAAAAAAGCTGTGGTGTACATATATATATGTATAATGGACTACTACCCAGCCAGAAAAATGAGTGAAATTATGCCATATGGAACAACATGGATTAAGTCGGAGAGTATTTTGCTTAGTGAAATAAGTCAAAGAAAGACAAATACTGTATGATATCACTTACATGTGGAATCTAAAAAATAAGACAAAGTAGTGAATATAACAAAAAAGAAACAGACTCACAGATACAGAGAACAAACTAGTGGCTACCAGTGGGGAGAGAGAAGGGGGAGGGGCAAAAGAGGGGTAGGGGATTAGAGGTACAAACTACTATGTATAAAATAAATAAGCTACAAGGATATATTGTACAGCACAGGGAATATAGCCAATATTTTATAATCACTATAAATGGAGTATAACCTGAAACATATAATATTGTGAATCAACCATACCTCATTAAAAAAAAAAACTCTGAAGGAAAAAAAAATATGTTTTGACATCTGCCCTATCATATTTCTGCCTTCAAATCCCTCACAGTCCAGGGAGGGGCTCAGTCATGAACAAATAGTTACAAAATGAAATAAGTTACGGATCAAAAAAAGTGGGAAGCACAGAGGAAGGAGCAGCGTGACTCCTCCCTTGAGGATGGAAATAGGGGTGAGGAACTGAGAATCTGGGGCTGGGGCAGGGAATTCCCCATCACAGGTTGCTGAGCCACCAAAACCAGAAGTTTGACCCAAGTCCGGGGTCCATGCAGAAAGCCAAAGTCCCAAGTTGGAATGAAAGTCCTGGCATGGACAAGGCAAAGGGCTCAGAGACAACTCAGTGTTGGAGCATAGAGCCCCAGATCTGGGAAAATAGGGGGGGCCAGATTGACCACAATTGCCTGAATACCCCCTGCTGCTCCTATACCCCTGTCCCTTCCCTGGGACCTCCCCATGATCCAGCAACCAGTGGGTTCAGATGGCCCACCAGGGGCCCCCAGGACGGAGCTGTGTGATAGGCCTGCCTCTGTTTTGATGGCTTTTACGTGCTTGCCGAGGCGGGGCGGGGGGGCGATATGCAGGTGGACCAGCCAAGTTTGATGGTTTAGGATGCGATGAAGCGAGTATCTTGCCCTTTTGTGGGGGAAAAGGAGAAGTTTTCTCAGACACTTTGATAAAGAGGCAGGTATGGAGCTGGTGGAAATGGGGCATGAGGGAGTGTGTGCGTAAAGGCAGAAAGCATGTACGGGGCTGGGCTCTGAGCTCGAGGGGCCGTGGGTGCCAATGAGCCTGAGCCAGTGGGCTTGAGCCATGTTGGGGAGCCTCAGGCGAGGCTTCAGGGCTTAGACTTTATGCTCTAGCCAAAGAGGAAGACTTTCTTTCCAATTAAGAAGAGGTGGTTCTGAACCCAGGAGCTCTCATTGCCTTACTAGATGGGTCTGAATGCTGATGGTAGCCATGTTTTTTTCTGTGTCCCAGAGAACAAGCCACTAGGAAACAGACACAAGCTGTTTGCTGCTCTGTCACTGCCTGTGTGCTGAGTAGGGCTGCAGATGTCCCGGTCACAGGAAAGCTTTGCTTGAGAGAATGCCCAGAGGTGTGCAGACATAAGAATCATGCCCAGGGGCCCTCAGGAGGGTAAGCAGTCCCATTGCCCCAAGTCCTGAGATGCAGCCATTTCCCTGGGCCTTGACCTTTGGCCTCTCAGGCTCCCAAGGGCTGCAGAGTCTGTTTTCACTGGCCCAAGAGGTAGTTTTCACAGGTCCCTTGTGGCAAATCATACATCTTCTATAATGAAAGAATGCTATCTTACTAGAGACACAGCTCATCTGTCCCTGGTCTGTTCCTTGGGGCACTTTCTGTACAGAAAGTATAAACGTCATCTGAGCATCCAACAGACTTTCTTTCCTTCCCATCTGTGTAAAAATTTACCCATAACACCACTTTATGCTGCTTAAATTTTCAGGGACTTGGAGGGACCATTTCAACCAGCTTCGTGGCACCTTGGTGAGGGAGGTGTCATCACCCCCTCCTATAGGGGAGGAAACTGAGGCTCAGAGAGGGTAAGTTCCACCTTTTGTGAAGTTGAGATTTAAACCCAGACTTGCCAGAAGCCCCAGTCCATGCTCTTCCCACTGGCCCACATTCTCTCTCCTCCCAGGGAAGAGATGCTGATGCAAGGGCTACTATTTCCAAGGGCCTGGAGTTCCTCTGAATGTTTGTTTATCAGTTTGGTTGAGTATAATAAGACAAATCATTCTGACTGGGCCTTAAAGACAAACATCTCATGACAGTGAAAAGTGTGAGAAGGGAGGGTTCATCATAATATTTTGCATTTATAGGACTCTATTTTCCCAAGCATTTTACAGTTTCCACTGCACTGAGTCACCCAACCCTCCTGTGAAGGAGCTGGAGCATTTATAACACCGGCTCCTTCTGAGGGTTAGGTCAGGCAGGCTACTCCAAATTTCAGCGGCTTCCCCTTTTGGCGGTTACAGTCCTCCATGGGGTATTAGAAAAGAGGGGATTTGAATAGCAGGGACCCTCTATCACCATGTACTCCTCTCTCCTCACTGGGGCCTCCTGGGACCTTTTCATGGTCCCCTTGAGAGGAAGCTGCTTGCTCCAAATGGGAGGGGCAGGCCACTCGCACTCTCCTGCCCCCTCCCTTTATTCTTCCCCGGCATCATCATAGGAGGCTAAACTACGAGGGTAGGGTAACTAGGGACAATCTCAATGTAGCAATGGAAAAAAATTTAAACACGCATGCTAAATATGATTTCTTCCCCCGTAGATTAAGAGTGCCAAGAAGTGAAACCAAGAAGTTTAGGACCAAGAAGTCATCCCAGGTATGTCTGTGGGTACCACAGGCCTCCAGGGCTGCCACATTGCACAGCTCAGCCCCATCTGGAGCCTTGCCAGTCCCTAACCCTGTGCCGTAGCCTCATGTTTCTCTGAGAAAGCTTCTTCTTTTTTACTTCTGCCTTGCAGATCTGACTTGCAAATCTCTCCACTCTGCCTCAAAAATCTGTTCCCACTTTTTAGGAAACCCCACCTTTAAATCCGAGGACTTGATCTCACTTTACAGGATTCCCTACCCCAGAAGTACAGTTCCTTAGGTGTGAGTTATTCAGTCTGGAATGATAGCTAGAGTGCGGCAGGACAGACCACACAGGGTAGTGGCACTCTCTTCCACAAGATAATCAGAGGTTGGGGAGGGTCTTACCAGATTCCTCTGGAACCCACCCACTGCCCCAGTCCCCACTACCACTACCCTGTGAGAATCAGGTAGGCTTCTTTATTTTTCTGATTAACCAGTTGGTAACTTTAGATCAGATATACACTCATCTCTAATGGACAGTTTTAGTCTAAAGCCCTAAAGCTAAATAAAGACTGCAGACATCTTTTATTTGGTGAGTGCTGTGTTTTCAAAAATGTTTGAGAATTTGAACTCCTTTAAGTAGGGCATGACTTCTCAATTAGCCACAGTCCCCACTGTTCCCTAGTGTCCTACACCTAGGCTGATTCACTCATTTATATTATCTGTGTTGCCCCTATAGGCATCTGTGTTTGCCACTACTCTTCCAAACTCACAAGGAAGAAGAGAAACATTTTCATAATTGTTCCCTAATTTGCAAACCTGCTTGTCTCTCAGTGGAGCTGGTACTGCACATTATTACTGCATCGTGCTTGATCTTTTCCTTAAACCCCCTTCCTCCTTTCAAACAAGCTTCCTTGGCTCCATTGGCATTTTAAAATTTCATTACTGAATGGCCAAAAAGCACATGAAAAGTGCTCAACATCACTAATTATTAGAGAAATGCAAATCAAAACTACAATGAGGTACCACCTCACACCGGTCAGAATGGCCATCATCAAAAAATCTACAAACAATAAATGCTGGAGAGGGTGTGAAGAAGAGGGAGCACTTCTACACTGTTGATGGGAATGTAAATTGGTACAGCCACTATGGAGAACAGTATGGAGATTCTTTAAAAAACTAAAAATAGAGCTACCATATGATCCAGCAATCCCACTCCTGGGCATATATCTAGAGAAAACCATAATTTGAAAATATATATGCACCCCAATGTTCATTGCAGCCCTGTTTACAATAGCCAGGACATGGAAGCAACCTAAGTGTCCATCAACAGAGGAATGGATAAAGAAGATGTGGTACATATATACAGTGGAATATTACTCAGCCATAAAAAGAGAATGAAATAATACCATTTGCAGCAACATGGATGGACTTAGAGATTGTCATACTGAGTGAAGTAAGTCAGACAGAGAAAGACAAATGTCATATGATATCACTTATATGTGGAATCTAAAAAAAAGGGTACAAATGAACTTATCTACAAAACAGAAATAGAGTTAGAGATGTAGAAAATGACTTATGGTTACCAGTGGGGGGGAAGGGAGGGAGGGAGAAACTGGGAGATTGAGATTGACATATACACACTACTATATATAAAATAGGTAACTAATAAGGACCTGCTGTATAGCACAGGGAACTCTACTCAGTACTCTGTAATGGCCCATATGGGGAAAGAACCTAAAAAAGAATGGATATATGTATATGTATGACTGATTCATTTTACTGTACACCTGAAACTAACAGAACATTATAAATCAACTATACTCGAATAAAAATTTTTTTAAAATTCCATTACTGAGCTGCTTGTCCCTTAAATGTTGCTCCTGTAATTATTCAAACACATGGCCAAAGTTTTGAAATCATCTCTGGGGTTGGGGCAAGATGGTGGGGAAGAGTAGGCAACACCATATTCCTATCACAAACTGAGCAGGAGAGAGGTCCTGACCTGGCTCTGGGACTGCCCTTCAGACTGTAGTGTTCTTTTCAGTGTGAGCAAAAAGAGCTTAGTGAATCCATTCACTAAGACCTGGGAGAGCGAAGGGGCAGCCAAGAGTGTCAGTAGCAGTAGAAGATTCAGGTCAGGGTAACAGGAGGTCCCAAATATTGCAATGTGAGCCACTCTCCATCCCACACACTCATTCCCACGGCCTGGCCGATGTGATTAAACAATCTCAGCACTCTTTCCCACCAAGTGGACTACTCCCTCACAAGCCTTCTCTGTCCCTCACTCCAGGCAGCCACCACAGCCTGAGCAAAGCTGGAAATTATGATGAAACTTATTTCCTATGCTTTGATTACACTGGATGGCTAATCGAAAGACCAGGACTCTGGTGTTAACCCTGCCATTGACTCACTGGGCTATCTGGGGCTTGGGCAAGGCTGCTTACCTCTGCAGACCGGTTTCTTCATCTGTTAAATGAAGTGGTTGGGCAGTTGATTAATTGATTTCCAACCTGATGTCAAGGTTAAGTGAGTAGAATGATGATTTAGGTGAGGAGGGCTGGAAGAGTACAGAAAAGGAAGGGGTCCCTGTGGGTCAGTTGTCCTGAGAGGGTCTCTGACTTAGTAGAATTTATGCAAAGCTGATGGCCACATTTAGAGAAACAGGAGGGGGCTCCAAGCAGGCATCATGGGCAAAGGCATGGAGGTGAGAATGTATTGAACAGGGAGAGGACCTGTAAATTAACAATAATCTCATAAATCCCTGTGTTAGAGGCATGCAGTCACTCGCTCAGTAAACCTTTCCTCTGTCCTACCATGTGTTGGGCGTTGTGCGAGGTGCTGAGGTCCTACTGTGAATAGAAGACACATACAGAGCGACTGCTGCTGTACGCTGGCTCCTTACCCACACTGAAGCGTCGATAGGACTGGACGCAGCTTGCCCTCTGACCCTTCCAGACGGGCAAGGAGATACATTTTAATGGCTGAGTGAGTACAGCCAAGTCACCCAACTGCTCTCAGCACTTGAGTAGATAAGTGAGGCGCTTCATGTGAAAGGCACTTTGTCAACTGTAAAATCCTCCACAGATGTTGTCTATAAATCTAAATGGTAATAATAACCACAATTGAATGAGTTGCTGATGGTAGAATTTCAGGCAAGGGACCTAAAGTGGCAGAAAGCACTCAAAGCCTCTGGAAACCAACTCATCAGAGAAAAGCTGACTTTGACCCTTGCTCCCTGACCATCCCACCTTCAACGTTTTGACCCAGTTTAGGCTTCCTTTTAAAAGCTCATAGAAATACTTTCTCACTATAATTACAGGCAAGGCTCAGGATCTCTGTCGTAAGAGGAGCTGGTAGAGAAGTGACAATTAACCAAGGCACATAACTGAAGGGTAGATAAATATATCCGGTGGCAGATGAGACCCCTTCCTATTGGATACTATTCCCAGTATCCAAGGGCAAAGACAGGAATGTGCTTCATTTAGACCAGAGGGTGCTGAGCACCTTATAATTAAAGGCTCCTGTCAAGAAGTGAGGTGCACGTGAATGTGGGTGATGGAGACTTCTGGGTGCCCTCTGCATGGACTGAGTCAACATGCTCCTTTTCCTACCCAGGAGGCTTTCCGTACTGCTGGCAGTGGCTCGATTTTAAAAGTCTGCTAATCATGAGATCGGAGGGCATGTCTGGAGTAGAGACAGTGTGACTCCTGTCACTGAGCAGAACAATGAAAAGTTCAAAAATAGTAGTATCTGCTAGTGGAAAACCAATAAACATATAATTTCCAGGTAATGACTATCATATAATTAGCTGTCTGCTTTCATATGCCCCAGCAGAAATTGAGTTGGGGAGCAACTGTAACACAGCTTAATAGTCATGGCACATTCCACAGCAAAATGAAGCCTTTTTTTTCTCCCAACAAAAACTGAGGGTCAAAGAGCTCCAAGACTGGCTGAGCCTGGGCCCAATTCACATGGACTGGTGAGCCGGGTTCTTGGGTGACATAAAATGGACTCTGAGCTCGGAATTTGAAGAGCTGGTTATCATTCCAGCTCTACCTGATCCCCTCTTGTGACCGTTCCTCCAGCTCTTGGTGTCCTTCTAATCAGTAAAATGATGGTGTTGGACTAACTCACGCATTCTCATCACACTCAAGGGGGTGAACATTGGTTCTGGAGGCAAAACAGTCTTAGATATTACAACGGCTTATGGCCCTCCAAAGCTCAACCCTATCTGGCAAAATCTTATTTCTTAGCGTTTAACTTATTTCTCTCATCAGGTTTTCTTTGTCATTATCATTAAGTTCGCAGAGGATACACAAAATGCATGCAAGACCCGTACTGCAAAACTACGGGGGATGGATTGGAGGACTTTCTCTTCATCCCTCACTCCATCACAAAGTCCTATCACAAGAGGTGGCTCGTGTGTCCTATTGGCTGCCATTCGCCGCCTCCTGGGTGTTGTTTATGTTTATTTCTCAGTGATTTTGTGTGTGACTTGGGCTTTGAGAATTCAATAAAAAGTTGTCTTTTACTATTTCATTCTTCTAAGTTATTCAATCCATCAATAATTATGTCAAGTGCTGAAAAGAAAAAATGTCAACAATATCTGAAAGACTATCTAGCCAAGTACACACACACAGAGTGCACAAATGGATATACAATACATCTGTGATATTAAAATTTCATGGGAGCAGGGATTAGGGTAAAAAAAAAGGTCTAAAAACACTCTTGGTGAAGGTAATAATAGGTTGAGAACACTGCACTAGATGATTCTAAGAGTCTTTCCAGCTATGAGATTCTGTAGGTCCATGATTAAGAAGTGTCCTCTGAGTTGGTACCCACCCAGCACAGCAACGTCACTTACTATCCTGTGAATTTGGGAAGGTTCCTTAACCCCTCTGAGCCTTGGATTTCTCACTGGGAAAGAGGACATGCTTACATGCCTCAATAGGTATCAGCATCTTCCTTCTAGGGGAAGAGGAATAGACCAGTTTGAGCAGGGTCTTCATTTGTGTTCTCCTAAAATCAGAGCCTGAGACAAGGACTTGAGTGCAGGTAGGTTTGGGGAGATGATCCCAGGAAGCAGGACTGAGTGAATGGGGGGAGTGAGACAGGAAAGGGTGAAAAGTCAGTAAAGGGTGTGAGTTGGTTACTGCTGTGGGCAGGTGGGCCTCAATCCTGCTGGCAAATCTCTGAAGAATTATCTAGAAAGCATCTTAGAATTGTTCCTTTGAAGGATGGGACGCTGGGGCATTCGACCACTGATTTTCGTCCTCCATGGCAGAGGGTTACCCCTGGGGATGTTGACTCCTCTGCACTTTGAGGCTGCCCTGCACTTAGGCTGAGTGAGCTTCTGCAGGTTTGAGAAAAGATTTGAGGCAGAACATGAAAAGATGCTCAGCATTGCTAATTATTAGAGAAATGCAAATCAAAACTACAATGAGGTACCACCTCACACCAGTCAGAATGGCCATCATTAAAACGTCTACAAATAGCAACTCGTGGAGGAGGTGTGGAGAAAAGGGAACCCTTCTACACTGTTGGGGGGAATGTAACTTGGTGCAGCCACTATGGGGAACAGTGTGGAGGCTCCTCAAAAAAACTAGAGTTGCCATATGATCCAGCAATCCCACTCCTGGGTGTATATCCAGACAAAACTATAATTCAAAAAACTACATGCACCCCTATGTTCATAGCAGCAATATTCACAATAGCCAGAACATGGAAACAACCTTAATGTCCATCAATAGATGAATGGATAATGAAGATGTGGTACATATATACAATGGAATACTACTCAACCATAAAAAGAACGAAATAATGCCATCTGCAGCACCATGGATAGACCTAGAGATTATCACACTAAGTGAAATTAGTCAGAAAGAGAAAGACAAATACCATATGATATCCCTTATATGTGGAACCTAAAATATGACACAAATGAACTTCTCTACAAAACAGAAACAGACTCACAGACATAGAGAACAGACTTGTGGGGAGGAGGGGTGGCGGAGGGATGGAGTGGGAGTTTGGGGTTAGCAGATGCAAACTATTACATATAGAATGGATAGATAACAAGGTCCTACTGTATAGCACAGGGAACTATATTCAATATCCTGTGATAAACCATAATGGAAAAGAATATAAAAAAGAATGTATGTACATGTATAACTGAATCACTTTGCTGTACAGCAGAAATTAACACAACACTGTAAATCAACTATACTTCAATTTAAGAAAAGATCTGAGGCAGAAAAGGAGATAAAATGCCTGAGATGGGACATTGTCCGTATGCTTGGAAATATCCATCATGGCCTCAGTGGTGGCCCAGAGCCTCTGCCCAACCACAAAGGAGTGTGTGTTAAGGGGTACTCCTGGCCATTGCACCATCCATCCATCCAGGATCCGTGCACCATCCGTTCATTCAAGCATCCAGGCATCCAACCATGCAGGCATCTATCCATCCATCATGCTCCTTCCTACTATGAAAAAGAATTCGAAGTGAGACACAAATATGTGCTAATACCCTGGAAAAGTCATTCCCTCTTTTGGGGATTTCCTTCTTCTCTGGAAAAAAAAAGGTGGGGAGGGGTTGGGATGCTCGGTCTTACAGCCCCTGGCCAGCTTTGGGGTTTAAAGTGTAGTAAGAACAAGAATTGAAAAGGCAAGTAGAGTGTGGGTTGTCCGCAGCCCACCACAGCTGGAGAAATGAAGTGCAGGTGTGTTCTGGTGAGGTTGGCTGGTTGTCCAGAGAGGCAAAGCCCCGGTGCAGGCCCTCACTCCAGAGTCTGGTCCTCTGCCCCAGAGCTTTAGACACTTGGGTATAGAATCTGGATGTGACTGGGTTCTGGAAATGAAAGTAAAGGTGGTTGGGGAGCTACAGAGTGGGCCCTGATTCAGAATTCCCAAGTTCATCAGATATACCAGGGGCCAATTTATTAACTTAGCATGAGCTATAACTGTCAAGAGAATCAGAACCCTTTGTGGGCTGATCAGCGCATACAGAAGTCAAATGCTAAACACAGGCTCTTTGGGGAGTTTGATTCAGAACCTTGGGAGGGAGCAGGTGCTTTCATGGCAGGTGTCACTAGGCTATGACAGTCTGATCCATCCAACTCTCTCTGGAGGCAGGCTCACAGGTGCTGACAGTGAGCCCACCTTCTCCCCTGACAGTGTGGAGACACGTGGCCAAATTCTGTATTTTGAGTCCTCACCCAGCTGTCCATACTACTATTGAGAGTTCTTACAACTCCCAGATTGGATACAATGCAATTAATTATGAATCAAGTGCCTTAACTGAAATCACATTCCAGGTCTGCTTCCCAGGAATGAGTCTTGGGTGCACTCAAACCCTTCAGTCACCTACCGAGGGTTGCATCCATGATGTGTAGGTTTTCCTAGTTTGGCTCTCTGAGAGTGTACTGGCTAGCCATCCCCTGCTCCCTGGCAACACACACGCACCCTACCCAGAGCTATTCTCTGCTCTGTTCTGTGCCCCAAAGTCTGCCTCTGTGGATGCACCCTTGGCCTCCTTTGCCAGTTCACTTGTGGTTGGCAGGGGACTGGGGACAGAAAGAGATATGGGTCAGATATTTTTCTTTCCCTCTATCTCCCTGCTGTGATGGCCTGTTTTTGGCTGCCTCCCTCCAAGGCTATAGCTCCTGATGGGAAGTCCCTTATTTACTCTTCTTATCCCTTCATACCTAAGAGTGGTAACAGCTTCCCTCCCTCTCTCAGATGCTGCTCTCTGAGTGCCCCAACATCCCTTGTTGGTTCCCTGAATTCTGCTCATATCGCTGTATCTCCCTCTATCAAGTATCTTCATTTGAACCACCTGGGGGTTGAATCCTACTTCTTACTCTGACCCTGATCATTACAGAGGGTATCCTTATTCTCAAAGTCCTGGTAGGCTCCGATAACAGTTTCCCATATCATCACAAAAAGGGCTTTATGTTTTCATGTGACAACATGTGTTAGTGTAAGAGCGAAAGCAATTGACATTGACAGGTTTAGAAACCCTGGACAAGAATAAAGTGTTTCAAGAAATGTCTCAGCTGGACAATGGCACATTAAGGAGGAGATAATTATGACCATCAGTGACCTTCTCAATGACACACCGAGGAGGGTGTGACTGTCCTGAAAGTAATCCCATCACATTTCACTTTATGAGAAAATAGAGGTATCAGATTTAGAAATTAAATAGCTTATCAAATTT
This sequence comes from Aethalodelphis obliquidens, assembly GCF_003676395.1. NCBI lineage: Eukaryota > Metazoa > Chordata > Mammalia > Artiodactyla > Delphinidae > Aethalodelphis > Aethalodelphis obliquidens. Next base: position 14,721,043 of record NW_020837970.1, on the reverse strand, counting down.
TAACTCTCAATCATAAGATATTAAGATTATTAATTATTAAAGTTCTAATCATGCATTAAGATACTTTAAACATTTAAAAATACACTGAGCTTCTAACAAGTTAATTTTACAAAAAGAACATTGGTTGAAATGAACAGAAGTTAATTTCTCTGGGCCTCCCTTTCCGCTTTTGTTTGGCAGAACAATTTTTATTATCCTTCTTACTAGTTTAGGAAAGTCTAAGTCTCCATGATCCGTGGAGATTCATGCGGCCCATCAATGTATTCATTCTACTCAGTCTTTCTTCAGCTTATTTGATCAACCTACACTGTTGCATAAAAAGTACTGTGGAGCCCACTAAGAGGAGGGCTTTAACCCACACCCACATCTGCTTCAAGTCCCTAAATCTTCCTCTGACACTCCTGGCCATAAAATCTCACCCCCCTGTTCCACATCAACACTTGGAATTTGAACCACACAATTTGCCATCTGACTGCATATATTTTGTTCTCTGCTTGCTCCACGTGTGTTGTTTCTTGTATTTTCAATGAAATTATAAATCACTCTGGACATAGAAAACAAACTTATGGTTACCTAAGAGGAAAGAGGGGGGGATAAATTAGGAGTTTGGTATTAACATATACACACTACTGTATATAAAATAGGTAACCGGGACTTCCGTGGCTGCCAGCGGTTAAGACTCCACGCTTCCACCACAGGGCGCATAGGCTCAATCCCAGGTTGGGGAACTAAGATCCCTTGAGCCACATGGTGTGACCAAAAAAAAAGGTAACCAACAAGGACCTACCGTGTAGCATGAGGAACGAAACTCAATATTTTATAATACGTATAAGGGAAAAGAATCTGAAAAAGAATATATATATATATACATATATATATACACACACAAACACACACACACACACATATAACCGAATCACTTTGCTGTACACCTGAAACTAACACAACATTGTAAATCAACTACACTTCAATTAAAAAAAAAATCATTCTGGGATAGGCACATAGTCATACATCATTGTATGCCCTCTGCCACCCAGAACAAGGGCAGACTCATAGATATTACACATCCATTCAGCCAACATTTCTGAGCAGCTACCATGTGCCGGGCACAGTGTTAGGCTTTGGGCATAAAGATGATTAAGATAAAATCCAGATTCTCATGAAACTCAAAATCTGGAGAGGACAATAGATTTGTTACTATACAATTATAGTATGTCCTGGTAAGTGTTCAAATGAAGTCATGATCCCAAATACCAGGGAGAGCAAAGAAGGTGAGGTTTGATATAGATATTAAAGAATAAGAAGACTTTTCCAAGAAGTGCAATGATGGAAGGGATGCCAGTAATGGGGAATTAGGTGAAAAGAACTATGTCGGCAGAAGGGCAAGCAGTGGGATATTTGGGCACTCCTTGGAGGGGAGGGGACAACGTGATGGTGGGAGATGAGGTGCTTCAGAGGCCCTTGGTGGCCTCCTGGAGCTGGAGTCCTAAGACATGGGTCTGAATTCTAGTTTTGCCTTTTCCTTCACATCAGCCTTTGTGAGCCACCATTTCCTTATCTCTAAAACAGGAACAATAAGACCTGTTTCCTACTGCCTTTGCAAGGATTAAACAAGGTAACGAACGTAAGAGCACCAGTTTAATGTCCTGCGATACCACTTACTGGTTATGGGATATTAGACAAGTTACTAAATCATTCTGAGCCTCAGTTTCCTCATGGGACAATAATAACAATACTTAGATTAAATTATGTTTAGAATTTCATAGCAAGTCTTCTTCCTCTGCCTAAACGATATGCATCCTTCTTTTGAATAATTATGGCAGGAACTGTATTTTCCTTTTTTCTCCCTGGCTGCCAGGAAGCTCAGAAGCAAGTCTGATGCCCAATCCCAGAAAACATGGGACCCCTTTTGTGAATGTCTCTGCCATTTCCTCCTCCTGGACTGCATTCTCCATGATACTGCTCTTACTTTAAGTTTATCCTTTGTTGTAAAGCTTTGACTGTTGGTTCTTTTTTTTTTTTTTTGGAGCACAGGCTCCGGACATGTAGGCTCAGTGGCCATGGCTCATGGGCCCAGCCACTCCGCAGCATGTGGGATCTTCCTGGACTGGGGCACGAACCCGTGTCCCCTGCATCGGCAGGTGGACTCTCAACCACTGCGCCAAAAGGGAAGCCCCTGATGGTTCTTTTTTTTTTCCTCACTTAGCCTGGTTCTTTTCCATGAAAGTATATACTCTTAGGAAACAGGAGTTTTAATGCTTGCAGAATATTCTTATGAATTGAAGCAACTTTAACCAGTCCCTTGTTGCTAGAAGTTTAATGATTTCCCTTCCTCATACTGAGACAGAAGATGGATAGGTATACAGACACACAGATGGGGAAATAAAAATAAAGAGATATATAGGTGTCAAGACCCAAATTTATGGCAGTGCAGCACTAAATACCACCTGAACATTTAATTTATTATTATTTAATTTTTAATTATGTAAATAATACATGGATACATTCTCCTTGTAAAAAATTGAACACTGCTGATAAGGCTAAAGTCTTTTTGGAGCCCCTGACTCCGGTACCCTTCCTGCCTCCCCAGAGGAAACCATTATTATCAGTTTGGTGTGTAAACTTTGCAACCGTTTTCTATGGGAATATATACATTTCCATAGAAAATGGACTCATCTTTGTATTCTGACAGCTAATCTTCTGGGCTGTGCCTAGGCTTGCCCTTCATATTCATGATTACTTTTTTTTTTTTTTTTTTTTTTTGCGGTGCGCGGGCCTCTCACTGTTGTGGCCTCTCCTGTTGCGGAGCACAGGCTCCGGACGCGCAGGCTCAGCGGCCATGGCTCACGGGCCCAGCCGCTCCACGGCATGTGGGATCTTCTCGGACCGGGGCACGAACCCGTGTACCCTGCATCGACAGGCGGACTCTCAACCACTGCGCCACCAGGGAGGCCCCATGATTACTTTTTAAGACAGGCCACATGTATATAAGTGTATATAAGTGAAATAATTTATGAAACCTAAGAGAGAAAAGGTATCACATGGAAAATATCTCTAGAAACTCCACAGCCTTTAAGAAAATAGAGAGCTCAGGGCTTCCCTGGTGGCGCAGTGGCTGAGAGTCCGCCTGCCGATGCAGGGGACACGGGTTCGTGCCCCGGTCCGGGAAGATCCCACATGCCGCGGAGCGGCTGGGCCCGTGAGCCATGCCCGCTGAGCCTGCGCGTCCGGAGCCTGTGCTCCGCAACAGGAGAGGCCACAACAGTGAGAGGCCCGCATACCAAAAAAAAAAAAAAAGAAAGAAAGAAAATAGAGAGCTCATATTCTCCCAATAGTTTCCAGTTACTTTCTCTTTTCTGGGTTAGTCTCTGAGTACTGAGGGCTTTCAGGAGCTGCCAGGGCAATGGACATACTTTGTGTCCAAAGGGTAAATGGTAAGAAGGAAAGATCCTTGGAGATCACTCCCAGCTCCCATTCTACAGATGGGGATATCAAGGCCAAGGAAGGAAGAAATGAACTTCCAAGGTCACACAATTGGGTAGCAGCAGGGCTGGGGTAGAAACCCAGGCTTCCCGATTCCCAGTCCAGTACCCTTTCCACACTCACATGCCCAGTTCCTGCTTTCCCTTTGGAAACTTGCCCACAGACCAACCTGTGTGCAGTCACTCAGAGGTGATAACACTCAGTCGATTCTTGTACACACATTGTGCACATTTTAGATGATGTGGGGAAACTGTGATATCGAAGGATATTGTATGGATGTGCTCATTCATTCACTTATCCCGATGTTCACGGAGTGCCTTCTCTATGCCAGCACCTGTGATAGGTGACACAGGGATTCAGGGATGCATCAGACCAGGTCCTGCCCTTTAAGAGCCTACAGCCTAATTGAGGATATATGACAAGTGCAATAACAGCCGCAGCGCCAAGTCTAAAGTGCCGAGTGCTATGCAAGAGGTAGAGAGTGCAGAGGGAGCCCAGACACCATTGCATCTAAGACTGGGAAGTCAGAGAAGGCTTTTTGGAAGAGGTGGCATCTGAGTGAGCCTTTGAAGAATGATTAGGTTAGTTGAGGGGCCGTAAGTCAAGGGGACTCCAGGCATAGCAAAGTGCCGAGAAAGAAAAGCAAGAGGGTTTTAGAGAAAATGCAGAGCTCAGGTTGGTAGGCAATGAAGAAGCTTGTAAAGGATGTGGGGGCCAGGCTTGGCCCCCTTGACGTGGAATCTTGAGGCATGTATCTTGTGGCCTTCACTCGAGTGTATGCCCCCAGAGGAAAGACAGCTGGCCTCACCCCTCTGAATCCGCTTGATGCCTGGCAAAGTCATGCATACGTTACATTATCATGGATTATATTATATTAATAACGATAATATGTAACATTATACTATAATGCATACATTATATGTGTGTGTATACCTATCTATATTATATATACACACTACAGATTATATATGTATGCATATATTTAGAAGGGAGGAGTGGGGGAGATGTGAAGAGGGAAAGAGGGGAGTAAGTAAAGAAACAGGCAAGGAGATTACTTCCTTTTGTCACCTACCCTTTACCCTTCCCTGGAGATATTGTGTTTCTTCATTCTAGGAGTCTAAATAAATTGTCAGTTCAATCTTGTGTGGTAATGTGTTTGTGTCACAAATGATCTGACTGCATGCTCTAGTATGGTAATCACTATTTATTACTTCTTAGAAGTTATAAGCCGCTTTGCTATTCTCACCCCCAGGAAGAATGTATGACTGTCACAAATCCCCTCAGGAACAAACACAAAATCTATTCTTCTCAGGGGAAAAAAATCCTCTCCAATGATTAAGGAAATGCCAAATTAAAACAATACAAAATATAGTTCCCCTCTTTCCCCTCAAATTAGTAAAATGTTTAAATGAATGAGAACATGCATGAACATGAGTGGGTTATTCCTATTCATATGAATCAAGTATGTATTAAGAATCTTAAAATGTTCATACTCCTGGACAGTAATGGACATTTCTATAGAGTTATCCTAAGGAAGGAATCTGAAATGTGGACAGAGTATTAAATATAACGGTGTTCACGTCAGTATTATTTATCATTGGGAAAAATGAGAAATAATAGGATGTCCAACATGAAGCTTACGATTAATAAATTACAGTGTACCCAGCCAGAGGAGTATTATGCAGGTCCTACAATGCATGTTTATGGAAGACTTTTTAATGGCATAAAAATATGTGCCTGTGCGTGCGTGCATGTGTGTGTGTTGATTTGTTTATCAATAAATACTCAGTGTGTTTTTTCTAAAAATACTTTTTTACATAATGTGCATGTGTGTGTGTGTGTGTGTGTGTTGGTTTGTTTATCAATAAATACTCAGTGTGTTTCTTCTAAAAATAAAGGCTTTTTTACATAACGAGAAGCAAAGAAAGTCAGGAAATTAATAATGATACGATCCCATCACTTAATCCACAGACAAACATTTCACCAACATCCCAGCAATGTTCTTTATAGCAAAAGGGGAAAAAAATGTTTCTTCTGGTTCAGGATACAAAATTGGATCACACGTTGCATTTAGTTGTCTTTAGTCTCCTTTAATCTGGAACAATGTCTCACTCCTTTTTGTCTTTCATGATTTTGGTAACTTTGAATAGCACAGGTCAGTTATTTTGTAGAATGTCCCTCAATTTGTGTTTATCTGATGTTTCCTCATGATTAGATTCTGGTTATGAATTTTTGTCAGAAACATGACAGAGGTGATGGTGTGTCCTTATCAAACAAGAGGCATATGGTGTCATTTGGAAGATGGGGATTGACATATATACACTAATATGTATAAAACAGATAACTAATAAGAACCTGCTGTATAAAAAATAAAATAAAAAGAAAAAAGAAAAAAGAATAAACTGGAAAAAAAATTATTTGGCCAGCCAAAGAACCAAGAAATGTCTTCCTCTCCTACAATTTCATTTTACAGTTTTTTCATATTGTTTTTCATTTAATTTTTTCTGAGTATGTGAAAATTAACATGGTTCAAGACTTGTAGTTGCCAAAGGGGATGGGGGGGCGGTGGGAGAGAGAAGGATTGGGAGTTTGGGGTTAGCAGATACAAACTATTATATATAGGATGCATAAACAACAAGGTCCTACTGTGTAGTACAGGGAACTATATTCAATATCTTGTGATAAACCATAATGGAAAAGAATTTGAAAAAGAATGTACACAGATGTAAAATGGAATCACTTTGCTTCCAGTAGAAATGAACACAGCATTGTAAATCAACTATATTTCAATAAAATAAATTTTAAAAAAGAAAAAAAAATTCAAGAGGCATATGGTGTCTCCTTGTCACATAACTGGTGATGTAATCATTCAGTTAAGGTGGTGACTGTCAGGTTTCTCCACTGTAAATTTACTACTCTTCCCTTTATAATTAATAAGCATCTCATGGGGAGATACTCTGAGACTATGTAAATATCCTGTTTCCTGTTAAATTTTAACCCACTAGTTTTAGCATCTGTTGATACTTGTTTGAAACATTTCTTACTATGGTGGTTGCCAAATGGCAATTTCCTGATTCCATCAGTCCTTTTTTACTAGTTGTAACTCTGCCCTAAGGAAGAATTTTCCCTTCTCCCTCATTTATATATTTATTCATTTTTTATCAGCATGGATTCTTATTTATTTTATGGGTTATAATTTATTATATCATTATTTATTTTGATGCTCAAGTTGCCCCAGATTTGGCCAGTGGAAACCCCTTTGACTGACTCCAACATCCTTTTGATAGAACCCCATCATTTTTTCTGGCACTTCCATAATATCTGATGCAACTAGATAGTACTGGTAAGTTCCAGGCTTACCTTGTACTGTCCGTGCCTCAGTCCTAGAATCTGTCATTTCTCCAAAGAAGACTTGGTTACTTTTTAGTGGATAATAGTATTCAGAAACCAAGATTTGGACAATAAGTGTACTCTCTACTACTAAAGTATCACTGCCTCTGGGCCCTGTCAGCAGACACAGCTAGGAAATACACACACACACACACACACACACATTTATACTCACATATCTGAAAATATGTTTTTAACAAAATATTAAGTGGAAAAATACAGAATTACATATACATATATGGCAGACTGAGCCCACGCCCAGCCTTAGAAAAGATAAGGGGGGGACAAGATATAATTCAAAAACAAGTACAGGCTTTCTTTATGGTCCAACAGTGTGAAGGATCTCCACGAGGCTGAAAGCAGGCAGGATTGGATTAAAGAGAAAATCAGCAGCAGCGATAGCTCGAGTGAGCCACCCCAAAGGAGGGAAGAACACCAGGTGTTCCATGTCCGGAGGTGATGGGAGAAAAGTGAAAAAAAAAAAAAAAATAGTGCCTATGGGGAAACTGATGGGGGGATTTTGGAGAACTGTAGCAGAGCAGCCAGGCCAATCGACCTTGTATTTCTCCACGTACCTTGCGTGTAAGAGCTCTGGGGGTAAGTACTTGGATTAATGAGAAAGGGCCACGTACTGAGTGGCTGTCAAAGTCTGGAAGGAATGAAAAACATCCAAGCCCAGAAGACCAGCTGCCGAGCTTCCACCCAGCAGCAGGTCCTGCCCATCAAAGTAGTGTGGAGTACAAGTCCCAGCAGCTGTTTCGCCCTTCTCTATAAGCAAACTGCTCAACCAGAGACAGCTGTCAGCCTAACCAGACGGTGCAACTGCAAAAATGCATACACAGTCAAGAATCGCCAATTGCTTGAGGTGTGCAATATTATAAAAAAGAGATCATAAATCTAACAGATAAATGCACATCTGAGAAAAGGGAGTTAATAGGGTAACCAGAATTAGACTTTAAAATAAATGTAATGATAAATCCTAAGAGAGATAAGGAAGAGTACTTCATTTAAGAAAAAGAAAGAACTGGTTGTAAAAAAGAAACAATTAGAGATTTTGTAATAAAAATATAATTATTGAAATTAAAAGATAGATGGGGTAATATCAGAATGAGCACCTTTAAAGAGTGAACAGGGGAACTGGACGATGAGATCTAGGAATTCTTCTGGAATGCAGCACAAATAAAAGAGATGGGTGGTAAAAGGAAAACTTAAGGATACAGGGGATAGATTCAGAAGTGTTAATATTTATCTAATAAGAGTTTCAGAGACATAGGGCAAAGACAATAGAAAGGACGCACTATTTAAAGAAATAATGGCCAGAGATTACCAGAATTTTTTAAAAAGTAAGTCTTCAGATTGAATGGGTCCACCATGTACCACTAAAAATTTTTAACCCACATTTGGATTCATCATAGTGAAATCTCAGAACATGAAGGCTAGAGTAGAAATTCTAAATTCAACGCTCATTTAAAAAATCAGATTTACCAACTGCAGAAGAATGAAGTCAGGTTTCTTTTTGGCAACATCAGTTCAATATCTTCAAAATGCTAACCGTAGAGACATTTGAATTTATTATTTAATAGCCAAATTACTATTTAAATGTGTGGATGAAAGAGAGACATTTTCGGACATGAAGTACTCAGAAAGTTTACTCAGCTCTTCTCTCCACATCCCTTCTGAAAAAGAAATAAAATAAAACAAAAAACCAATTAAAGGGACTTCCCCGGTGGTGCACTGGTAAAGAATCCGCTTTCCAAGGCAGGGACACGGGTTCGATCCCTGGTTGGGGAAATAAGATCCCACATGCTGCGGGGCAACGAAGCCTGAGTGCTGCGAACTACAGAGCCCACGCACTCTGAAGCCCGAGCACCACAACTAGAGAAAGAAAAACCCTCATGCCACAACTAAGGAGAAGCCTGTGCACCCCAGGCTTGAAAGATCCTGCATGCCTCAACAAAGCTCCCATGTGCTGCAATTAAGACCCAATGCAGGGCTTCCCTGGTGGCGCAATGGTTAAGAATCCGCCTGCCAATGCAGAGGACACGGGTTCGAGCCCTGGTCTGGGAAGATCCCATATGCCGTGGAGCAATTAAGCCTGTGTGTCACTACTGAGCCTGTGCTCTAGAGCCCATGAGCCACAGCTACCGAAGCCTGTACGCTTAGAGCCTGTGCTCCACGACAAGACAAGCCACTGCAATGAGAAGCCCACACACTGCAAGGAAGAATAGCCCCTGCTCCCCACAGTGAAGACCAACGCAGTCAAAAATAAATAAACTTATTAAAAAAGGCCCAATGCAGCCAAAACAAAAACCGAAACAAACCAAAAGACCAATTAGATGCTGTGCTCCAGTTAAAGAAAAAAAATCCAAGAGGAAACTGTCACGCAAAGACCAGAGGAAAACAAAGAGTTTAAGAAACCATAATAAGAACTTCCTGGAAAAGTTATAAAACAACCACCTGGAACTAGAATTTTAGGTATCAGCAAAGTCAACATATATAGAAATATCGCACAAAAAGTGAAGGAAAATAAAAAAGTTTCTTAATAGAATTTTGGCCTTGTCCGGGTGAGGACATAGATTCTAATGAACTCTTTAAAAAATATATTTGCATATGTGCATTAAAAGTGAATGCTAATAGAGAAGTTGGTTGCATTTCTTTATACTAACAAAGAAATATCAGAAAGGGAATGTAAACAATCACTTTTAAAATCGCATCAAAAAATAAATTAAATACTTAGGAATAAACCTAACCAAGGGAGGTGGAGGAGTTATATGCTGAGAACTACAAAACATTAATAAAGGAAACTGAAGACGATTCAAAGAAATGGAAAGATATCGCATGCTCTTGGATTGGAAGAATTAATATTGTTAAAATGGCCATACTACCCAAAGCAATCTACAGATTTTTTTTTATTAATTTATTTTATTTTTGGCTGTGTTGGGTCTTTGTTGCTGTGCTTGGGCTTTCTCTAGTTGCAGCGGGTGGGGCCTACTCTTCCTTGTGGTGCATAGGCTCTAGGCATGTGGGATTCAGTAGTTGTGGCACATGGGCTTGGTAGTTGTGGTTTGCAGGCTCTAGAGCACAGGCTCAGTAGTTGTGGTGCATGGACTTAGTTGTTCTGTGGCATGTGGGATTTTCCTGGACCAGGGCTTGAACCCGTGTCCCCTGCATTGGCAGGTGGATTCTTAACCACTGCACCACCAGGGAAGCCCCCAATCTACAGATTTAATGCAATCCCTATCAAATTACCAATGGTATTTTTCACAGAACTAGAACAAATAATCCTAAAATTTATATGGAACTATAAAAGACCCAGAATTGCCAAAGTAATCCTGAGAAAAAAGAACAAAGCAGGAGGCATAACCATCCCAGACTTCGGACAATACTACAAAGCTAAATCAAAACAGCATGGTACTGACACAAAAAGGCATATGGATCAATGCAAGAGAATAGAGAGCCCAGAAAAAAACCCATACACCTATGGACAATTAATCTTCAACAAAGGAGGCAAGAATATACAAGTGGCATATTCAGCAAGGGGTATTGGGAAAGTTGGACAGCTGCATGTAAATCAATGAAGTTAGAACACACCCTCACACCATACACAAAAATAAACTCAAAATGGCTTAAAGACTTAAGTATAAGACAAGACATGATAAAACTAGAAGAGAACATAGGCAAAACACTCTCTGACATAAATCATACAAATGTTTTCTTAGGTCAGTCTCCCAAGGCACTAGAAATAAAAGCAAAAATAAACAAATGGGACCAAATCAAACTTATAAGCCATTGTGCAGCAAAGGAAGCCATAAACAAAACAAAAAGACAACCTACAGACCGGGAGAAAATATTTGCAGATGATGCAACCGACAAGGGTTTAATTTCCAAAATATACAAACAGCTCATACAACTCAGTAACAAAGAAACAAGCAACCCAGTCACAAAATGGGCAGAAGACCTAAACGGACATTTCTGCAAGGAAGACATACAGATGGCCAATAGACACATGAAAAGATGCTCAGCATCGCCAATTATTAGAGAAACGCAAACCAAAACTACAATGAGGTACCACCTCATACTGGTCAGAAAGGCCATCAATAAAAAGTCTACAAATAACAAATGCTGGAGAGGGTGTGGAAAAAAGGGAACCCTCTTACACTGTTGGTGGAAATGTAAATTAGTGCACCCACTGTGGAAAACAGTATAAAGGTTCCTCAGAAAACTAAAAATAGAGTTGCCATATGATTCAGCAATCCCACTCCTGGGCATATATCCAGATAAAACTATAATTCAAAAAGATACATGCACCCCTATGTTCATAGCAGCACTATTCACAATAGCCAAGACATGGGAACAACCTAACTGTCCACAAACAGATGAATGGATAAAGAAGATGTGGTACATATATACAATGGAATACTACTCAGCCATAAAAAAGAATAAAATAATGCTATTTGCAGCAACATGGATGCAACTAGAGATTATCATACTAAGTGAAGTAAGTCAGAAAGAGAGAGACAAATACCATATGATATCACTTATAATATGGAATCTAAAATATGACAGAAATGAACCTATCTATGAAACAGAAACAGAATCACGGACATAGAGAATAAATGGGTGGTTGCCAAGGGGGAGGGAGGTGGTAGAGGGACGGATTGGGAGTCTGGGATTAGCAGATGTAAACTGGCATATATAGAATGGATAAGCAACAAGATCGTACTGTATAGCACAGCAAACTATATTCAATATCCTGTGATAAACCATAATGGAAAAGAATATGAAAAAGAATGTATATATATGTATAACGAAGTTGCTGTACGGCAGTAATTAACACAAAACTGTAAATCAACTATATTTCAATAAAAAAAAAATGAAATAATGCCATTTGCAGCAACATGGATGGACCTAAAGATTATCAAACTAAGCAAAGTAATTCAGAAAGACAAACACCATGTGATATCACTTGTATGTGGAATCTAAAATACAATACAAATGAACATATCTATGAAACAGAAACAGACTCACAGACATGGAGAACAGATTTGTGGTTGCCAAGGGGGAGGGGGGATGGGGGAGGGAAGGATTGGAAGTTTGCGATTAGCAGATGCAAACTGTTATATATAGGATGAACAAACAACAAGGTACTACTGTACAGCACAGGGAACTGTATTCATTATCCTGTGATAACCATAATGGAAAAGAATTTGAAAAAGAATATATATATGTATAACTAAGTCACTTTGCTGCACAGCAGAAATTAATACAACATTGTAAATCAAATATACTTCAATAAATTTTTTAAAAAATGAATGTTAATAAGCATAGGAAAATGTACTCAACATCATTAGTCAATAGGGAAATGCAAATCAAAATTACGAGATACCACTTCACACCCAGTAGGATAACTATAATAAAAAAGATAGATAATAGTAAGTATTGGTGAGGATGTGGAGAAACTGGAACCCTCATACATTGCTGGTAGGATTCTAAAATGGTACAGCCACTTTGGAAAACAGCTTGGCAGTTCCTCAAAATGTTAAATATAGACTTACTATATAATCCACCAATTCTACTCCTGGTATATGCCCAAGAGAATTAAGAACATATGTCCACACAAAAACCTGTAAACAAATGTTCAGAGAAGCATTATTCATAAGAGCAAAAGAGTGGGAACAACTCAAATATTCATCAATTGATGAATGGATAAACAAAACGTGGTATGCTCACACACTGGAATATCATTCAACCATAAAAAGAAATGAAATACTAACACACGATACAACATGAATAAACCTTGAAAACATTATGGTAAGTGAAAGAAATCACACACAAAAGGCCAAATATTGTATGATTCCACTATATGAAGTGTCCAGAAGAGGCAAAACCGTAGAGAGAGAAAGTAGATTAATGGTTGCTAGGGGCTAATGGTAGGGGAGAATGGGGAGTGGCGGCTAATGGTTTGGGGTGTTTTTTCGGGGATGATGGAAATGTTCTGAAATCAGACAGTGATGATGGTTGGACAAGTCTATATCTATACCCAAAACACTCAGTTGTACACTTGACAAGGGTAAATTTTATGGTACGTGCATTATATCTCAATAAAGCTGTTATTAAAAAAATTAGTGTCAGAATGTAATATTATTCAGACTAAAAGTAGGAAGGACATTCTGAAAAATGTTACAACATGGATGAACTTTGAAGGCATTATGCTAAGTGAAATCAACCAGCCACAAAAGGATAAACAGTATATGATTGCATTTGTATGTGATATCTAGAGTAGTCAAATTCATAGAGACAGAAAGGAGAATGGTGGGTAGCAGGGGTTGGGGGAGGGGTGAATGGGGAGTTAGTGTCTAATGGGTACAGAGTTCCAGATGGGGAAGATGGTTGTACAACAATGTGAATGTACTTAATGTCCTAGAACTGTACATTTAAAAATGGTTAAAATAGTAAACTTCATTTCAGGTACATTTTACCACAGTAAAAAAATGAATGTTAACCACTAGAAGTCTCAAATAGAATATGCAAGTTTCAAATCAGTAGGTGAAAAAATTGAATTAATAAAATTTAATGATTCCAAAAAATCTAGGAGAGTGGGGGAGGGGGAGGAAGTTGAAGAAAGCATAGAAATGGTAACACAAATAAGATGGTCAAGAATAAGTGCAAGAAATGAGGTGTCCTGGATTCAGTCCTGGAACGGAAAATGGACATTGGTGGAAAAACTGGTGAAATTGAAAAAAGTCCGGGCTTTAGTTAAGAGTAACCTACTAATACGGGGTTTTTTAGTTTTGACAAGTGTACCACAATAATGTAAGAGGATAACATCACAGGAAATGAAACTGGGTGTGCAGTATTTAGAAACTTCTGTATTATTGCAACTTTTCTGTAAATATAAAAGTATTCCAAAATAAAAAGGTTATTAAAAAATTATTTTTTTCTTAAAAAAATAAGTGCAAGAATATCAATAATTACCAAAAATTGTGGTTAATTAAACTGACCCATTAAAAGACAGTGTTTTCATTTTGGGGATTTTTCAAGAATATAGTTATATATTGTTCAGATAGAAAATATACTTTTAAAAATTACAGAGGAAAGTTGAAAAAAAAAACCACCTGGAAAATAATTAGCAAAAATATTTTTCATAGTGACAAAAGGAATAATTTGCTAAGAAGTTATAACCCTTATGAGTTGTGTGTACCTAACAGCATACTATGAAATATACAGTAAGATTTTATAGAATTACTAAGAGAAATTTATAAATTGATATTTATATTGAGAGACTAACACACGTCCCTCAGATTTGACTACTATGTGAGACAAAAATTATAAAGGTATGTAGTATCTGAGAGCCAAAAATGTTTATCAGTTTAGGTCACATTAGCATCTATAACAACAACAACAAAAACAAACCTTAAATATCAGGACCTTAAACCTTAAACAATAGAAGTTTATTTCTCTTTCATGTAAAATCCAATCTTAGGTCATGCGCTACAGAGGAAGGGTCTCTGCTCCAGAGTCAGTCAGGGATTCAAGCTGATAGATACTTTGCTAGTTTCAAAACGTGACTTCCACGGTCACCTAAGTGTTGTATCCTAGCAGACAGTCATGGTAAAAGAGAGAATGGAGACTCACATGTGGGCCAGTCCTGGAACTGGCACATTATAAATTTTATTCATGTTCCATTGGCCAAAACTCAATCATATGGCCACATCTAATTGCTAGAGAGGCCATGAAATACAGCCTTGTTGTATGCCTAGGAAGAAGGTGGAAACAGGTTTGTTTGTCAGTTAGCCAGTCTTTAACACAGTAATTAACAACCTATGAAGGACTCCCCCAGTGGTCCAGTGGTTAAGAATCCATCTTACAATGGAGGGGACGCCAGTTTGATCCCCCCGGTTGGGGGACTAAGATCCCACATGCCTTGGGGCAACTCAGCTGGCACACCACAACTACAGAGCCCATGCACTCTGGAACCCGGGTGCCACCACTAGAGAGAAGGCCGCACGCCGCAATGAAAGATCCCGAGTGCAGCAGCTAAGACCTGATGCAGCCAATAAATAAATAAATAAAACAAAAACTGATTAAAAAAAAAAAAACAGAAAAGCCTATGAACCTAATGGATACGTATAGAACTCTGAACCCAACAGAGAATATATGTACATTCTTTTCAAAGACAAATGGAACATTTACAAAAATTGACTATTACGCTGCACAGTAAGTCTCCAAAATTTGTTAATTGATGTAATATAAAACATTTATTGCCAACACAGAAATAAAATTAGACGTCAACAACAGTATAAAGATGACTAGAAACTTGTATACATCTGGAAACTTAAAAACACAGTTCTAAATAATTAATGGGATGAAGAAAAATCATGAGAATTAGGATTGAATGAAGTACTACTTTGGAATGCAAAGTAGTTTTCAGGGAAATATATAGACTTACTGGCACTTATAAAACAAGAAAGATGAATGATGGATGAACTTAGCTTTCATATTAGAGATGCCATAACAAGTCATCACAAACTAAGTGGCTTAAAACAACAGTTTATTGTTTCATAGTTCTAGAAGCTACATGACTGAAATAAATGTGTTGGCAGGGCTATGCTCCCTCTGAAGGCTCAAGGGGAAGGTACTTCCTTGTTTCTTGCTAGCTTTTGTTGATTGCACGCAATCCTTGGCACTCTTTGGCTTTAGATACATCCCTCCACTCTCTCCCTCTGTCATCACATGGTGTTCTCCCTGTGTGTCTGTCTTTGGCTCCAGAGAAAGATTTCTCTTTTCTTACAGGGACACCAGTCATATTGGATTTAGGGCTCATCCTAACCCAGTAAGACCTCATCTTAACTTGGGTACATGTGCTAAGACCCTATTTCCAAACAAGGTCACATTTACAGGTTCTGGATGGACATCAATTTGGGGAGACACCATTCAACCCAGTAGAGCTTCAAATAAAAAAATAAATCGAAAAAAAACCCTATGAAACATAAAGAAAGTATTTAGAATAAAGAAAAATAGCAAAGACTGCAGTAGAAAGTAATAAAATAGGAAAAAAGTTAATAAATAAATAGTGATTCTTTGAAAAGTCTTAAAAAACTTGATCAATTGAAACAAAGGGAGGGCAAATTAACATTATATAGACTGACAAAATGGTCAAACTACCAACTACTGACTCAGAAGAGATTTTAAAGTAATAAAAGACTACTGAACAACATTATGGGGACTTCCCTGGTGGCGCAGTGGTTAAGAATCTGCCTGCCAATGCAGGGGACACAGGTTCAAGCCCTGGTCCGCGAAGATCCCACATGCTGCGGAGCAACTAAGCCCGTGAGCCACAACTACTGAGCCTGCGCTATAGAACCCGCAAGCCACAACTACAGAGCCCGTATGCCACAACTACTGAAGCCCGTACACCTAGAGCCCGTACTCCACAGCAAGAGAAACCACCACAATGAGAAGCCCGTGCATCACAATGAAGAGTAGCCCCCACTCGCCACTACTAGAGAAAGCCCGCGCACAGCAACAAAGACCCAAAGCAGCCTAAATAAATAAATAAACCAACATTATGCAAAAAAAATGAAACCCAGATGAAATGGAAACAGGAAAAATTAAATTATCAACCACAAAAGAAATTGAAATTATGGTCAAAGATCTATCCACTAAAAAGATACTGGTCCATGTGGTTCTATAGGAGAGTTTTACCAAACATTAAGGGAACCAATAATTCCTTTCTTATATTAACTCTTTCAGAGAAGAGAAAAAGAAGGAAACCTACTCATCTTATTTTCTAGATGAATATTCCATGGGAGCCTGAGAAAAATGTTTATTCTGCTGTTGTTGGATGAAGTAGTCTATAGATGTCAATCATACCCAGTTGATGGGTGGTGCTGCTGAGTTCAGCTATGTCCTCACTGATTTTCTGCCTGATGAATCCATTTCTGACAGAGCAGTGTTGAAATCTCTAACTGTGATAGTGGATTTATCGATTTCTCCTTGCAGTTCTGTCAGTTTTTGCCTCACGTAGTTTGACACTTTGTTGTTAGGCACATACTTGTCAAGAATTGTTATGTCTTTCTGGAGAACTGACTCCTTTATTATTATGTATTGCCGTTCTTTATCTCTGATAATGCTCTTATTTTGAAGTTAGCTCTTATTTTGAAGTTAGCTCTGAAATTTGAAGTTAGCTCTGAAATTAATATAGCTATTCCTGCTTTCTTTTGGTTAATGTCAGCATAGCATATTTTTCTCCATTTACTTTTAATCTATATGTGCCCTTTATATTTAAAGTGGGTTTCTTGTAAACAACACATAGTTAAATCATACTTCTTCATCTACCTGGACAATACCTGTCTTTTATTTTATTATTTTTTTTTTTGCGGTATGCGGGCCTCTCCTGTTGCGGTATGCGGGCCTCTCACTGTTGTGGCCTCTCCTGTTGCGGAGCACAGGCTCCGGACACGCAGGCTCAGCGGCCATGGCTCACGGGCCCAGCCGCTCCACGGCATGTGGGATCTTCCCGGACCGGGGCACGAACCCATGTCCCCTGCATCAGCAGGCGGACTCTCAACCACTGCGCCACCAGGGAAGCCCTGTGGTTTTAATTAAGTATTTTACATGATTTCATTTTCTCTCCTTTCTTAACAAACCAGTTATATTTCTTTTAGAGGTTTCCCTAAAGTTGCAATATACATTTGCAACTAATCTAAATCCACTTTCAAATAATCCTATACCACTTCACAGGTAGTGTGAGTGCCTTATAGTAACAAAACATCCTAATTCCTTCATCCTGTCTCTTGTATCATTGCTGTTATCATTTCACTTATTATAAGCATATATATATATATACATATATATATATACACACACACATAAGCAAAATAATTGAACACATTGTTGCTATTATTATTTTGAGCAAACTATTATCTGTTAAATCAATTAAGAATAAGAAAAATAAGTTTTATTTTACCTTCACTTATTCCTTCTTCAATGCTCTTTTTTTTTTTTTTAAACGTAGTTCTGAGTTTTTGACCTATAGTTGCCCCTCCATATCCTTGAGCTCCACATCCGTGGAGTCAATTAACCTTCGATTGAATTTATTTGGAAAAAATCTAGAAAGTTTCAAAAAGCAATACTTGAATTTGCCATACCCTGGCAACTGTTTACATAGCATGTACATTGTATTTACAGCTATCTACATAGCATTTACACTGTATTAGGTATTATATGTAATCTAGAGATGATTTAAAGCAGTGGTCCCCAAACTTTTCGGCACCAGGGACCAGTTTCGTGGCAGACACTTTTTCCACGGAAGCAGGGAATGGTTCAGGCGGTAACGAGAGCAATGGGGAGCCGCAGATGAAGCTTCACTCGCTTGCCTGCTGCTCACCTCCTGCTGTGCAGCCCAGTTCCTAACAGGCTGCGGAGGGGTTGGAGACCCCTGATTTAAAGTATATGGAAGGATGTGCATAAGTTATATGCAAATACTGCTCCATTTTACATAAGGGTCTTGAATGTCCTTGGAGTTTGGTATCCATGGGAGGTCCTGGAATCAGTCCCCTGCAGATATTAAGGGACAACTGTATATTATTTTCCTTCTCTCTAAAGAACTTCTTTTAAAACTTCTTGCAAGGCAGGTCTACTGGCAACAAATTCCCTCAATTTTTGTTTATCTGAGAAAAAATTTTTAGTTCTCCTTCACTTTTTTTATGCGGGCCTCTCACTGTTGTGGCCTCTCCCGTTGCGGAGCACAGGCTCCGGACATGCAGGCTCAGTGGCCATGGCTCACGGGCCCAGCTGCTCCGCTGCATGTGGGATCTTCCTGGACTGGGGCACGAACTCGTGTCCCCTGCATCGGCAGGCGGACTCTCAACCACTGCGCCACCAGGGAAGCCCTCTCCTTCACTTTTGAAGGATAATTTTGCAGTGTACCGAATTCTACGTGGCTGGATTTTTTCCTCTCAATACTTTAAATATTTTGCTTTACTCTCTTCCTTCTTGCTTGGTTTCTGAGGAGAAGTTGGATGTAATTCTTATCTTTTTTTTCCTCTATAGATAAGGTGTATTTTTCCTCTGGTTTCTTTCATTTTTTTCTTTATCTTTAATTTTCCGTAATTTAAAAATAATATGCTAAGACATTGTTTTTTAAATATTTATCTTGCTTGGTGTTCTCTGAGTTTCCTGAATCTGACATTAAATTGAGAAAATTCTGTCATTATTATTATAAATATTTCTTCTGCTCCTTCTCTCTTTCTTGAGGTATTCCCATTACACATATGTTATACCTTACGTAGTTGCCCCACAGACCTCAGATATTCTGTTATATTTTTTTCAACCTTTGTTCTCTTTGTTTTTTGCATTTTGAGGATTCTATTGAGACATCCTCAGGCTCAAAAATTCTTTCCTCAGCTGTGTCCACTCTGCTAATGAACCCATCAAAGGCATTCTTCCTTTCTGTTACAGTGGGGTTTTTTTAATCTCTTGCCCTTCTTTTTCGTTCGTTCTTAGGATTTCTCTCTCTCTGCTTACATTGCCCATCTGTCCTTACATGCTGTCTACTTTTATCCATTAGAGCCCTTAGCATATTAATCAGACTTATTTTAAATTCCCAGTCTGATCATTCCAAAATCCCTGCCATGTCTGGTTCTGATGCTTGCTTTGTCTCTTCAATTTTTTGTTGTTGTTGTTGTTTTCGTTTTTTGCCTTTTTGTATGACTTGTAATTTTTTCTTAATAATCAGACATGATGTACCAGGTAAAAGGAATCGCTTTGTTAATCATTAAATAAAAGTTTTTAAATTACAATATAATATACTCTGTACAAGGAAAAAAGTATAGAAAAAAGACTGAAAGGAAATGTACAACAATGTTGAACAATGGCTGTACTGGGCAATGTGTTTATGGGTGATTTTGTTTTCTGCTTTTTTTTTTTTCCTGTACATTACACATTTTCTGGAATACCATGTGTCAGTTTATAATTAGTCATGAAAAATGTAAAATAAAAATAAAGAGCCTTTTAAAAACCCACTGTCAGATTCATCTTTAAAGAGTAGTGTGTTTACTCCCCTTCCCCCTAAAGGAGGCCCTGACATTTAGAGACAATATAAAACACTCTGAAGCATCATTTAATCCTATTACTCTTCTGGACCTCTTACAAACCAGGGGATGATCCTTTTGGCTCTTTAAAATAAATCTCCCAAGGTCACCGGGCTTGTCTGTAACAGAGGGGGTTGAAACTCCCAGGCCAGTACTCCTCCCCCTGCACCATCTGGCACCGTGGAATTTCATCAAAGACTGCTTGAGCTAGCCAGAGAGTCAGATGTTCAAATTTTTCTTCTTTCTAAGGGAATATTACTCCCTCTTAGGATCATTCCACTAACAAGCCATTGCCCCCTTGCTGGACCTCAGTTTCTTCGTCTGTAAAATGAGGGACTTGTGTTGTCCTGGCAGATCTGGAAATTCCAGGCTTCAAGACAACTTGTGCCCTTTTTTTTCTCCCTGTTACCTCAAGGGTTCTGCTTTTTTCTGCTGGCTCTGTCATGGTCCTGGGGAGGCCATGTCCCATCCTCGTTCTGCCACGAACTCATTTACTGGGTATCCTTGATCAAGTCAGTGACCATCTGGGGACCTCAGTTTTCCCATCTGTACTGTGAGGGTTTGGGCCCAGACCAGAGATTTTCACATTCTGGGTGTTGCAACTCTAGAGTCCTGGGGACGGTGGACGGAGTGAGCAGCACCCTCTGTGTTTGGTTTGCACATTGTGGTTCTGGGTAAGATTTCCTTTGAGAAAAGGATCTGTTGCTACAAAACTGCTTGAAAACTATTGAGCCAGGAGACTCCGCAAACCTTTTTTCCAGGGCTGACATTCTATTTCTCTACCAGTTGCAGAACACTGGGTACCAGAGTGAAAGAACAGGGTAGACTCCGCTTCCCTGTAGGGGCTAAGCTATTGGGAGAAGAAGTGGAGATGGGTGCTACTGGGTGGTGCTAAGATCTGAGATGCTCAGATCAACTCAGCCCACTCAGCCACTTCTCCTTCATTCCCCTACCCTTCCCCGTCACCTAGGCAACCAGGCGGGACACTGGGCCTGTGGTCCCTCCTTCCCCCTCCCTCCCCACCCACTCAAACTCCAGGCCGCATTCCCACCCCTCTGTCTGTCCACAGCTTCTCTGCGGGGAGAGATGCAAATCCTACCTTTAGGGCTGTCTTTTTGTGAACATGAAATCCAGATTCCAAGCGGGGGCCCCTAAGTCCTAAAATAATTTTGGTTTGCATGCGAATTTGCCTGTTTTCCTGGAAGGCATGCTGCAAGCAAAAGGTCTGACCTTGCCACTGCAGTGAGTGCAGACCTCTGGGAGGCCTAAGGCCAGGGCTCTCTCACTGGAGACCAGGGTTGCCATCAGCTGGGGCTAGGGGGGTCTGGGGGGCGGAGAGGGGGTGGACAGAGGTGGTGGATGCCACCAGCGGTTCTCTGCTGCAGGTAGGAAGTTGGGGGTAAAGTGTCCTGGGGTTTCATGTTTTGAGAGTTATCTCTGCTACCAAGTGGCCAGAGCTGAGGGCCAGGGTCAGGGTGGGAATCCAGATAGGCTCGTGATAGTAGTTAAACGGAGGCAAACAGGAGGCAGAGACTGGGGAGTTGGAAGGGATGGACAGGGGGCTTTGTAGAGGGAACTTGCTGGAATTTGTGTCTGCATATTACACTGAAAAATTCAATTCAGGGGCTTCCCTGGTGGCGCAGTGGTTGAGAGTCTGACTGCCAATGCAGGGGACACGGGTTCATGCCCCGGTCCGGGAAGATCCCACATGCCGCGGAGCGGCTGGGCCCGTGAGCCATGGCTGCTGGGCCTGCGCATCCGGAGCCTGTGCTCCTCAACAGGAGAGGCCCCAACAGTGAGAGGCCCGCCTACCGCAAAAAAAAAAAAAAAAAAAAAAAAAAATTCAATTCAGGGGGTGAGCTGGAGTGCTAAGCTGGGTGGTGGACGTCGGGCCATAAGAGGCAGTAGAACCGTGGGCGAGTTCCAGCTACTTGGTTTCTTCAACAATTAAATGGGGATGAAAGAAGGTGTGTGAAGTAGAGCAAGGGTCACATATCAATAGCAACTAGAGCTAATAAACAAATTCAGCAAAGTTGCAGGGTACAAGACCAATATGAAAAACCAGTTGTATTTCTATACACTAACAATTAACAACCAGAAAAGGAAATGAAGAAAACAATTCCATTTATAATAGAATCAAAAAGAATAAAATATGAGGGTCTATCAGAACTCTCCTTACTTTCTGCTCATTTTTTCTGTAAAACTAAATGTCCCCCAAAAGTCCATTAGTTTTTCAAAAATAATAAAATACTTAGGAATAAATTTAACCAAGGAGATGCAAGACTTACATTGAAAATATTGCTGAAAGAAAATAAGGAAGATCTAAATAAATGGAAAAACATTCTGGGTTCATGGATTCAAAGACAATATTGTTAAAATGGTAGTACTGTGCAAAGCGATCTACAGATTCAATGCCATCTCTGTCAAAATCTGAAAGGCCTTTTTGCACAAATGGACAAGATGATCCTAAAATTCATATGGAATTACAAGGGACTTCAAACAGCCAAAACAATCTAGAAAAAGAATTAAGTTGGGTGACTTATTCTTCCTGATTTCAAAGTTCACTGTGAAGCTACACTAATCAAAACAGTGTGGAACTGGTGTATGAATAGAAATACAGATCAATGGAATAGAATTGAGAGTCCAGGAATAAACCTGTACATCTATAGTCAATTGATTTTCGAAGGGTGTGATGACCATTCAATGGGGAAAGAGTCTCTTCAACAAATTGTGGTGGGGAAACTGAATACTTCCATGCAAAAAATGAAGTTTGAATCCTACCTCACCCCATATTTAAAAATTAACTCAAAATGAACCAAAGACTTAAATGTAAGATCTAAAACCATAAAACTCTTAGGAGAACACATAGGGGGAAATCTCCAGGACCTCAGATTTGGCAATTTTTGGCCCAAAACACAAGGAATAAAAGAAAAAAAATGGATGAATTGGACTTTATCAACATTGAAAACTACTGTGCATCAAAAAACACTATGGGGCTTCCCTGGTGGCGCAGTGGTTGAGAGTCCGCCTGCTGCTGCAGGGGACGCGGGTTCGTGCCCCGGTCCGGGAGGATCCCACATGCCGCGGAGTGGCTGAGCCCATGAGCTATGGCTGCTAAGCCTGCGCGTCCGGAGCCTGTTGCCCCGCGGCGGGAGAGGCCACAACAGTGAGAGGCCCGAGTACCGCAAAAAAAAAAAAAAAAAAAAAACACTATGAAGATAGTGCAATCACAACCCACAGAATGAGACAAAATATTTGCAAATCATATACCTGACAAGAGACTTATTCCCTTATCAGAATATATTAAAAACTCCTACAACTCATCAACAAAAGACAACTGGATTGCAAAATGAGCAAAGGGCTTGAATAGATATTTCTCCAAAGAAAATATTCAATGGCCACTAAGAATATGAAAAGATGCTCAGTATCATTAGTCACTAGGGAAATGCAAATCAAAACCACAATAAGACACCATTTCACACCCACCAGAACAGCTATAACAAGTATTGGCAAGGATGTAAGAAAATCAGAACACTCACACATTGCTGGTACGAATGCAAAATGGCACAGGCACTACAGAAAACCCTTTGGCCGTTCCTTAGTAACTTAAACATATGACCCAGATATTCCTTTCCTGGGTATATGCCCAAGAGAATTGAAAACAGGTGTTCAAACAAAAACTTGTACAAAACTGATCATAGCAGTATTATTCACAATAGACAAAATGTGAAAACAATTCAAATGTCCCTCAACTGATAAATGGATAAACAAAATGTGGTATATACATACAATGGAATATTATTCAGTCATACAAAGGAATGAAGGGCTTCCCTGTTGGCACAGTGGTTAAGAATCCACCTGCCAATGCAGGGGACAGGGGTTCGAGCTCTGGTCCGGGAAGATACCACATGTCACGGAGCAACTAAGCCCGTGCGCCACAACTACTGAGCCTGCACTCTAGAGCCCGCAAGCCACAACTACTGAGCCCATGGGCCACAACTACTGAGCCCTCGTGCCACAACTACTGAAGCCCATGCACCTAGAGCCCGTGCTCCGCAACAAGAGAAGCCACCACAATGAGAAGCTCATGCACCGCAACGAAGAGTAGCCCCAGCTCTCCGCACTTAGAGAATGCTCGCGCACAGCAACGAAGACCCAATGCAGCCAAAACTAACTAACTAAATAAATAAGTTTAAAAAAAAAAAAAGGAATGAAGTACTGATACATGCTACATCATGGATGAACCTTGAAAACATTGTGGTATGTGAAAGAAGCCAGGCACAAAAGCCCGTGCATTGTATGATTTCATTTATATGAAATATCCCAAATAGGCAAATCTATAGATGCAGAAAGTAGATTAGTGGTTGCCATGGGCTAGGGAGAGAGGTTAATGGAGAGTGATTACTTCATAGGTATGAGGTCTACTGTTGGCGTGATGAAAATGTCCTGGGACTAGGTAGTGGTGAATACTGTACAACATTGTGAAGGTTCTAACTGCTGCTAATGGTAAATTTTACATTATCTGTATTTTACCACAATAATAAAATGTTCAATGAATTTTTTTCCAAAAGAAAGCGAACTCCCTAAAATTTTTGCTCACCTCTCCATAAACAAACAAACTTGTTTTAACAGAAAAACTATTTTGTTTAAGTATGAGCTTATGCAGAAACACCATATCTGAAACAGATAAAAGTGGAGGTCCTGGGACAGGGGGAGTCTATGACCATTTCACCTCATATGAAAAGCCCTGAGCAACTGAATAGATTTTGAGATGCCTTCTAGCCCTGATCTCCTGAGTTTGAGGTGCATAGTAAATCTGTGTTGAAGGATTGCTCAGCTGAGGCCACCAGAATTAAAGGGTCCTGGATTGGTGACCAGGCCGGAGCTCCAGCTCTAGTCCATGTGTCCACTGTGGAATTCCGGCCAGAGCCTGCTGAGCTCAGTGCTGGATGGCATTCTCTGAAAGATGACAGAATGAACTATAGCGAAGGGCCTGAGAATGTCTGGGGTAGGGAGGAGGTAGGTGTGGCACTTAGGAGTTGGGAGCTCTGGACCCAGTCTGCCTGGCTTTGATTCCCGCATCCATACTTACTAGCTTTTTCCTGGAGTTAAGCTCTCAAACCGTCTGTTCACCAGGGGTTAATAATACTGTGTATGGCATGATGGTGTCATGGGGATTAAATGCATTAATTGCAGTAAAGAGCTTAGAACAATACCTGGCATATAGAAAGCCCTCAATAATTAATCTTATTTTTATTCTAGAATTACAGGGGTCCCTTTCATCATATGACTCAATACAGTCAATCCTATGGTGACTGAGAATCTCTCTCTGAGGAGGGTCCGAGAGATGACCTTGGGCCCCAACTTGCCCTTCATCCTTGTTTCTCCTATAGTACACAAGGCGGTGGCAAACTGAGGTTTCCTCTCCAAAATGTCTGCATAATTTGGTTGTCTTTCAAACCGCTGGTCTTAACCCATTGGTACTGAAATCAACTGAGTAGGTTGTGAGCAGTTACAAACACTTCAAAACATGGAAGAGAAAAGAATAGAATGGTAAACAGAGTGCAGCGTAGGTAATTAGGGTAAATATTCAGTATTGTTTGTTGAAGCTCCTGTTTCAGTTTGTGTGTGTGTGTGCCTGCGCGCACATGCTAGTGAGCACATATGTAATGGCTTGTGATATAACGTGTATTTCTTGCTGAGGGTTGCAGTAAAAGAAGTTTGAAGACCATGATCTGGTAACCCCCAGGGGCTTCCCAAAGCTCCCTGAGCTGAGCTGAGGAGGGCTGTCTGCCCTAGGAAAGCAGATGTGATTTGGTGGGCAGGACTGACTGAATGGACTCAGGTAATTTGCCCATCCCCCAGCAAAGCTAGGACGGTGGCTTGCACTGGGGACTGGAGGCTGGGAGGAGGGAAGAATCTTCAGCTGGGAGGTGGGGAGATTCAAAGGGTGGGACAGGTGCCCTGATACTTGAATCAAGTCAATAGAACTTGGAAGACTCCCCCCCTCCCCATACACATAAATACACACTAGGATCACTTAGGCAAAAACCAAGGGCCTGTCTCAGGTGTTTGGCTTTCTCTTTCATAGTATTTTGTATTTTCCAGGCTACCTTATTCCCCAGGTTTGTGTTGTGGTTCCAGAAGTCCCCACCTTCCCCTGCCTTTTAGATGACCCATGCAGACTCATTTCAAAACTACTAGCGGGGCTTCCCTGGTGGCGCAGTGGTTGAGAGTCTGCCTGCCAATGCAGGGGACACGGGTTCGAGCCCTGGTCCGGGAGGATCCCGCGTGCCGCGGAGCGACTAGGCCCGTGAGCCACAATTACTGAGCCTGCGCGTCTGGAGCGTGTGCTCCGCAACAAGAGAGGCCGCGATAGTGAGAGGACCGCGCACCGCGATGAAGAGTGGCCCCCACTTGCCGCAACTAGAGAAAGCCCTCACACAGAAATGAAGACCCAACACAGTCAAAAATAAATAAATTAATTAATTAAACAAACAAACAAACAAAAAGCTACTAGCTTTCCCGCTCCCCTTAGCCCCTGCCTTCTCAGATGTCACTGGCTTCCCTGGGTTCAATTTCTCCTGGTAGCTTTGGCCCAGCACAGACTCCTCCTCCCTCCACCCCAGCAAGGAAGACTAGCACCCCCTCCCCTATGTACAAACTTAGACTCACCGGAGGTCTGGAGTCATTGCCAAGGTCTGGGCAAGGGCTGTCAGCTTTGTGGAAGGGGGCTTCTGGGGATTTCCCAGCTGGGGACTTATCCAGAAAAAGAAGAGGCAAGAGTCGGAAGTATTGTTGAAAACGTGGCCAGCGGACAAGCTGGACTACTGTTTGGTATTACTTATCCACGATCAACTGGCTGGGAAGTAAAACTGCTTTCTAGTGTTTGGGACTTCAAACCCCTACCCTCACTCACCCTCACTGGGTCTCCTGGGAGTATGGCAATTCTCTGAAGCTGGGACATCAAGAGCCAAAAGGAGGGGGACAATCTCAGCTGGGGAAGTATACATTGAGACCCAGTTTTTAAGGACTATTCGTGTCCTTTAAAGAGGGTTAATCACATTGAAGTCTTTAAATCTAGTCCTTATGACAACCTGGGTATCACCTATGTTGACCACACCTTTGCTTTGTAAGGATAAAAGAAACTAACATGCGAAAATATCCTAGTACAGTTCCTACAGCAAGATAGACGCGTCACAGATCAATCAGTTCTCACGGGCATCCTTGCAATATCACATTTTATCATTGATATCACATTTTATAATTTGGTTGAAAATTAGTGAAAACACATAAAACAAAAACCACCCACAAGCCATCTTTTATGCTTAAAAAGAAAGAACTGTACAAAGACCTCTCAAGACCCCGCTTTCCACTTCCCAGATTAATAATTTGCTGTGTCTCTTTCTTTATATTTTTTCTTCAGGTTTAACTGGACCTACTTATTGGTCACTCCCTCTCTCTCCAGGCTTTTTTAAAAGACGGAAACTGAATCACACAGTCTATCTAACTAATGTTTTAACTTGCTTTTTTCACTTAATGTGTCATGAACAATGTATGAGTGCAGCCATTCCTTACTGGGTATTAACTGTCTTTTTAGTTTTTTTCCAATCTGATGGGCAGAAAATAGCGCCTCGTTGTTTCAGGTTGCAATTCTCTGATCAAGCATCATTTTATGTCTTCTGGAGGTTTGCATTTTCTCCTCTATGAATTGTCAGTTCAAACCCTAACCCACTTTTCTATTGGGCCTTTTCTATTTTTCTTGTTAAACTGTACAGCACTCTTTGTATAGGAAAGACATTTACCTTTTGTCTGTTACATGTGTTGCAAATATTTTTCTTCCATTCTGTCCTTTGCCTTCTGACTTCATTTATGGTATCTTTTGTTATTCAGAAATTTTAAGTATTTTATGTAGTCAAATGTGTTTATTTTTCCTTTATGGCATCTGGATTTCTTTTTGGGTTGTTTAGCAAGCCTTTCTTTTCTGGCTTTCCTGGACCCATTGCTATGTTCTCCATCCACTCCTGGGTGACAGCCGGCAATGAATGTCCTCACTGAGCCCTGCTCTGTCCCTCATGCCAGCACCTTGGGCTCCTTATCTATCAACACGGTGTAATCATTGTCTGGTGTTGGCAAGTATTACATTGTGTCAGAGAACACAGAGAGAGGCAAGGGTGAAGGAGCCGAGACAGTCAGAGAAGGCAGTGAAAGAAGTGGAGTGGCAGTTGGTATAGCTGAAAGGTTGAGAAAGCAGAGAGGAGGAGGGAGAAGAATTTCATGACCTTGAATGGAGCATCTAAAAGTCACACTAGCTGATACTCCGAGTAGGAATTTTAAAGCCAACGGCATCTTGGAAAGGAATTTCGTTCAACTTTTTTCCAACTCATTTCATTCTTTACAAGCACTATATAGTGGCTGGTCCCCACACCTGGGAGGTAATATAAAAACCTCCTGCCAGACTCAAAGTGAAAGAAAAAGAAATTGGAAAATAGGACCTTAGCTCAAAAGTATGTCTCTTCTTGAGTAAATTTTAATAGACATTCCAGGCTCCATAGATTAAATGATTAAATTAAGAAAAAAAAATCAAGAAAGTAATGGTACTTTGGTTAGAGTGAGTCTGAGTTCCTTACCTCTCCACAGTTCACCTTCCTAAATGAACAGATGAAAACAGCTCAGGTCACCACATACGCGGGAGCACCTACCCTGCACCGACTACCTCTCATGAAAACAGCCCTGGAGGTAAACAGGACATGGTGTAGGGTCATCTGAGAACACTGCAGCGCTGATGGCTGGAGCACTGTCTAATGGTCCCTGGCATCCATTGCCCCTGACTCTGGCTCCAGAATTAGGCAACACAGTTACTCTCTGCCTCTGCAGTTATGGCCCCTACAGCCCTGGGGCTTCTGCTGACTGCCTTCTCTGTGCACCACTGACTTCTGCCTCCTTCCAGGCCTCCTTCACATGGGATGCCCTCTTGAGACTCATATTCAAACTCTCCAAAAGACAGGGTCCGACTGGTTCTAGTTACTAGTGTCCTTTTGGGGTTGTCTCATCGGCAGCTGGCCAATCTACGGCCAACCCTTCTTGGGTTTGTTGCTCACCCCTGCTCCATGGTGGCAGGGTCACGTGGCCAGCTTTCCTCCAAAGGAGCTCCGTATGGGCATTAAGGCCTCAAGAGTAAAATAAGCTGCTTTCCAATACTCACTCCTTCCAGCATCATGCCCACTGCAACAGGTGTGACATCTGGCTACCCAGTTTATAGTAGACTAGAATGTTAAAGAGGGGAAATGGAAGATGAGAAAGCATTTACAATCATAGTCAAATATCATTCATTAACCACCATTTGTTAGCATTTCAACATTTATCACTTTCTAAGGAATAAGATATGGTTTCTTAAGGCCTACAGTGAGGAAATAGGCCATAAAGTATAATATAAAAAAGTATAATTGACACATAAGAACTCAAGAAGCTACCAAAAGGGGCCATGTAGTGTCGCGACAAGCTTTGCCTCCTTCTGTGATGCCAGTCTACCCCTATTTTATAGCACTGAATAATACTTGAGATGCAGAATACTACTTGAACCATGGAATTGCTAAGCTGGGTTCTAAAGACTCTCTCTACTCAGTGGTTAAGAACAACTTAAGTTTGTGATTACTGATGTGTCATCACCCCTTCATTCCACTGACAACAGTCATCTGTAGGGCACCTTGCGGAATCGTAGTGCAGACACCAGGCAGAATACACACATTTGCCAGAGCCCTCAACTTGGGATGTTCTGAACAACCATTTCTTGAGATATTTCTAAACTCCCTCTTATATCTATTTGGACTCATAGCAATCTTCCAGATTATACCATTTTTTTAAAAAATCCAGAATTATTATTAAAAACAGCCATAACTAACACTTCTACATCATTTCTAAGCTATATGTGTCACTCAGGATCCCTACAGGGGATCTGTGTGATTTGAGGAGAGTTTATAAAGGGACTATTTACAAAAGTTTGAGGGCAGAGTTTAGGGAAACTACCATGGGACAGTGCAGCACCCGGGGGCTAGCACCCATGGGGAGCAGTTACCATCCCTAGGCTTAGAGGGGAGAGAGCATAGGAAGTGGTGAACAGGACCAGGACAGGGGATATGGATGGAGAGGGTCCCCTGACAGGAGCTGTAGCCCTAGCTAGAGGCACAAAGCCAAACCATGGTGACCTGGCAGAGAGGAAACCAAGGAAATATATCTCTCTCCTCACTTTCCTCTGGCCTTCCTATCTCCAGTATGTCCCATTTGCCAAACCCTACTGGAAGCCTGAATGCAAGAGATATAGTCCACGGAGGTCAGTCTCCTAGGGCACAGAATAGAGTGGAAAAAGATGAGGGGTGGATATAGAGGGGTAAATAGAAGATGTCCAGTGCTTCTGCCATTAAGGACAACAATATTAATAACACTTTCCATATGAGCCCCTGCTTTAACCAGTTTGCTTTTTACAGGTAAGGGAAGGATGGTTCACATCCTTCTGTGTTCACATCCTACTGTGCTCTTCAGTGTCACTGGTAGGACAGCAGTTGAGTTTACCTTCTGAGAAGGAAATTCATAAGAGTTAAAAAAAAAGCGATGATCTCAGTCATCTAGCGTATATTAGTTATCTGTCACTGCTAACAAATTACCTCAAAACTTAGTAATAAAAAATAACAAACATTTATTATTTCACACAGTCTCTGTGGGTCAGGAGCAGCTTGGCTGGGTGGTTCTAGCTCAGGGTCTGTCATGAGGTTGTCAAGAGGTTGGCCAGGGCTGCAGTCCTCTAAAGGCTTGATTTGGGCTGAAGGATTCATTTCCTATGCAGCTCATTCACTGGCCTTGCAAGTAAGTGTTGGCTTTTGGCAGGAGGCCTCAGTTCTTCACCACGTGGACCTCTCCACAGGACTGCTAGAGTGTCATTGGGACATGGCAGTTGGCTTCGCCCAAAGTGAGTGATCCAAGAGAGCAAAGCAGGGAGGAACCACAGTGCCTTTTATGACCTAGTCTCACAAGATATACACTATCATCACTTCCGCCATATGCTACTCATTAGAAGCAAGTCACAAAGCCCAACCCACTCTTGTGGAGGGAGAGCAGGTACATGGCAGGGATTAAATGCCACCTCTTAATGAGATTAGGAAAGACTTTGTGAACATATTCTAAAACAACTGCATATCACAATAACAATATCAAAGATAATGTGGTTACATGATTGAAGAACTTAGGGAAGACTTTACACTGAAACTTGAGCATCACCAAGCATGGTGAAATCTCCCAAGCATACTGTGCTCTGTCTGAAGAAAGAGCAGGTTAACAGAAGAGGGCTAATTCCCAAGGCATCTACGAAAAGATGGCCCAGAGGGGTAATACTGTGCAGAGAATTGTGAACCCGGTGGACACAAGTTATCTGATAAAAGGAGAGGCATACTTGGTTTGGGGACAGGAACGGATCATGTTTGGATGAAATATCTGTCAGGATTATCCATTTGCCCTGGGTGGGAGATGCCTTCTGGCAAGGTAGTGTCCTAGGCAGTAGGCATGAGGATTTCAGTAAATCTAAAGAATCACCTCCACTTAATATCAATTAATTGCTAATGTTGGATGCCCAGCAGTGTCTTATGAGTGTTGCTAATGTGCCTTGGGCCTGAGCATTTGCAGACCTGGAAAGCTAAGGACTGGATAGACCCATGAACATAGATGTTCCACCCTGCAGAGAAATCACCGCCTTGAGTGATGTCCTTATCTTGCCATGCCTTTTGTTATTGCAGAGCCCCTTCTGTAAAAATTCATGTGCCTTTTGCCTCCTTGCACCCCTGAAAGCAAGCTGGGTCACTAGCAGTGTTACTAGAGCCACCCGAGAAAATTCAGCCAGGGTTCTCACTCTTGCTGTGTCTGCTCAAAACAACATGGTCTGATTTGGAATTATGGCCTCAATATGGGCCACCAGTGTTTCCGTCAGTACACAGAGGATACAGTCTTCATCAAGTGATTGGCTAAGTGATTTTCAAGGCTAAGTGATTTTCCTTGAATGGATTATCCAAGACACCTATCCAGTGAATAAACGACGCTAGCTCTTTGTACATAAACATTTTTTAAAAACAACTTCAAAACAAATTCATGTGACTTTATAACTAAATCACTTTGCTGTACATCTGAAACTAACACAACATTGTAAATCAACTATAATATAAAATAAAAATTTTTTAAAAACTAAAAAAAATTCATGTGATAATAGGGCACTGTTTACAACACTAAAAATAGTGCAAAAAACCCAAATGTCCAGCAATATGGGACTGGTAGCATTAACTATGTTACAACCACACAGTTGAATACATTAGTTGTATTGATGAAAGTATTCTACTCTGCTGTGATGAAAGTATTCTACTCTGTCCAATACGGTAGCCTCTAGCCACATGTAGCTACTTAGCACTTGAAATGGGGCTAGTTCAGCCAAGGAATTAAAATTTAATTTTATTAATTTTATTTTAAATAACCATATGTGGCCAGTAGGCTATCTTAATGGACCCTGCTCCTCAATACATTGGTATCATATGATCTCCAAGATAGATTGTGAAGTGAAAAAACAAGAGGCAGGAAGTGTAGACCAATGTATATAGGATATTACTTTTTGTGAATAAAAGGGAGAGAAGTAAAAAACATATTTGCATGAATTTGCACAAACCCAGTGAAAGGATAAATGAAAAAGGTTACCTCTTGGACAAGGGGAATAGGATGGATGGGGACGGAATGAAAGACTGCTTAGTGTGTATCTTTTTATATTAATTAGATTTTTTTAACCATACACATGTATTGTCTACTCAATAAAATAGAATAAACCAAAATAAAAATGTAAAGATAATAAAGAAAAAAAATTCATGTGAGGATATACTCAGCATATGAATGTTAGGAATAGATGTTTCTCTCTTTGGGTTCTCATTGACTTCCTGCTATCAGATAAGGCAAGATATATAAATAACCATGTTTCTTTTTACCTTAGTTGCCTGGTAGGGCAGAGCAAAATGTAATGCTTAGTTACAGTATCTTCCATTTATCTAGATTTCTAGCGTATCACCTCCCTACAGTCCTACCCCTTACCTGGCTTTTTAAAATTTATTCTTCTTTTTTTTTTTAAGTTATTGGTTTTTGTTTGTTTGTTTGTTTTGTTTTTTTAATTTATTTGGCTGCACCGGGTCTTAGTTGCAGCAGGCAGGCTCCTTAGTTGCAGCACATGGGCTCTTTACTTGCGGCTCCAGGGCTCCTTAGTTGCGGCTTGCCGGCTCCTTAGTTGTGGCATGCAGGCTCCTTAGTTACGGCATGCGAACTCCTAGTTGTCGCATGCATGTGGGATCTAGTTCCATGACCAGGGATCGAACCTGGGCCCCCTGCATTGGGAGCGCAGAGTCTTATCCACTGCGCCACCAGGGAAGTCCCTTATCCTTCTTTCTGACTTTCATTGTAAGCCCTTTCTAATCCTTTCTGAGGCAAAATGGTCAAACAAGAAGGGAAAGAATAAACATAAAATACTTGATTTAAGAACATAAGAAAGTGGGCGCTCTTGCACATTTTTGAAAGGAGTTTAAAATGATGCAATCTTTTAAGAATGTAATTTAGAAGTGTCTATTTATTTCCTAAATGTACATGGTATTGGATTCAACAGTCCTTCTAGGAGTTTGTCTTACTAAAATACTCACAAAAGTGCATAAGATATAAGTACAAAGGACGTTCATTGTTCATTGCAAATAATAATGAAAAATTATAACCAATCTAAGTGTGCATCAATCGGGGACTGGTTAACTAAATTACAAGAAAACATGCAGTAGGACTTCCCTGGTGGCACAGTGGTTAAGAATCCACCTGCCAATGCAGGGGACACAGGTTCAAGCCCTGGTCTGGGAAAATCCCACATGCCGCGGAGCAACTAAGCCCGTGTGCCACAACTACTGAGCCTGCGCGCCGCAACTACTGAAGCCCGCATGCCTAGAGCCCGTGCTTTGCAACAAGAGAAACCACCACAATGAAAAGCCCACGCACCGCAACGAAGAGTAGCCCCTGCTCGCTGCAACTAGAGAAAGCCCGCGAGCATCAACGAAGACCTAACACAGCCGTAAATAAATAAATTTATAAAAGAAAAAAAGAAAACATGCAATAGTGAAAAAGGGTGCGCTAGACCTGTTTACTGACATGTGATGATGATCAAGTATGAAACAATACATAGAGCAGAAGTTCTCAAATTTTTTGGTCTCAGGACTCCTTTATACTCTTATCAATTAATTAGGATCCCAAAGAGCTTTTTTTATGTAGGTTATGTCTATTGGTATTTACCATATTAGAAATTTAAACTAAGACATTTAAAAAATGTACTTCTTAATTTATTTAAAGTAACAACAATAAACTCATTACAAGTTTACGTAAGTTACATCCTTATTATAAAAATGAACTATGTCAAAACACAATTTAGTGAGAAGGCTGACATTGCCTCACATTTCTGCAAGTGTATTTAATCTCTGGCTTAATAGAAGACAGCTGGATTCTCATATCTGCTTCTGCATTCAATCTGTTGTGATACGGTGTTTTGGTTGAAGTACAGGAAGAAAATCCAGCCTCATACTCATATGTAGTCAGAAAAGGGAGGATAATTTAATAGCCTTTTCAGATCATTTTGGATATTCTTCTTGGAGAGTTTACCAAAATTCAACAAGTGGTGGTTACTCAAAGATTAGTTGCAATGTGGATTCTGAAATCGTATCAGTGAACATTTCTTACTCTGTTACTTTAAAATCCACCAGTCTGGGACTTCCCTGGCGGTCCAGTGGTAAGACTTTGCCTTCCACTGCAGGGGGTGTGGGTTCCATCCTTGGTTGGGGAGCTAAGATCCCACATGCCTCGCGGCCAAAAAAACCCCAAAACATAAAACAGAAGCAATATTGTAATAAGCAATAAGCAACAATTGCAATATTGTTCAATAAAGACTTTAAAAATGGTCCACATCAAAAAAAAAATCTTAAAAAAAATAAAATCCATTGGTCTCTCTTCCACTTTGAATTTGAATGATTCTTTTACCCAGGTATGACTTTGTAACATCATAATTGGTCATTTAAAAAATATTGGTTCACTGAGTTATACAGATGTTTTGTATATTGACATATTTTATTAATAATATCAAAAATCACGTTTTTTAATACCACCACCAATCTCATCACTAAAGTCTTTAAGTGTTGGCAAGCTGTCAGCTCACAATGACAAATACAAGTCATAGAGCGCCCCTTGAGAACTGCTGTGTAGCTTATAATCCCTTTTCTGTTAAAAAAAATCCTAATTTTTGCTTGAAAGTTTGAATTCCATCATTAGTAATAAACAGTCAGTTTTCCTTGAAGTGACAGGCTCATTAATTTTTGAGAAAATGTCTGAAAAATGCCCAATTCTGACCCACCATAGTTTGCCTGTTAGTCATTATTTCAAGTAAAAATATTTCTCCATGAAAAACAAAAGAAAACAATAGAATTCAGTTTGCAAGTCAAACAATGGCGCAAGTACTGCTCCTCCAGACCATCACTGCACCTTGGAATGCATCTGAAGTGTTTGATGTGTTCTTTTCATCTCATTATATGGAACCTTAAAAAGACAAGCACTCCAGGGTTGAAATTTAATAAAATAAATCATCTTTACAGCTTTATCAAGGGCATTCTTAAGGAAACTAGCACTTCTGTTATTCTGAGAGTGTGCTGGTGAACGATACAATGACCACTAGGACACTCTGGTGCCACCACCTTGATCCAAGGCACCAGCAGTTTTACCCTCTTTTGCTTTTCGTAACATCAGTACAAATGTCAATACTGTGGAGAAAGCAAGTAAGGCCTCAGCATAATTATAAAAATAGCTTTGGCCTTGTGAACCCTCTGAAATGGTCTCAGGGACCTTCCGGAATTCATAAGACCACCCTTTGAGAACTGCTGATGTAGCCTATGATCCCTTTTTTGTTTAAAAAAAAAAAGAGGCAAAAAACAAACAAACAAAAAAAGTTACATACCGAAGTGCTAACAGTGGCTATCTCTAGCAGTAGAAAGTGATAAAGTGATGTTTACTCGGTACTTCACATACTTTACTCTTTTTTACATCCTTTACAATGAGTATGTATTTCTTAAGTAATTAAAAACACTAAAGAAAGGAAAAGATTAAATTTACATGATAAACACCAATTACAACACACTCAGAGAATGTAAAATACCCCTTGGACCTAATTTCATATTGAAAATATGAAGAGATTAGATACATAAAGCCAGGAGCTTAAATTATTAAAAAACAAAACAAGACACAACAAAAACCTCACCCTGAGAAATACCTCATTTCCCACAGGGCTGGAGGAAGGAAGTGTCACAGTGCCTTACTGCTGAGGCATCCACCAGACCCAGGTAGCTTAAATGAATGACCCTGCTGATATCTTTACATGCAGTTTGAAAATAAATCTAAAACACATTCTCTCTAGAAGGCAACAGGATTAGACTCGAAGAGTGATTTGACACTTTAGAAAGCTCCCAGCTTCCTTCCCAGAGGAAAGAGAAAATCAGGCACAGGACCCACGGCTTACAAAGCAGGTATTAAGTTTCTCTTTGGTGCCTTAAGCCTCCTAGCTCTGTGCCTTCCTCCCTCTAGACTGAGCCTGTCACCTCTTGCCTTTGCAGGATCCGGTGCTCTTCTAAGCTTCTCTCCTCTGCCTCCCACCCCGCCCACCTAAACCTCTAGGTGACAAAAACCATGATATCAGTCATCCATGCCTATCAGTCATCTACACCCTAGCATAAATGAGTTTCCATTACCACGCTCCCTCCCCCACTGCATTTGCCTGTTAGGCTGATCTCTGATGATGGACTAGAAGGCTGGGTGCTGAAAGAAAGCAGCTGAGGCATCAGCAGTAACTGCTGGGGAAGCCCCTGAAGTGGAAGTCTCTGAAATCCTGGGGCTTCTGAAATCATGCTCTACGGACAGCTACCTTCAGCAA
This sequence comes from Aethalodelphis obliquidens, assembly GCF_003676395.1. Classification (NCBI taxonomy): domain Eukaryota; kingdom Metazoa; phylum Chordata; class Mammalia; order Artiodactyla; family Delphinidae; genus Aethalodelphis; species Aethalodelphis obliquidens. The sequence continues at coordinate 14,684,065 of NW_020837970.1, read as the reverse complement.
AGCTTCTTTCTGCTGTGTGACATCAAAGAAGTTACTGCCCCTTTCTGGACTCTGTAACCCAAGTGGGTTGGACTAGTGACCTCCTAGGTGGCCCCTGCTCTGGGTTTCTGTGACCGAGCTCCATCAATGTAAGGTAGTGTTAGCTCAGGAGGCCTTGGGAAACGGCATCTTGTTTTCAGTTCCTGAATTAAAAGAAGATTTGGAGGAAGCTCCCCCATGCTCCCTGCAGTTTGCCCCCTTCCCCCTTCTCTTCCTCATGACCTGTGTCTCCAGGGGGAAGATCAAACAAAGAGGTTGCAGAGGGTGGTGGAATGCTGTGTTTGCTTAAGTCCCAGGCTGGATGTGATTACAAAGTTCCTGTGACTGGGGAGACGAGGTGGGGAATGCGGTGGGAGGGGTTCTGAGCTCCGAGATTGCGCTCAGCCACACCCCACACACACCCTGCACACGCATGCGCACAGGGCTCGCAACACAGTTGTGAGTTGCTGAAGTTTGTGCTCAAACCCCCGGCCCCACCCCATGTGTGCCCACCGCCTCCTTAAGAGGTCTTGTTCCGGGTATTTGTTTTCTTCCATAAGGGCGATCAGAAGACCGAACAACTTTCACAAATTAAAGCGACATTTATTTTATTTTTTTAAAATATTTATTGGAGTATAATTGCTTTACAATGGTGTGTTAGTTTCTGCTTTATAACAAAGTGAATCAGTTATACATATACATATGTTCCCATATCTCTTCCCTCTTGCGTCTCCCTCCCTCCCACCCTCCCTATCCCACCCCTCTAGGTGGTCACAAAGCACCGAGCTGATCTTCCTGTGCTATGCGGCTGCTTCCCACTAGCTATCTATTTTACGTTTGGTAGTGTATATATGTCCATGCCACTCTCTCGCTTTGTCACAGCTTACCATTCCCCCTCCCCATATCCTCAAGTCCATTCTCTAGTAGGTCTGTGTCTTTATTCCTGTCTTACCCCTAGGTTCTCCATGACATTTTTTTTTCTTAACTTCCATATATATGTGTTAGCAAACAGTATTTGTCTTTCTCTTTCTGACTTACTTCACTCTGTGTGACAGACTCTAGGTCCATCCACCTCATTACAAATAGTTCAATTTCGTTTCTTTTTATCGCTGAGTAATATTCCATTGTATATATGTGCCACATCTTCTTTATCCATTCATCCGATGATGGACACTTAGGTTGTTTCCATCTCCGGGCTATTGTACATAGAGCTGCAATGAACATTTTGGTACATGACTCATTTTGAATTATGGTTTTCTCAGGGTATATGCCCAGTAGTGGGATTGCTGGGTCATATGGTAGTTATTTCTAATTTTTTAAGGAACCTCCATACCGTTCTCCATAGTGGCTGTAACAATTTACATTCCCACCAGCAGTGCAAGGGGTTCCCTTTTCTCCACACCCTCTCCAGCATTTATCGTTTCTAGATTTTTTGATGATGGCCATTCTGACTGGTGTGAGATGATATCTCATTGTAGTTTTGATTTTCATTTCTCTAATGATTATTGATGTCGAGCATTCTTTCATGTGTTTGTTGGCAGTCTGTATATCTTCTTTGGAGAAATGTCTATTTAGGTCTTCTGCCCATTTTTGGATTGGGTTGTTTGTTTTTTTGTTATTGAGCTGCATGAGCTGCTTATAAATTTTGGAGATTAATCCTTTGTCAGTTGCTTCATTTGCAAATATTTTCTCCCATTCTGAGGGTTGTCTTTTGATCTTGTTTATGGTTTCCTTTGCTGTGCAAAAGTAAAGCGACTTTTAAATAAATAAATGTGACTTTTCTAATATGGTTATGTCTCAATGTCTGTCTTCCTAAAAATGCGGTGAATTCTCAAGGGCAAGGGTCACGGCTGACCACTCTCTTTATCCCCCCCCGCCCCTTTCATCACGCCTAGCACATGTTCGATGCCTCCCCCAGTTTTGTTCCATGTACGAAGGAATGAACGAATGGAGAAATGACTGTTTCCACTAAGGTTCAAAAAAGTCCATTTAAAGGTAATGGGCTATTCCCGTCGAGTGTCACCATGTCACTCAACATGTCTTCTTGTCTCCATCTTCTTTACCATAATTCACAAAAGACTGGCCCTGGGAGAGAGCTCGTGGTAAATAAGCGAGAGCAAAATAAGGACCCTGTGCTGGCACTTCTAGCTTTGTGACCTTAAGAAAGTCACTCGCCTTCTCTAGACCTCATTTTCAACTCAAAAATAGGGTTGAAAATACCTGCCTCTAGCCTAGAGGGGCTATAGAAGCCTATATGAGACTCCGGATGAGCGAACAAGATTTGTCAGGGCCACCCAGCGAGTTAGGGACAGTGAGACCCAGGCTAGCTGACAGTACACTCCCAGACTGTGCTCTCCACTTGGTGCCTGACTTCCTTACCCCCTTGAAGACGCACAGCAACATAAGAGAAGGGAGTGCTTTCTCTTCATCTCCCACCAGCCCCTCAGAGCAGCTGGGACCATCAACTCAACGGGGTATTCTGGAACTGTTTGTAGGGAGACGGTTGTCTGGCTGCAAGGAGGCCAGAGTCACAGACTCAGGCTGTGCCCAACAGACGGTTTTGCTGCCCTCTGAGCCTGCTGCACCTGCAGACAGCCGGGGCTGGCAGTGAGGGAGTAGGGATGACAGCGTAGATGTCCCTCCAGCAGATGCTGTCGGTGCCCCACCTGTATCCCCACGGCCCACGCTGGAGGTCACCTACAGATGTGGTGGACAGTCCCTGCATTCACAGGCTTTCCATGTCAAAGCCTGCTTCTCTCTGCCGAAGGGCTCTCTCTAGCAGCAGGAGCACAAGGAAGGCCAAAGGTGTAGAAAATCAATGGCCCAAGATGTAAACCTCACCCAGTGAGGAACAGTTGTTGATGGATAACAGCTTCCCGGCCCCTTAGAGGACTGAGCCCCAGTCGCCCAGAGGAATAACCTGCTCATCAATACCTCTTAATAAAGCGGTGACTTTTCTACTTTCCCTGTCCCACGTCCCCACTCCGTCACCTTGATTTCCTGGGATCATCTCCTAAATAAGCAATTGGCACCAAACTTGCCTCAGGGTCTGCTTTAGAGAGATCAACCTCCTCCAAGCTTTCCAACTAGCTGGGAGGGCAGAGCATCCTATCCACACACCCATCCGACAAATCCATTCACTGGGCAAACCTCCTTTGTGCAAGACTGCCTAACTGCAGAACAGGAGAACCACCTCCAGGTCCGCTTGATCTTTGGTCTGTTTGTTCCTTCCTTCATCATACATTTTTTTAGAGCCGACTATGGGCAAGACCTTGGGCTGGGGGCGCACATGCAGCGGTGAGAAACAGACGCGGCTCCTCCCCCTGCGGGGCGTTTCATCAGCTCTGGCCTTTGAACAAGCTCTCTCCGCTTTCTGGGCTGAACTAGACCATCCCTAATGCCTTTCCAGGCTGAGCATCCGTGCCTCTAGGACAGGCCCCTGCCCTCCAGCAGCAGAAACTCTAGTGGTTCCTCAAGGGTCTGAATTGTCCCCGTGGGACACTGGACGGCATAAAAGTGGTCAGTGTTACAATGCACAATGGAATTTCTTCCCTTAAGAGAAATATATAATGGAAAAGAAGTTAAAAATTTTTTTTAACTTGGCAATAAAGTAGCAGACTCTTGCTCTTCTGTGCAGAGGGTACCATGATCATGGATCCCCAGCTGCCAGAGTCCCATGCTCGGGTCAGAGAGTTCAAGGCCTGGCTACAAGGGACGTCTGCCTGAGACCCTGAGCACAGTGTCAGCCCCTGTTGCACAGGACGTCCCGGGGAAGCTGGGGGCAGGAGACAACTATCTTGCCACCAAAGGGACCTCAGCAAGGAGCAGTCACCACCTCAGACTCCAGCCCAGGAGTCAAGGCAGGGTGTCCTGAGGTCCCACCCTGTGCTGGTCCTGGATCCCTGGCCAGCAGTGTCAGGGGAAAGGCAGGAGCACCCGCAAGGTGGACAGTTTGGGTCAGGATGAGGTCATGAGGGCGGGTTTGGCCAGGGCCAGGCTGTGGCACCCAGGCACAGCCACTGTGCCATCCGCTTCTCCGTAACTGGTAACATTCTGTAGTACCCTTGATCAGATGTCGTGGGAGATGTAGCAGCCGCTGTTCCTCTTCGTAAAGACACTAGCAACAGAGTTGGTTTTGAACCCAGCCGTGGCCTGTGGGGTACTGGCGGTGGTGGGTTTCTCTGCCCCCTGCCCCATCCCTCTTGTCTATATGATGAGTAGGAGAGTGGAGGCTCAGATCCAGCTCTGCTTGTTCTCAAAGCCCACAGTCTCTCCCTCTACAGTATAGGGTTACGGGGGCAAATTGTCTTCAAGACCCCTCCTCCTCTCTGGGCCTCTTTCCAGCAGCCCCAGCCCCAGGTGGCCAGGGTCCTCTGGGGAAGGAGAGGCCCCCCCTTAGGAGGAAGGCAGCAGACAATAAACTCATTTGGGCTGAAGTTTTGTGGATTTAATGAATAATTTCAAAAGGGGAGATGAACAAGAACGATATTTAAGAAAAATGGCCTAATTAGCTATGTGGCCTTGGGTTATTTACCCAACCTCACTGAGCCCCAGTATCTTCATCTACACCATGGGAATAACACTATTTTTGCCTTATGGATGTAATGATTAAATGTGGAAAATGCCCAGAACAGAATAGGAATCCATATATGTAGCATCTTAGACACAAGAGAGAGATTCGGGCCTTCTTCACTGATTTCCTTCTCCATCATAAGACCCACCACACTGATTTTAAGCTCTCTGCATTTACCCATGGAAGAAGGGTCTCTCTTTCCTCTGAATACTATTTTAACAAGTTTGCCCATTTTTAACAAGGTAACAGTAATTAGGGCCTGGAAAAGACGTCAGGGACAGCAAGACTCTGCGAGGCTCCTACTTCTAGCTTAACCCAAAAAGGAATCTGAAGGTAGACAGAGGAGGGGACCTGGATTAGAACAGTCTGTGTAGTTTAATCAAAGCTCCCAACGCCATTGGGCTGTGTTTCTCGAAATTTCCACCGAAGAACCATTTATAGCTGCAGAAGAGAATGTATACTGCCAAGAGGTTTAGATATGCATATGGAATTGGCTCTCTGCCCGTAGGAAATTTCTTAGAATACACTTGTGTTCGCATAAAAATGCCTGCAGATTCTTCTATTCTATGCCAAAATATATATGTACTTAATTTAAAAAAAAAAAAAAACACCCAAACCAAAAAATGACAACCATGTCTCCTTACCCCCATAAAATCTTCAAACTGGCACTTGGAGGAGACACAGTGTGTTCAGCCTGTGGATTCATGCTCTGCCTGTATCTGCCACAGGCCCCCTTCCATGGCTGTGCAATCCCCATTTGACAGTGTGGCTCAGGACCTAAGGTATGAAGCCAGCTATCCCCACCATCTCCCTTAGCTCCTAATACTCGAGCTGGCCTGCTCAGCCACTGCCCACACCCCATCCACAGCATAAATAAAACGCAGCAGGACCACACATATGCACACAAACTGAGAAGCCTGAACCATTGGCAGCGGAGGAAACGGGGCTTGAAAGACCTAGGTGGCATGGGTGCCATATTAACCTGGGGTCTTAGGTGGTAAGCAACAGAAATTGCCTCTGGGTAACTTACCCAGAAAGAATTTTATTGGAAGCTGTGAAGCAACAGAGAACTCAAGGAAACGTTGAAGCCAGGAGGATAGGCAGGAGGGCAGTTCCAGGAAGCTGGGAAGCAGGCACCAGTGGGTAGTCACCAGAACTAGCATGAATTGGACCCAAATATTTTCTGTTTTTGTATCATCTGCTCTCTTTTCCTGGGAGAGAGTATCTGATTGGCCTAACTTGGGTGGCACGGCCCATCCCCTGGCCAGGGACGATGAGGTCCCTTGATGGCCAGTCCCACCAAAACTGTATCAAATGAAAGACAGGTCAATTACTAAGGCAAAATTGTGGTGCTATCACCGGAAAGGTGGGCACTGAATGCTGGGCAGAAGCAGTTCACAGCTATCCACAACAATATTGTGCTTGGTGAAGTCAGACAGAGAAAGACAAATACTAAATGATATCACTCATACGTGCGATCTAAGAAAGAATACAAATGAATCTATGTACAAAACAGAAACAGATTCACATAGAAAACAAACTTGTGCTTACCAACAGGGAGAGCGAAGGGGGAGGGACAAATTAGGGGTATGGGATGAACAAACTACTATATATGAAATAGTTAAGCAAAAAGGATTTACTGTATAGCACAGGGAATTACACCCATTCTCTTGTAATAACCTGTAATGGAATATAATCTGCAAAAATACTGAATCACCCATTTTGTTGTGAAGCTGAAACTAACATACCATTGTAAAGCAATTATACTCCAATAAAGATGTTAAAATGAAAAAAAATACTGAATCACCATGCTGTACACCTGAAACTAACACGATACTGTAAATCAACTACGCTTCAAACAAACAAACAAATGAAAGTTATCCACAATGGATCCTACAACTTGTCTTCAAAGCCAGCCTGGCTCTCCCCAAGGGACTCACAGGTCCTCTCTAGGAAGAGTCTGCCATCACCAGATCACCAGCTGCTGCTGAGTGTTCCTTTCTCAGAACACAGAGCCTTTCACTCCAAGCAAGAAGGTCCAGCATAAAGTATAAAGGCCCCATGGGAGAGGAAGCCCATCTGGAGAGAACCCTGTCCTCAGGGGGTTCAATCAGAATCATTCAGAATCATTCAGGGGAATGGGTTTCAGGGAGACAGGAAAGGGGACATGCCCACAAAGGGAGAACCCAGACAGAGAGGCCTGGGCTCCTGTAGGCAGCCCGACTACCTTCATAATTTGGCCAAAGATAGGTGCTAGTCTAGAGGTCTTCACTCTGAGAAGTCTGGAGCCAGGCCTGGTTTGTCAGCCAGAGTCTTCTTCCTGCAATACCCCAAAAAGAGATATAAGCAAGCAAAGAAACTCACAACAGCAACACTAGACATTGCAATACACACAGCACGCATTATAAAACATTCAAGTAGGGCTTCCCTGGTGGCGCAGTGGTTGAGAGTCCGCCTGCCCATGCAGGGGACATGGGCTCGTGCCCCGGTCTGGGAAGATCCCACATGCCGCGGAGCGGCTGGGCCCGTGAGCCATGGCCGCTGAGCCTGCGCGTCCGGAGCCTGTGCTCCGCAACGGGAGAGGCCACAACAGGGAGAGGCCCGCGTACCGCAAAAAAAAAAAACAAACACATTCAAGTAGCGCAGAGCTATGTAGAGGAAAAACTTAAAGTCTGTAGAATGACTCTTTCATTCCCCCAAACTCCCCAAACATGAGCCCCATTTTAAGGAATCTCCAAGTACCTGCTTCCCCCTTCTCAGTGGACCCCAAGAGGAGTCCCTAGAGTGAAAGGACAGAGGGGACAGAGTAGGGGAACTCCAAGTGCTGTTCCAGCTGAAACAGAGCAGAGGGGAAAGCAGGGCTGCCTCATGCTGCACCCGGACACCCGGGCAATAGGGAGGTGGTGAAAAGCAGGGGAGGTGGGGGTCAGGGGAGAGAGAGAGAGGAAATTAAAGTCCCCTGTACTCCTCCATTCCACCCGTCTTACTTCCTCCCAGAGGTAGCAACTGTTACCACATTTTCTTACTCACTCGAAGTGGCAGATAATCAGATGAGAAATTGGATGTTATTTTCCTGCAGGCATCTTATCAAAACACAAGAGACCTATTTTGCTCCTCGTCCTCTAAAGTAGGCAAATCTGCTTGGAGCCCTGGAGGACCAGGGCTTACTTCCCCGTTGTCCTCCTCTGTAGAAAGGGCAGGACCCAACCAGGACCCTGCTCTACAGGGCAGGAGCTCTGTTTACTTTCTTTCCTTTTTTAAAAAAAAAAATATTTATTTTTGGCTGCGTTGGGTCTTCGTTGCTGCACGTGGGCTTTCTCTAGTTGCTTGGAGCGGGGGCTACTCTTTGTTGTGGTGCATCGGCTTCTTATTGCAGTGGCTTCTCTTGTTGCAGAGCACGGGCTCCAGGTGCGCCGGCTTCAGTAGTTGTGGCTCACGGGCTCTAGAGCGCAGGCTCAGTAGTCGTGGCGCACGGGCTTGGTTGCTCCGCGGCATGTGGGATCTTCCCGGACCAGGGATCGAATCTGTGCCCTCTGCATTGGCAGGTGGATTCTTAACCACTGGGTCACCAGGGAAGCCCTCTGTTTACTTCCTTCTCATTTCTCCCACACTTAGAGCTTGGAATATTGTAAGCGCTCAGTAAATATTTTTGAGTGAATGAAATTTCTTGTCTCTCCTCAGATGGAGATTCCTTTCTTGCCACTCAATGATCCCCAGCTGGAGCCTATGGTCTTGCTCGTGCACTCAGATAGGGGAGCACGTGATGGAGCTGGAAAAACAAGGCTAACCTCGTTAGGTTTGGAGACAGAGAACCTATGTGTAATTTCCTGCTCAGCCACTAGCTGTGGGCTGGAGAGAAGTGGTAGATATCGTGGTGAATCACCCAGAGCTCTCCGCGGGGCTCAAGCTGTGCTTCCCCCAGCAGCTGGTAGTGCTGAAAGTCAATTGCTCTCAGCTGAGTCCTGTGGGGGAATTGCCCTTGGCTGAAAAGGACCACCTGTCTCAAGCCCAAGCACTGCCTCCATACAGGAGTACAAAGGCTCGCCCCCCTCTTGGCAGCAGAGAAATTCCTGAAGAGCCACCCCAGCTCCAGAGCAATGTGCGGGACCGTCCAAGGCCTCCGTGATGCATCACAGCCCAACCTTTCTCTCTGCCCAGTCCCGCCTTCTTCACTCCCTGTGGGGTGCCCATCCTGAGAGCACTTCCCAATCAGCTCCCTGCACGTCACTCTGCCACAGAGCCTGCTTCCCAGGGAACCCAAAAGGCAGCAAGAGGCCACTTAATTTCTCTGTTCCCAGGCTCCTTAGCTACACAACACAGGTATTAGAGAAGACAGGCTTTGACGTCAGACAGACGTAGATTTTAATCCAAACCCACCAACTGTCAGCTCTGTGTTAACGGTCGGCTTATTTAACCTTTCTGATACTTACACCTCTAGTGGCCTATATCATATCCCCTCAACTTACCTGTGATACAGCTACATGGAAGCTCAGGCTCACCTGTGCTGGCAGTGTTCCACCATTTGTTCTTTTTTTTAAATTTAATATTTATTTATTTATTTTCTTTTTTTTTTTGGCTGCGTCGGGTCTTAGTTGCGGCACACGGGATCTTTGTTGAGGCACGTGGGATCTTTTTGTTATGGTGCGCAGCCTCTTAGTTGCGGCGCTCAGGCTTCTCTCTAGTTGTGGTGTGCGGGTTTTCTCTCTCTACTTGTGGCGCTCAGGCTCCAGAGTGCAGGGGCTCTCTAGTTGAGGCACGCAAGCTGAATAGTTGTGGTGTGCAGGCTTAGTTGCCCCGCAGCATGTGGGATCTTAGTTCCCCGACCAGGGATCGAACCCGCATCCCCTGTATTGGAAGGCGGATTCTTTACCACTGGACCACCAGGGAAGTCCCCACCATTTGTTCTTTACATCCTCTACTTTGGAGGGGATGTCCCCAGGCCACTCGACCTCTATACGCTTCACTGATATGTCGGACCCTAAGTCTCGGTAGGATTTATATCTATTTTATCTATTTATCTATTTTATTTAATCTCTAGATTAAATGCATCATACTTGTCACTTCCTGCTTATCCGGTCACATTAACGTGAGGTCATTGATACGGTGCATTCATGTGCTGCTCTATGGAGGGTCCAGATGGTCCAGGTCCCTTCAGTCTCCATTATGCTAGAAGGTGGGGGAGTTAACATAGCCCCGACGCAAGACACAAATGCATCCTGTCCTCTGCTCCGTGTGTATTGCTTTGATTCTCCTTTCTGATAGCGATAGAAAAGAAAGCAAGAAACAGGTCGACGGGCATGCACCATGTATTGGCGGCTCCAGCAAAGATACCCTACTTGGCAAAACAGCAAAAAATGGGGCTCCTGCTTGGTTAGGGTTGTGGGAGTTTACTCCTCATCAGCCATTTTATCCAGTTTTTGTAGGGGCCTGACGGGTGAGTTAAATGGGAATGTGACAGAGACCACCATCCCTACATTCTTTCATCGTTGAGGGTGGCACTAATTCCTGCCATTCCCCCTGGGATACAGTCTTGTATTTGATTTACCATCTTGGCCAGGGAGAAGGAGCATTTTAGAGACTTCGATTGGCTTTCCTTACTGTACTAGCTCTTATTCCATAGGAGGAACCAATGTTGGGGTTCTACCAAGTATATGTATTCCAATACACACCCAGGAACAGATATATAACCACAGTGGACCCATGAACTCAATGTGAGCTGGAGCAAGGCCAGGTCTCCATTATTCCCTGGCCCCCTCACTCCAATGGGGGGCATGACGGCACTTTGGGGTCACCAGATACCAATGCCAATTCAGACCCTGTGGTCAAAAATTCTTCCAAGTCTTGGCTATTCCTCCTTTCTCATGCTCAGTTACACAAGTAAATGGTCATGGATTCATTTTGGAAAGGACTTGGGGGGAATACTACTGAATACACTTGCCATGACGTTGCATGTCCTATAGTCAATGGCTCAGGTCCAGAAATGGGTGAAGGAATCATGACATTTCACTGGGGGTGGCTGCTTCAGCCCCCGATCATCCATCCTTGATTTCTTTTGATTGTTTAAATTAAGCAATATACCGTTGGCCACCCATCTATCTTGCCTTTAAGAACACTGTGTTCTGCTAACCATCTCCATAGCCCTCTGTATGTCAGGCCCTCCTGACTGCCGCTCAGATTTTTTTTTTTTCTTTTTAACTTTTTTTTAATATATTTTATTGGAGTATAATTGCTTTACACTGTTGTGTTAGTTTCTGCTGTATAACAAAGTGAATCAGCTATACGTATACATATATCCCCTCCCTCTTGCGTCTCCCTCCCACCCGCCCTATCTCATCCCTCTAGGTGGTCACAAAGCACCGAGCTGATCTCCCTGTGCTATGCGGCTGCTTCCCACTAGTTATCTATTTTACATTTGGTAGTGTATATATGTCCATGCCACTCTCTCACTTCGTCCCAGCTTACCCTTCCCCCTCCCCGTGTCCTCAAGCCCATTCTCTACATCTGCGTCTTTATTCCTGTCCTGCCCCTAGGTTCATCAGAACCATTTTCTTTTAGATTCCATATATATGTGTTAGCGTACGGTATTTGTTTTTCTCTTTCGGACTTACTTCACTCTGTATGACAGTCTCTAGGTCCATCCACCTCACTACAAATAACTCAATTTCGTTTCCTTTTATGGCTAATATTCCATTGTATATATGTGCCACATCTTCTTTATCCATTCATCTGTTGCTGGACACTTAGGTTGCTTCCATGTCCTGGCTATTGTAAATAGAGCTGCAATGAACATTGTGCTACATAACTCCTTTTGAATTATGGTTTTCTCAGGGATTATGCCCAGTAGTGGGATTGCTGGGTCATATGGTAGTTCTATTTGTAGTTTTCTAAGGAATCTCCATACTGTTCTCCATAGTGGCTGAACCAATTCACATTCCCACCAACAGTGCAAGAGGGTTCCCTTTTCTCCACACCCTCTCCAGCATTTATTGTTTGTAAATTTTTTGATGATGGCCATTCTGACTGGTGTGAGGTGATACCACATTGTAGTTTTGATTTGCATTTCTCTAATGATTAGTGATGTTGAGCATTCTTTCATGTGTTTGTTGGCAGTCTGTATGTCTTCTTTGGAGAAATGTCTATTTAGGTCTTCTGCCCATTTTTGCATTGGGTTGTTTGTTTTTTTGATATTGAGCTGCATAAGCTGCTTGTATATTTTGGAGATTAATCCTTTGTCAGTTGCTTCATTGGCAAATATTTTCTCCCATTCTAAGGGTTGTCTTTTTGTCTTGTTTATGGTTTCCTTTGCTATGCAAAACGCTTTAAGTCTCATTAGGTCCCATTTGTTTATTTTTGTTTTTATTTCCTTTTCTCTAGGAGGTGGGTCAAAAAGGATCGTGCTGTGATTTATGTCATAGAGTGTTCTGCCTATGTTTTCCTCTAAGAGTTTTATAGTGTCTGGCCTTACATTTAGGTCTTTAATCCATTCTGAGTTTATTTTTGTGTATGGTGTTAGGGAGTGTTCTAATTACAGTCTTTTTATTTTTATTTTTTTTTAATTTTTGGCTGTGTTGGGTGTTCGTTTCTGTGCGAGGGCTTTCTCTAGTTGCAGCGAGCAGGGGCCACTCTTCATCACGGTGAGCAGGCCTCTCACTGTCGTGGCCTCTCTTGTTGTGGAGCACAAGCTCTAGACGCGCAGGCTCAGTAGTTGTGGCTCACGGGCCTAGTTGCTCTCAGACCAGGGCTCGAACCCGTGTCCCCTGCATTGGCAGGCAGATCCTCAACCACTGCGCCACCAGGGAAGCCCTAATTTCAGTCTTTTACATGTAGCTGTCCAGTTTTCCCAGCACCACTTATTGAAGAGGCTGTCTTTTCTCCATTGTATATTCTTGCCTCCTTTATGAAAGATAAGGTGACCATATGTGTGTGGGTTTATCTCTGGGCTTTCTATCCTGTTCCATTGATCTATATTTCTGTTTTTGTGCCAGTACCAAACTGTCTTGATTACTGTAGCTTTGTAGTATAGTCTGAAGTCTGGGAGCCTGATTCCTCCAGCTCCATTTTTCTTTTTCAAGATTGCTTTGGTTATGTGGGGTCTTTTGTGTTTCTATACAAATTTTGAAATTTTTTGTTCTAGTTCTGTGAAAAACGTCATTAGTGGTTTGATAGGGATTGCACTGAATCCATAGATTGCTTTGGGTAGTATAGTCATTTTCACAATGTTGATTCTTCCAATCCAAGAACATGGTACATCTCTCCATCTGTTTGTATCATCTTTAATTTCCTTCATCAGTGTCTTATAGTTTTCTGCATACAGGTCTTTTGTCTCCTTAGGTAGGTTTATTCCTAGGTATTTTATTCTTTTTGTTGCAGTGGTAAATGGAAGTGTTTCCTTAATTTTTCTTTCAGATTTTTCATCATTAGTGTATAGGAATGCAAGAGATTTCTATGCATTAATTTTGTATCCTGCTACTTTACCAAATTCATTGATTAGCTCTAGTAGTTTTCTGGTAGCATCTTTAGGATTCTCTGTGTATAGTATCTTGTCATCTGCAAACAGTGACAGTTTTACTTCTTCTTTTCTGATTTGGATTCCTTTTATTTCTTTTTCTTCTCTGATTGCTGTGACCAAAACTTCCAAAACTATGTTGAGTAATAGTGGTGAGAGTGGGCAACCTTGTCTTGCTCCTGATCTTAGTGGAAATGGTTTCAGTTTTTCACCATTGAGAATGATGTTGGCTGTGGGTTTGTCATATATGGCCTTTATTATGCTGAGGTAAGTTCCCTCTATGCCTACTTTCTGGAGAGTTTTTATCATAAATGGGTGTTGAATTTTGTCAAAGCTTTTTCTGCGTCTATTGAGATGATCATATGGTTTTTATCCTTCAGTTTGTTAATATGGTGTATCACATTGATTGATTTGAGTATATTGAAGAATCCTTGCATTCCTGGGATATACCCCACTTGATCATGTTGTATGATCCGTTTAATGTGCTGCTGGATTCTGTTTGCTAGTATTTTGTTGAGGATTTTTGCATCTATGTTCAACAGTGATGTTGGCCTGTAGTTTTCTTTTTTTGGCACATCTTTGTCTAGTTTTGGTATCAGGGTGATGGTGGCCTCGTAGAATGAGTTTGGGAGTGTTCCTCCCTCTGTTATATTTTGCAAGAGTTTGAGAAGGATGGGTGTTAGCTCTTCTCTAAATGTTTGATGGAATTAACCTGTGAAGCCATCCGGTCCTGGGCTTTTGTTTGTTGGAAGGTTTTTAGTCACAGTTTCAATTTCAGGGCTTGTGCCACTCAAATTTTGCTGCTCACTACAATCATTGCACCCACCTGGGTTCTCAAGGCTAAGCACTGCCACCTGATCTCTGTTATGTTGGCATTCTCTAATCCCCATGGGTATCAGAGAGCCCAGTTCTGTAATAGTGTCTCCTACTGTGCCCTCCCCCACACCAGCTCCTTCCTTACTGCCTCCCACAGAACAGAGTTGGCTGGTGGGTTTTCTGGCCTCATGTACCACAAACACTCTGACATGCCCACTCCTCTGGGTCTTTTGTTCTGCTCCTCCACCATCTGCCACGGCAGCTCTGACATTTCTATTTCACTTGTGTGGACCATGGCTTTTCCTATGCTTCTAAAATCCATCTTTAAAGTGCATTAGCACGACCTCCTGGGTTCCCGGCCAGGCTGTTAAATCCTGTACCACGGCAAAGTACTTCCATATCAACATCTGCTCTTATCCAACTTCACCTTCCTCCCCTCTTGATCCGGCCCCCTCAGGATTCAGTTCTGTGCACACTTCCTGCCTGAGTGTGTGAGCCAGATTCAGCATATAATCACTCTCCTCCCTAGCAGGCCCGGCCACAGCTGGCATCTGACTCTTGTTGTCCATCAGACAGATAAAGAGGAGGAGGTAGGCTACGAGAAAGACAAGCTTTATCTTGTAGGGCACCTGCCCCATTTGAAACGGAGTGCGATCTTCCTAGAAGGGGGACCGCTATTTGCCAAGAAGAAGTGGGTCACTGGGACTTCCCTGGTGGTCCAGTGGTTAAGACTTCGCCTTCCAAGGCAGGGGTGTGGGTTCGATCCCTGGTCGGGGAGCTAAGATCCCACATGCCTCATGGCCAAAAAACCAAAACATCAAACAAAAACCATAAAGTCTTTAGTGTAATAAATTCACTAAAGACTTTAAAAATGGTCCACATCAAAAAAAAAAAAAAAAAAGAAGTGGGTTACTTCTCCAGGCCCAGTGGGTTCAGAAGAATCTGAGAGGTCAAGGTTCTCCACTGCATTTATTCTTTTATGCCCAACCCTGGTCTCAGGTTCCCATCCCTTTCCTAACAGGGCTCTGACCTTGGCACACAAGGCCCGAGCACACAGGAAGATTCCATCTTCTCTGGAGCTCTGCTACTCTTCCCAGTGAGCCTTAAGCCTGGTCCTCCCTCTGCAGGCAGGATTTCCTCAAATGTTGCCCAGGAGGTCCTCTGGCTTTTGCCTTTTGCCTTTTGCCTAGGTGATTTTTCACTGAGAGTGTCATTACCCCTTGTGAGCAAATCAATGGGCTCAGCAAAGGCATTCATTTCTACAGTCCTTACGCTCACTACTTCCCTCGATCACTGAAGACATTGCACCAGCCAGTGTGACCTCTTCCACCCATATCCCAGCCCAGTTCACAACAGTGAGTGAGTTTTAACAATCACGAGGTTACGGCTAACCTTACTTCTATACCAGTTATGGGGTCTTCACTGATACCTGGCTGGCAAATGGTCCCTCTCCAAACTCCCATTTCTGCTTCCCAGGACCACTTCTGGCCCAAACTGTCTTGGTTTGGGTTCCCTGAAAACAGACTCTGAGATGGAGAATTGTCTGCAGAAGGTTTATCAGACAGTGCTCTTGGGAGATACACCTGTAAGTGAGAGAAGAGGATTGAAACCAGGGAGAAGCCGATCCCAATGTGGTTGCAACCGGGGCCTCAGCTGATCCTGCAGGGAGCTCTGAGCTGCGATGGCCCTTCAGAGGGTCCCAGAATGAGGCAAGGAGGCCGGGGCATGACATTCCCACAACAACCAGTTATTGGCTGCGGACTGCCCCATACGGGGACTGGGCCTCGCCTTGGTGGAGGCAACAATTTGTAGCCAGGACAAGCCCCAGCGAGGGAAGGAGCAGTGAGACACCAATAGCCAGTATTCCCAGCAGCTGGGAATGGGTTTGCGGGCCCTGAAGGGGGGCCCAGGAGGAACACTGCTACAACCTATCGTACTATCTCAGCAAGTTCTTGTGAGAACTGAATGAGAGAAAATGTGATAAGATCTTAGCGATATGCCAGGCACATAATTTTTTTTAAGGTAACTATTATTGTTTTTATGCATAATAATAATTATAGTTATAGTTTATACAATAATATTCAGCTGAACCATGTAAGTTGTCGACATTTAACCACATTTGACCTTTAAATATAGAGATTTCATATGGCTCATCCTGTTAATTAATAAGAACAATTAATCTAATATCCGTCCTACCTATCTTATAGGATTATTTGAAGATCACCTAGAGATGGGCATATGTAAAAATGCTTTGTAAAGAGAAAAACCCCAGGAATTCCCTGGTGGTCCAGTGGTTAGGACTCCACGCTTTCACTGCTGTGGGCCTGGGTTCAATCCCTGGGTTCCAGGGAACTAAGATCCCGCAAGCTGTGCATGTGGAAAAAAAAAAAGTTCTAATAAAATGTTGACACACTAGTTTATATTATCAACTTTTACTACTACAACATCTAAGAGAATGGCTCTGTTCAGGCTTCCCCAGCCAATGATAATAAGCTATCTTATCTCCTTTAAATACTCAAATTACAATTTACTTTGAACCCTACTGTCCCTCATGGGAACCCAGCCCCTGCAGAGTGTTCCAAGCTGTCTTGGAGAGCCCCTCAGTGCTGGGTTACACCAGCCCCAGAGCTCACCCTTTCTTTTCCTCTCCTCCAGCTTCGTCAGTGGGCCCCACACCCTCTGTGACCTCCCACCCAGCTGGGCCTGGCCATCCTCTGTGGGTGGCTGCCACCACTGAGCCCGCCACTGGCCTCCTCATAGCCACTCAGCCCCAAGCATGGCCGGGGCTCTTTTCTCAATGCATCATACTTAACAGAAACCAGGCACAGCCTCTAGAAGGAGCTAACAAAATTTAGGGGACCATGCAAGAAGAGCAAAACAAAGAGAAATACTCACAACCTTGACCGATATGGTTTCTCTCAGAGCCCACAGATCCCAGGCTGGTAACCAGATAATCTCACAGGGCCACCTACCTGGCCAGCCCTGGCTTGCTCCACATGGCAGGGCCCAGCCCAGCACCACCTCCAAGGTTTGCTTGGACCGTGTCTTCCATCATAGGGCAGACGCAACTTTCTTAAAACAGGGAGAGGAGGAGGAGAGAGACAGAGACAGAAACAGAGACAGAGAGAGAGATAGAGAGAAACCTCCACGTCATTCCCAGGGCCCTGTCTCGAGTCCTCAATTTCTGCCCCAGGACAGTCTTCCTCCCAGGATGACTGGCAGTGGGTATTTTCCTTTAATGGCATTTACCCCCCTCCTAAGGCCGTGGCCTTGCTCTTTGCAAACAGCAGGATGGTTACAGGAATACAGAAAGTCCAAGATCAGTACGGTTCAGGATATTGTGTATATATCACGTGTGTCCAGCCCAGCCTGGTCCAGGCCCTTTTCACAGTTTCTGTTCCAGGTGACAATCAGGTTCAAATGTGCTTTCTGCGGTCCTCTGGATTGGAGTTCCCCCAATCTTCCAAAACATCCATTCAAAGCACCCACAGTTCCATAAAGAACAAGCAACAGTTGATGGCCCAGTGCCCTCTTGATCAAGACAGAACCAAGAAACCTTTCTCCACCCTCCACGCGCCCCAAAGAGCACAGTAACAGCCGAGTGCCAGGTGCATGCCCCCCACACACACAAGACCCCTGCTCGCAGTAGCTTCCGCACCAGCAGAGGTAAAAGACATTAACTCGTCAGCCTATCCTCAGAGCCCCGGTTAACGGGACAAGGGCCCATCCATATGACGGAAGGCTGGGACAGCCCGAGCATGCTTTTTTGTGTGTGTGTGTGGTACGTGGGCCTCTCACTGTTGTGGCCTCTCCCGTTGCGGAGCCCAGGCTCTGGACGCACAGGCTCAGCGGGCATGGCTCACGGGCCCAGCCGCTCCACAGCATGTGGGATCCTCCCGGACCGGGGCACGAACCCGCGTCCCCTGCATCGGCAGGCGAACTCTCAACCACTGCGCCACCAGGAAAGTCCCCCCTGAGCATGCTTTTTGTTATGTGCTGCGAGAGAAACGTGGTTGTCAGCTTCTGAAATAGCTCCCAGTGATCCCAGCCTCCCGGGATTTACACCCTTGTGTGATCCCCTCCTTGCGTGTGCGGAGGGGTGTGGTGGTTGGAGGGCTGGTGGAGAACAGCCAGACCTAACGCCTTCTTCCAACAACTAGAATACAGCAAAGGCAAAGGAGGTCACTCGGAAACTGGGCTCTAAAAGCCTGGGGCCTCTAGCTTGCTCACTCTCTTCCTTCTCAGGGCACTTGATGATGTAAGCTGCCGCGTCGGAGAGGCCATGTGGCCAGGACCTGAGAGGGGCTAAGCCAAGGGTCCAGCAGCTCCCGAGGAACTGAATCCTACCAGCAGCCCCATGAGTGAACTCGGCATCTGATTCCATTCGACACCTTGATGGCAGCCTGGGAGCGGCCTTGAGCTGAAGACCCAAGTATGCGGCTGCGACCTACAGAAACTGAGATGTAAATGTTGTTGTCACAAGCCACTAAGTTTGGAAGTAGTTTGTTATGTAGCAAGATAATTAGGATGGGAATAATCTTCAAGATGTGTTCTT
Organism: Aethalodelphis obliquidens; assembly: GCF_003676395.1. Taxonomy (NCBI): domain Eukaryota; kingdom Metazoa; phylum Chordata; class Mammalia; order Artiodactyla; family Delphinidae; genus Aethalodelphis; species Aethalodelphis obliquidens. The sequence goes on along the minus strand of NW_020837970.1, from coordinate 14,665,597 downwards.
AAGTAGAAAATTCAAGGTGCTGAAAAGGTGCGTTACATGTTATTATTTGTATAAAAGGGAGAAATATTTCCATTATGTGTATGTGTGTGTGTGATCCATATATATGTATATCCACATATATATTCGCTTCTATATGCATAAAATATCCCTGGAATGATATACATTAAATTCAGAATTTGGGTTGCTTCTAGGGAGAAGACCTAATGTTTGGGGGAGGGAGAATTTTCACTGCATACCTTTTAGATCTTGTATCATGTGAAACTGTTGACTCTTCAAAAAGTAAGCACAATATTTTTTTGAAAAGAATCAGTCAATAAACCACCCAGGAAAAACAAAATGAAGATAAAGTTTTTCAAAAAGCAATTAATCAAACTTCAAACTGAGGAGCTATTACCGATTTTGTACCTGCCTCTTATCCCCCATAACCAAGTGCTGTCAACTCTCCTTTCAGAATATCTCAAATCTGTCCCACTTCCTTTTTTTAACTTATTATTTTACTTTTAATACAATTTTTAAATGTCACACTCCATTTACAGTTATTACAAAATACCGGACATATTCCCCATGTTGTGCAATACATCCTTGTAGCCTATCTTACACCCAATAGTTTGTACCTCTTAATCCCTCATCCCTGTGTTGCCCCTCCCTCCCCTCTCCCCACTGGTAACCACTAGTTTGTTCTCTATATCTCTCAGTCTGTTTCTTTTTTCTTATATTCATTAGTTTGTTGTACTTTTTAGATTCCACATATAAATGATATAATACAGTATTTGTCTCTTTCTGTCTGACTTGTTTCACTTAGCCTAATGCCCTCCAAGTCCATCCACGTTGCTGCAAATGGCAAAATTTCATTCTTTTTATGGCTGAGTAGTATTCCATTGTATACATGTGCCACATCTTCTTTATCCATTCATCTGTTAATGGACACTTAGACTGCTTCCATATCTTGCCTATTGTAAACAATGCTGCTGTGAACATTGGGGTGCATGTATCTTTTCAAATTAGTATATTTTTTTCAGACACATACACAGGAGTGGGATTGCTGGATCATATGGTAGTTCTATTTTTAGCTTTTTGAGAAACCTCCATACTGTTTTGCCATAGTGGCAAAACATTCCCACCAACATTCCCACCACCAATATATTAGAGTTCCTTTTTCTCCACACCCTCCCAACGTTTGTTATTTGTGTTCTTTTTGATGACAGCCATTCTGACAGGTACACAGTGATATCTCATTGTGGGTTTTTTTTGTTGTTTTTTTTTTTTGCTGCACGCGGGCCTCTCACTGTTGTGGTCTCTCCTGTTGCGGAGCACAGGCTCCGGATGCGCAGGCTTAGCGGCCATGGCTCACGGGCCCAGCCGCTCCACGGCATATGGGATCCTCCTGGACCAGGGCACAAACCCGTGTCCCCTGCAGGCGGACTGTCAACCACTGCGCCACCAGGGAAGCCCTCATTGTGTTTTTAATTCTGTCCCACTTCTCTCTTTCCATCTTCACTCCGACGAACTACCCTGGACCAAGCCACAAGCATCTTTTCCCTGGCCTATTGCAATAGCTTCCTAACCATTCTCCCTGCTTCCTTCCCCACCTCCTTTCTTGATCACATTGCTCTCCTTCTTCATACTGGAATTTTCAGGCCAAATTTTCACTTTCTCTTTTAAAGTGAATTTTGGTATAGGTGATAGCTACCAATTATAGAAATACTCTTTCAAAAACAAAGAGAGAAAGGAACTTTTATGTACTAGGTGCTTATGTAAAGCAGACTTTACATATATTATGCTGTTTACTCTTCATAACAGCCCTATGGTGAGGGCATAATTACTGTCCCCATTTTACGGATGAAGAGAGTTGAGGTCAAGGAGGCTGCAGTATGTGTCCACGGGGATTGTCTGCTCAGCACCCCCTTCTCCTGGGAATGATCTTTTCCTATTGTAGGAGCTGCCATCATCTGCAATTATCCTGCCTCCAGGCCACAGCTGATTAGTTCAAGAGCAGGTATCTGACCCAGTCTGGGCAGCAGAGCACTCCCTGTCCTACAGGGATCCCTTCTCCAGCTGCTAACAACTGCAGAAAGACCCAGTAATCCAGATCAGAGAGGAGCCTTTGATGCCCATCACCCTCAACTGAGAAGATGTTGAACTGTGGTAGTCAAAATTCCCTGGATTTGGACCAGGGAACCCGGCTACTACTCCGCCTTCTGCCCTGAAGTCGAGTTTGTCACTTTCTCTGCACTTCGGTACCGTGTTTGTAAAGTAACAGGGTGGGGACCAGCAGAGTGCTTCAGATTGGAGGGGATGATCTCCAAGGACCCTAACTCTTCTGTGTGACCTTGGGAACTGCGTTTCCCCACTCTGGGCCTCAGTTTCCTCAACTATAAAACGAGAGTTGGAGATGGCAGTGGGGGGTGAAAGTGGGGAATGGGTGACACAATCTCTAGAAGGACTTTCCAGTTCAAAAAGTCACGGGCGGGCTTCCCTGGTGGCGCAGTGGTTGAGCGTCCGCCTGCCAATGCAGGGGACACAGGTTCGTGCCCCGGTCCGGGAAGATCCCACATGCCGCGGAGTGGCTGGGCCCATGAGCCATGGACGCTGAGCCTGCGCGTCCGGAGCCTGTGCTCCACAACGGGAGAGGCCACAACAGTGAGAGACCAGTGTACCGCAAAAAAAAAAAAAAAAAAAAAAGTCACGGGCCATCACATCAGAGGTAAGTGGCTGCCCTCCTTCTCAACAGGAGAGACGCCTTTCCCCCTAACTTTTGGCTGAGCCCCTCTTTAACAAGAGGATGGTGGACCCTCTAATCTGGGACTTCTGACTCGGAAGGAGCCAATCTCACTCAGAACAAATGAACCACAGAGACAAAAACCATCTGTGGTGTGGTGGAGACCCTGCCAGAGGCCCCTTAGCAGCCTGCCTCTCGCCAAGACCCCCAGCCCCAGCCCTCTTGGCAACCCCTGTCCCTCCAGATTTGATTAAATTTTACAGTTCCCGTCATGCACTTGGGCCTTCTGCTGCGAGGGTACTAGCTGCTCTTAAGAGTTCTTTATACAACTCCACTTGGGCTGCCAGCCACCAAATTCTTCCTGCTCATGCATTACTTAGATTAGCTAAGGATGTTGGCATTTAGAGCCAAACGCCGACATTTATCTCGAAGGCGGCCTCATGACAGCCATGGCTGTTCTTTCAGTACAGCACTCCTCTGCAGACTGTTCATTGTAATGTAAGGTGCTACACAAGCTCTCACTATATCTATAATTCGGCATATTTTTATGATTAGCTGACTAGGAGTACATACATTCCACCGTTGGCCTCTGGCATATGAATTGGTCCAGGAGACAAGGCATCAGATTCCAACCACTTTTGTTCCCCAGCTCCTTTTCAGATGACCCCACCTTGCCTCTCGGCTGAGATAGGGCAGGTCTAGTGCCCTCCACTGCCCAGGATGCTGAGAGGCCCTTACACTTGTATGACATTTGAGAATGTACGAAACTTTCACTTACTCCTCGTACTTCCGTGGTTGCTACTTTACAGATGAGGAAACAAGGTCTTGCAAAGGAAATCTTTGTCAATTATAATGCAAAGCACAAAATGTTAATGATTTTCATTAAGCAGGCAAATTTCTTAACTTTGAGTCTAGGGCTCTTCCCACTATACCACAAATGTCTATTGTTTATTGAAAGGAAGCCAACTTTGAGAAATGGATGCCCTACCCAAGATGGTCCATACCAGACGTTAGGACAGGGCTCAGCTACTATCATAAAGAGATCTGATAAAACGACGGGTTAGGGGCCAAAAGAGTCTATTTTTCTCTCATGTAATAGTCCATGATGGCTGGCAGCTCAGCAGCACACAGTTTGTCAAGACCCAGCTTCCTCCCAAGTTCTTGCTCTGCCATGTCTGGAGCCCATTTATGAACTATTTGCAAGACTGAAGCTGGTTTTGCAGCCACATCTGGGTTGCAGCGGGTGGGAAGGGAAAAGAGGAGGAAACACGTCCATAATTTTAAGGCCTGAGCCCCCCAAAGCTACATATCATTACCACTCACATTCCAGTGGTCACATGCCTACCCTTAACTACAAGGGGGGAAGGAAAGTATGATCTAGCTATGTGCCCAGGAAGGAAGGGAGATGGGTTTGGTGGGGTGACTAGCAGAATCTCCCACACAAAGCATTGAAAGGCTCCAACTATTCTTCATACTTTCCTTGACCTCCTCCCAAGAAAATAACTCTCTCTCGGGGCTTCCCTGGTGGCGCAGTGGTTGAGAGTCCGCCTGCCGATGCAGGGGACACGGGTTCGTGCCCCAGTCTGGGAAGATCCCACATGCCGTGGAGCGGCTGGGCTCGTGAGCCATGGCCGCTGGGCCTGCGCGTCCAGAGCCTGGGCTCCGCAACGGGAGAGGCCACAAACAGTGAGAGGCCCGCGTACCGCAAAATAATAATAATAATAATAATAATAATAATAACTCTCTCTCTCTCACTCACCTCCTTGTATCTAACAACCAACCACTTAAGGGCCACCTTTGCATTTTGAAGGCCCTTTGGTCTTCTAGCAATCACTTTTTTCCTTGGTGCCAATTTTAAATACAGTTTTATTTAAGACATTGCATTTTCCGCTTATAGTACAGTGCTTATAAAGTGCAGTGTTATTTCCTTTCCCTGTGCACATATCCACATTCAAGTATCAAGAATGACCAGTTATTTACCATAGCAGCTCAACTTTAAAAGTGCCATGGAATTTGGGGTCCTTCAATGTTTTGTGGGGAACAATGCTAAGTCTGTATGCTAGGTTGGCTCAATCAACCTCTTCAGTGGTGGGCCCAGGAGAGGCACCACCAGATGGAGGAGCTCTGCCACCAGGGAAGCCCCCATGCATGCCTCCTGCACTCTGGTATAGCTTGGTAATGATGGGGTTGCAGACTCTTTCCGGCTTCTTCTACTGTTCAAATTCTTCCTTCTCTGCATTCTGGTTCTTATCAAGCCAGTTAATTATTTCATTACACTCATCAAAAATCTTCTGTTTGTCCTCATCATTGATCTTGCTTTGGAGTTTTTCATCTTCAACAGTAGCTTTCATGTTGAAAGCAGAGGATTCCAGCGAGTTCTTAGAAGACACCTTGTCCCGCTGAAGCTCATCTTCAGCTTTGTACTTCTTTGCTTCCTGGACCAGTAGCAATGATTATTTCAATATTTTTTCATTCTTTCAATTACCATCCATCCTCTATAATGAGCACCTAATAGTATCATCTTTAATCCTCAAAATACCCCATTAAGAGAGTGTCCTTGTCCTCCTTTTTATAAGTGAGGTAATTGAGACTCTGGAAAATTGAGTGGCTGATCCGAGGTAGAGTCAGAATTTGAACTCGGTTCTGTCTGACTCCAAAGCCCAAACTGTTTCTGCTACATCATAATAATCCCAGATTGATGTATTTTCTTTGTCACTATAGCTTTTCTTCTTATCCAGAAACTGGGTACTGGTCTTCAGAAGGTGTTTCTGGATAAGAAGAAACACCTTCTGAAGACTGGGTACTGGTCCAAAAGTAAGGTCTGAGGGACCACAAGAGACAGGCTGATGAGGATTTGAGGCCTCTTTTTAGACCCCCTGCATTGCCATGGGAACAGCGTGGGGCCCCAGGATAGTAGCATAATGGAGCATCTTTTTTTTCAGGCCTGTGCTGCAGTTGCCACCCAGAAACTCTCCAGGGCTGTGACCCAGACTCTTCACATTAAAAATAGTTCTTTTTTTAAAAAAAAATTTATTTATTTGGCTGCACCGGGTCTTAGTTGCGGCACGTGGGATCTTCATTGCTGCGTCCGCGGGATCTTCACTGCCACGTGCGGGATGTTTTTTTTTTTTAGTTGCGGCACGCAGGATCTTTTAGTTGCTGGCGTGAGAACTCTGGGTTGCAGCGTGTGGGATCTAGTTCCCATCGAATCCGGGCCCCCTGCATTGGGAGCGTGGAGTCTTAGCCACTGGACCACCAAAACCAAAGCACGTGTTTTGGTTCCAGATATTGTTTTACAGAAAAGACTAATCGAATAAGAAAAACTTTTTTCAAAATCTTGGAAAAGCCCACTTCTCTTATAACCCATGGACCAACATGACTTTCAGCCCATGTCCATTGTGGTTTTAGACAATCTTGTAATTAACTTCTAGGATGTTGATACTAGACCCAATGGCAAGGAGGAGGGACCGTGTGTTTAATGTCTTTGTGTGACAAACTTATTCTCTATCTGATCAGTCAGCATAGGCAGAGTCCCTAATTCCAAACTAGATGGAACTTAAGGGTTATCGAGAATGAGGCCCATACAGGGTTGCCCTTTTTTCTTACTGTATCCATCCCATCCTTGGACCCATTCACTCCCAAGTCACCACTGTACTTCTGGGCTGCTCCTGAAACCTCAACATTTTTCTTTCAACTCAACCGACATCTTTTTCTTGAAAACCTTCATCTGTTGGCCCTGGTGTTCCCTCTTGTATCACCTGAAGCAAATCAAATTCCCCTCTCATGTGACAACTCTTTACATATCTAAAGATATAGCCCTGTCTCCCAGAAGTTTCTCTTCCTTGAGTGAACATCCCAGCTCCTTTAACTTTTTCCTGGATAATAGCTCTTAGTTTCCTAATCCCACAAGCAGCCTGGTCCTCCCTCTGCAGAAAGGATTTCCTTTTATGTTGCCTAGGAGGCAACCCATTTACCATTTTGTCCATCTCCCTTATATTGGTCAGGAATAGAAATCTAATTCAAATCAAAGTAAGACTAATAACAAATAAGGGAAAGGGGTTGACAATTTATTGACTCACAAAGCTGACAATTCCAGGAACTAGATCTTTGCCTTCAGGCATGGCTGGATCCAGGGAATCAATGTTATCAGGACTCAGTGTCATTTTGCTCATCTCTTAATTCTGTTTTCTTCTGTGTTGCCTTCATTCTCAAACACAAACTTTCAATGCAGTAGGTCATAATGACTCAAGGCTAACATTCTCCCAGCTCTACACCCTCAGCGGAGTGGCTGCATTTCTCCCCATGATTGCAACAAAAGTCCCAGCCCTGGGTCTTATTGGCTGCTTGTGTTTCCTAGAAGCCAGAGGATAAGACGGATCCCTCAGAACCACACAGACTGAGAGTGGGGAAGGGAGACTCTCCAAAGGAAAATCTCATTGCTATTATCAGAAAAAGCAGAATAAAGAAGAGGGCATAGGCAAAACATTCTCTGACATAAATTGTACCAATGTTTTCTTAGGTCAGCCTCCCAAGGCAATAGAAATAAAAACAAAAATAAACAAATGGAACCTAATCAAACTTACAAGCTTTTGCACAGCAGAGGAAATCATTTTTTTTAAAAAATGAAAAGACAACTACAGACTGGGAGAAAATATTTGCCAATGATGCACCCAAAAAGGGCTTAATCTCCAAAACAGACGAACAGCTCATACAACTCAACAACAACAACAAAAACAACCCAGTCAAAAAATGGGCAGAAGACCTTAATAGACATTTCTCCAAAGAAGACATACAGATGGCCAGTAGGCACATGAAAAGATGCGCGACATTGCTAATTGTTGGAGAAATGCAAATCAAAACTACAATGAGGTACCACTTCACACCAGTCAGAATGGCCAACATTAAAGAGTCTACAAATAACAAATGCTAGAGAGGGTGTGGAGAAAAGGGAACCCTCCTACCCAGTTGGTGGGAATGTAAGTTGGTGCAGCCACCATGGAAAACAGTATGGAAGTCCCTCAGAAAACTAAAAATAGAATTACCATATGATCCAGCAATCCCACTCCGGGGCATATATCCAGACAAAACTATAATTCAAAAAGATACATGCACCCCTATGGTCATAGCAGCACCATTCACAATAGCCAAGACATGGAAACAACCTAAATGTCCATTGACAGAAGAATGGATAAATAAGATGTGGTACATGTATACAATGGAATACTACTCAGCCATAAAAAAGAACTAAATAATGCCATTTGCAACAACATGGGTGGACCTAGTGATTATCATACTAAGTGAAGTAAGTCAGACAGAGAAAGACAAATACCATATGATATCACTTATATGTGGAATCTAAAATATGGGGAAATGAACCTATCTACAAAACAGAAACAGACTCACAGACATAGAGGACAGACTTGTGGTCGCCAAGCGGGGCAGGGGAAGGGAGAGGGATGGACTGGGGGTTTGGGGTTAGTAGATGCAAACTACTACATTTAGAATGGATAAACAACAAGGTTCTACTGTACAGCACAGGGAACTATATCCAATTTCCTGGGATAAACCAAACCATAATGGAACAGAATATAAAAACAATGTATATATGTGTATAACTGAGTCTTTGCTGTACAGCAGAAATTAGCACAACATTGTAAATCAACTATACTTCGAAAAAAAAAAAGGAAAGAAAAAGGGGAGTAAATGATGGGTACAAAAATACCAGTGAAAACAGATATCCACTCCATCATTTTTACCCTCTCAGCTACATGGATTTCACTATCTTATCTTTCCATCCTCCAGAGTGTTCAGCACAGTGGGAGCTAAAAATTGCTTGCTGGATGTACAAATCATGCTCAGAGAAGAAGGCCAGCTCTTTGCAAAAAAAGGAAATTGCCCCAGCAGGAGGCAAGTTACTCAACAAATATTTATTGATACTTACTCTGTGCCCAGGGACTGCTCTAGATGAACAAGCAAAACAGACAGAGCTCTTGCCCCCAAGGACCTTACCTTCCAGTGGGGGGTGGAATGGGAGACAATAATGATCATAAGCAAATGCACAAACAAATAGACAAAATGCAGGTGATATGAAATTCTGACACATGCTACAACATACATGAACCTTGAAGAAATTACGCCAAGTGAAATAAGCCAGACACAAAAGAACAAACACTGTGTGATTCTACTTATAGGTGGTAACTAGAGCAGTCAAATTCATAGAAACAGAAAGGAGAATGGCGGGTAGCAGGGGTTGGGGGAGGGGTGAATGGGGAGTTAGTGTCTAATGGGTACAGAGTTCCAGATGGGGAAGATGAAAAAGTTCTGGAGAGGGACGGTGGTGATGGTTTGACAGCAAAGTGAATGTACTTATTGCCACCGAACTGTACACTTTAAAATTGTTAAAATGGTAAATTTCCCATTAGGTACATTTTACCACACTTTTTTTAAAAAAAAGGCGGGTGATAATAAACAAAAGCAAGAAAAGGGAAATAGGAAATGCCCTGGAGAAGAAAATGTTATTTTATATGCAGGGTCAGGAAAGCTCTTTCTGATGGGCTGGACATTGAAGCAGAGTCCTGAATGAGGCAGGGGGTGGCCCACTGACTATGCGGGATGAGGGGGTCAGGGGAGAATGTGCAATGGCCCTGAGGCAGAAGTTATGGGCTTGGTAAGAACAGTGAGGAGGCGACTGCAGCTGCGACCCTGAGAACAGGGGAGAATAGCCAGGGCTGAGATCCAGGGGTATCTGGGGCCAGATCTCACAGGGCCTTAATGGCCACAATAAGAGCTTTGGGTTTTACTTTAAGGAGCTGGGAAGCCATAGAAAGAATAGCATAATATTACTACCCTCTCCCCTTTTGAAAAAAATTTCAAACATATGTAAAAGTAGGGGAAGTAGGATAATATATACTAGTGAAATCGAGCAGGACCCTGTGGGGCTCCTGGGCACGGAAACCTTTCTGTCCCCTGTTTCTTATTTGTTGGGAACAGATTCCAGACTCCATGACCTTCACTGAGTCCCAAAGGGCAGATTCAAACAGTTGCTAATCAGGGAAGGGAGGGGATGCAGAGACAAGGGGGGAGCAGCCGAGAAATAATAGTGTAGCCTTGGGACAGGGTCCTGGTTCACTTCAAGGGATACACATAACAATATCTTTTGAGCTCTTTACAGAACTAAAACCCTCAACAAATGGAAGGTGTTAGCATTCTTCATTCCAGGGAAGACCACCTGAGGCCAGATTAAAGGAATGCAGGCCCTGCACACACCGTAATCTTATCAGCAACCCCGCCCTTGAACTAGAGCTATTAAACTCCTCACCAAAGCATCCCGGGTTAGGACACACAGATTTTCCAGGGCATGAGACTGCTGTGTCCCCTTTTGCCTGGCAAAGCAATAGAGCCATTCTTTTCTACTCCACCCAAAACTCTGTCTCCAAGATTTGATTCGGCCGGCACTGGTGAATCAAATCACAGAGGCAGAGTTTTTGGTATCACTACCACCTGGATTTAATAATTATTAACATTTTGCCATGTTTGCTTCATCCTTTTTTTTCTTTTGCTGAGTTTTTGAAAGCAAATTTTCAGACATTGTGACATTTCATCCTAATTAAATATGCATCTCTAGAAAATGAAGACATTTCCTACGTAACTGTAAGTCTGTTCCTAACAAAATTAATGATTCTTTCATATCTGTATTCAAATCTCACCAATTGTCCCCAAATTGGTTTAACTCGGGATCAGACATTGCATTTGTTAGTGTGTTTCCTAAAATTTTTAAAACTAGGACAGTCTCACCCCATTCCCCTTTTTATCATGCTTTGACTATCAAGGAGGTTAGGGCAGTGCCCTATGGAATGTCCACATTCTGATATTGTGACTTACATGTTTAAAGGCCCCCTCTTGCTTCTGTGTCAATAACAGACTATAAAGAGACAAGGGTGGAAGCCAAGAGACCAGTTGGGGGACGTCACTACAGTAAGAACAAACTCTAGGCTCAGAAGGATAACAGTACAAGAATGGAAGCAATCGGGGGAAAGAGTTGTCAATATGTTAGGAGGGTGAAAAGCTGATAGAGGGATCCAGTCTGTCTTATCAGGGTAGCAGAAGCCAACTCTTAAGAGATTGATGATACCATGAGAAGCAAGCCCATTCACCCTGTAGAAACCCAGAAAGGCTCAGTAACTGGGGGCACCAGGTAATGCAGAAGGCTAAAGAAAGAGGCTCAGTGGATAATGACACTTAAGGGTTTCCTCCAAAAAATACTCTCCCTGCTCTATTCCCTTCAGTGTGGCCCACCAGTTGGTAACCCTCTCTATGAATACAGAACTTCCATAAAACTTTTCAGTGACTCACTCTTTAACAAAGATAGACAAAGATTTCCAGTAAGTTGAAGAAAGCCGCCAACATTAAAGACAGAATAAAACAAACAGAAAATAAGAGCTTGGAGGAAACAAGGACAATGCAGAGAGCAGAATGAAACGAAAAGTCCCCTCCATACTTAATATCTTCAGAAGAGTAAGAGAAGATCCTGTGAATGTATAAAAAGAACATGACGCTATAAAGGCAACAAAGAACAAGACAGAGCATTGAGAAATCAAAAGTATGGTAGCTAGAATAAAAACAATTTAAATAGAAGGACTGGAAGTTATAGTCTAGGAAATTCCTCCAAAAGTAAATTAAAAAGAAAAAGGCAGAAAATAGAAAAAAAATCCGATTAAGGGATCAGTCCAAGAGGTTTAAAAACCAATGAACTGGAGCTTCAGAAAGAAAGAACAGAGAAAGTGGTGAAAGGAGATTATGAAAGAAATATCACAAAGAAATTTCTCAGAACTAAAGGACATGAATGTTCAAATTGAAAGGGTCCACTGAGTGCCTGGCATAATGACTAGAAATTAGGCCTCACCAAGGTACATCATATGGAAATTGCAGAACACTAGGAACAAAGAGAAGAACATAAACACTTCTAGAGAAGAAAAAATAGAGTGCATACAAAGAACTGAGTATCCAAAAGGTATCAGGCCTCTAACAATCTGTATGCTTTAAAATATTGAGGAAAAAAATGATTTCCAGTCTAGAATTCTACACCTTGCAAAACTATCATTCAAGAGTGGTGATAGATTAAAGACATTTTCAGATATACCAAATTTCAAAATTTTACCTCCCATGTACCCTTTCTCAGGAAGCTACTAGAGCATGTGCTCCAGCAAAATGAGGAAGTAAGTCAGAGAAGTAGACATGGGATCTGGGAAAAAGAGATCCAACACAGAAAAGAAGTTAAGTGGATTTCTCCTTTTTCCTAGGAGAAAGGACATCCTAGGATAAGAGCTGAGCCCAAGCCCAGAGGGAATACCCAGACCACATTGGAGCAGGAGGCTGAAGGGCTCTGGGAGGGGCTCCGGTACAACAATGGCACGTGTGGGCGGGGGTGATGGGGAGAGACACTGATACACTCTCTGTTTAACTATGTAGAAAATTATCTGAGAAAGGCTGTTGAAGGTCAAAGAAATTATGCAAATGAAAAAAAGAATGAAATAGTTAAGTCCAGGTAAAAACAAAAGCTGCCTGAGAAAGGAAATAGGAACTGTCACATAGCATACTACTTGACTCAGCAGAGAATAGTATTTACTCAGTCACAATAATGCAGACATTGAATATTGATTTAACTGATAATTATGCTATAACTCTATTAGGATGGCTTGGGGAGAATAAATAACTGCAGAGAGGGTAAATAAGAAAGGTACAGTCTTATCTGCTCTAACAAAAAATTAATGGGCAATGCTTAAAATGACAAATTAAGAAAATTAAGAAATGGAAGTTTAAGCAATTGGAACAAGCTACAGCGCACAGACTAAATCTGTTTTTGTAAATAAATCTGTTTTTGTACATAAATCTGTTTTTGTAAATATAGTCGTATTGGGACATATCTCTACCCACTCATTTACCTATATTTCCTATGCTGCTTTCTAGCTACAATGAGAGTGGAGTAGCTGCAACAAAGACTGTATGGTCCACAAAGGTGAAAACATTTACTACGCAGTCCTTTACAGAAAAGCTTTGCCCTTTTACAGAAAAGTAAACTGCTGATTTTGAATAACGGAGATAAATACATAAAGAAGTAGCCAAAGGGGTTAAGGGGTTGTCCTGGGATGCGGTCTTCTTGCGATGTCTCCAAATACTAGTTGACTAGTTGACTTTTAAAATTATGTACATTACTGCTTTCGATAAAAATAAAAAAATTGTTTTTAAAGAGTTGTCCTGATGCCCCTGGAGGGACAGAGAGGGAGACACTGGGCTGACATCAGTGTTCACGCCTGAGCCTTGCCCTGCTGTCTGCTGTTCTTTGCCCGCTGTCCATCTAAATGGGGTTGAGTGAGTCAGAGCTGCCTGGCCAGAGTGTCACAGGAACTGGACACAGGACCATAGATATCAGACTTGGGAAGAACCACTTTGGGTCAGCCTCCTGCCTCAAGCCATTATGAGCATTGTCAATATAATCAGTGAGTGGCAGTGTAGTGGCACAGTGGTCTAAGCAGCTATGAAACCTATTGTTAGACTGCCTAGCCTAGCTTCATAAAACGCAGGCTCTCCTCTAATTAGCTCTGACGGGGTAAGTCATTTAATTTCCCTATGCCTCAGTTTTGTCATTGATTAATGGGGCTAATAATGCCTCCTTATAGTGTTGTGGTGAACTTAGTTCAACTAATACATGTTATGCCGAAAGCTCGGTGTCTCTACAGTCATGCCAAATCAAATCTCAGAGACAGACTTTTGGGTAAAGTAGAAAAGAATAGGGACTTCCCTGGTGGTCCAGTGGTTAAGACTCCATGTTTCCAATGCAGGGGGCCCAGGTTCAATCCCTCGTCAGGGAACTGGATCCCGCATGCCACAACTAAAAGATGCTGCATGCTGCAACTGATACCTGGCGTAGCCAAATAAATAAATAAATACTAAAAAAAAAAAAAAAGAAAAGAATAGCTTTATTGCTTTGCCAGGCAAAGGGGGACACAGTTGGCTCGTGTCCCTTAAAAACTCTGTGTTTCAACACGGGGTGGGGGTGGGATTTGATGAGGAGTTTTATAGCGAAAAATTCAAGGGTGGGGTTGCTGATAAGATTAGCCTGCACTCCTTTAATCTGGTCTCAGGTAATCTGATGAGTTTCTGTGGTTCCTTTAACCTGGCCTCAGGTGGTCTTCTTGAAGAGCTTCTCTTGTTCCTTTAATCTGGAATGAAGAATGCTGACATCTTCCGTTTGTTGGGGGTTTTAGTTCTATAAAGAGCTCAAAGGTATTGTTATGTGTATCCCCTGAGCCCTGTCCCAAGGCTGCACTATTGTTTCTTGGGTGCTCCTTCCTTGTCTCTGCATCCCCTCCCTTCCCGGATTAGCAACTGTTTGAATCTGCCCTTTAGAACTCAGGGAAGGTCATGGAGGTTGGAGGCTGTTCCCTACAAACAAGAAATGGGGGACATGGAAAGGCTTCCATGCCCAGGAGCCCCACAGGGTCCTGCTCGGTTTCACGTGTAATACATATAAGCCTAATGAATACCGGCCATTAGTATTCCCATTTTCCCAAGTGACATAAGTGAAGTCCAGAGAGGGAGAGTGGCACGCACAATGTCACACAGCAGATCAGAGGCAGAGCCAAGACTAGTGCCTGGGACTCTTGTCTCAGTGCAACACTCTCTCCTTGTACCACTCTAAGTTGCTTACATAGACAGAAAGCATTTCTGGAAAGATACACAAGAAATGAACAACCGTGGTTACCCATGGGCAGGTGGAGACTGGGAGGATGGAGGACAGAGTGGAAGGGAGACTTTATTTTCACTTGAAAATCTTCAAACCATGTGACTGTATTATTAACACAAAACTAGGAAACAGATGGATTAATTAAATAAATGAGCTTAATAATACCTTTCTCATGGTGGAGATCAAATAAGATAACAGAAGCAGAAGTCTTTCCTACACGAAAATGAGAGCCAGATGTATAGGGCTCTTACTAGTAATCACAGCGCTTTTTAGTAAAGGCAAACCTTGCTGTGGATTTGTAGAATGAACTGTAGGAAAGGGCATACATTTCAGGATGTCCATTAGCCAGGGTCTCCTCTTTGGACAGAACAGGTTTCCTTGGCCACAGGGGAAGCCATCTTGGAGTGCAATGGAAATTTCCACCTTGGCACCTTGCAAATGAAAGGCTTCTCCCCACCCCCACCACTGGCTCTCTGACACCCAGCACTTAGCATCTAGGCACCCAGTTGGACAACTCTTCTGGAAAACGTGATTAAGGCTGCAGAAACTGGGGCTTTTATTGGGGATGACAGTGAGGGCCACAGTTTGTTTTTCAAGGGAGGGAACCAAGTCCCAGAAATAGCTGAGCCCGAGCTGGCAGGCAGCTGGCAGAGAGCAGGAGGCTCCAGGGCAACGCTCCCAGGCCATGTTGACTTTGGACGGGCTGCCTGAGCATTGTAAACAAATGCAGAAATGATTTCCTACCCTGGCAAAAGTTTTGTTTGGACAAGGGGTCCCCCCCCTTCCTTCTTTAAAAGGCAGTTTTATCATTTGTTTGCAAAAATGCTCAATCCCCTCTTTCTTTTCTTGTTCCCTCTGTGGCTCTGGTCTCCCCCAGAGCCAGATGAAAAATCTTTGTGTTTCTTTAATGTTAACCAAACCTCCACTCCTTTTTTAAACTGTTCCAGGTCTGTTGGACAAATACTCCCCAACAACAGGACTCACAAGGGTCTGTTAAAGATTCTGTTAGCCTGGAGTCTTCAGCCAGAGTGACTTAAAAATTTTTTTTTCTCCTTGTTTATTACATTTTAAACTCCTAGCACAATAAAATCTGAACACAAGGATTGGGAAAGCCGTAAAAATTAAATTCATAATGTCTTGGCCTGAACAAGCAAATGCTCCATCTAGACACTGATGTAAGAGATTTGGTCTCACCCACCCTCCCGAGATGTCCGACTAGGAAATAAATGGGTTGCCTACAGGAAGAAAGCATAGGACAGAGCTGTGAGCTCTGTCGGGTAGCTGAGAGGCTGGGCAATGGGCTGCACACTCTGAAAACCAGCCAGAATACGGAGCGGTACAGAAAGGAATACTGTATTCTTGACCACCCAGGGACGAGGGCAACCACAGACCAGATGAGGAGCCTGATAGGCTAACCTACATACTCACCTGTCACCCAGCTCCAAAAGGAGAAGAAGAAAGGAGGAAGAAACAGAAGAGTGAGGGGCAGGAGTGAGGGATGGCAAAAGAGAAGGAGAGAGAGAGAAAGGGGACAGGAGGCTGGGCTCATGAAAGGAAGAGGGGGCACTGGCTCTCAGGCATGGTGGAAAAAGAGCCCTCAAGCTGGATGAGGAAGGAGAGTTTAATGAAGGAATGATGGACAAAGTGTAGGCAAGAATAGAGGGAAACCAAAGGGGAATGTGCTGCACCTCAGAGTCTGCAACAGCAGGGAAGCTGTTCCCAGGCCCCGGCTGGGAGGGTCTCCTCCAAAGACATCACAGTAACATTATCATTCATTCAATCGTCAGGAAATCTCTCTATTTGAAGGCATGATAAAAACAATCAAAAGATGAATTCAAATTAAGATCTTACAAACTGCATCATTTTGCTGTACATCTGAAACTAACACAACATTGTAAATCAACTGTACTTCAATAAAAATGTTTTTTAAAATGCAAAAAAAGAAAAAACAACTTACGTAGAAGGAAATGAGGTATAAAAAGACTGGTGGTGGCCATTACATCTATTTAAAGATATAGGGCTTCCCTGGTGGCGCAGTGGTTGGGGGTCCGCCTGCCGATGCGGGGGACACGGGTTTGTGGCCCCGTCCGGGAGGATCCCGCATGCCGCGGAGTGGCTGGGCCCGTGAGCCATGGCCGCTGAGCCTGCGTGTCCGGAGCCTGTGCTCCGCAACGGGAGAGGCCGCGGCAGTGAGAGGCCTGTGTACCGCAACAAATAAAAAAATAAAATTAAAAAAAATAAAGATATAAGTAACCTTTTATAGCTGTAATGATTGTATTTACCAGGAAAATAATACTATGGGTATAGTTATTGTGAACAACAAAAAAAGGCCTACAAAATATTGTTGTTGTTGATGATAAGTTATGGGGGGAAAGAATCTCAAAATTGTCATTTAAAAAGAAGATGGGAAAAAAAAAAAAAAGAAGATGGGAGAGAATAGAAGGAAAAGAGATTGGTGTTTGTTTGTTTGTATTTTGGTGAAATAGACATAAATAAAATTTACCATTTTAACCCTTTTAAAATGTACCATTCTGGGGCATTAAGTACATTCACATTGTTGTGCAACCGTCACCACCATCCATCTCCACAACTTTTTCATCTTCCCAGCTGTAACTTTGTACCGAATAAACACTAACTCCCCATCCCTCTTCCTCCAGGCCCTGGCAATCACCCACCTGCTTTCTGTCTCTATGTACTTGACTGTTTTAGGAATCTTGTATAAGAGGAAACATACAGTATTTGTCCTTTTGTGACTGGTTTCTTTCATTTAGCAAAATGTCTTCTAGGTTTGTCCATGTTGTACCATGTGTAAGAATTGCCTTCATTTTTAAGGCTGAATAATATTCGAATCCCACATTTTTATGTCCATTCACCTGTTGATGGACACACAGGCTGCTTCCACTTTTTGGCTATCGTGAATAATGCTGCTATGAACATGGGTGTATGAGTGTGTTAGAGTTTCTGCTTTCACTTCTATACTCAGAAGTGAGATTGCTGGGTCGTATGGTAATTCTTTGTTTAATTTTTTGAGGAACTGCCATACAGCTTTCCAAAGCAGCTGCAAGGAATAGTCTTTAAATCACCAATGTTCTTATTTTTCTTAGGAGAGAATAAACGATACGGTTTCTTCTCTGAAGACAATAAATTGAAAAATATTGGTTAAACACAGTATTTAAAATTACAAAGGTAACCACCAGTAGAACAGAAAACAGTCTGAATACCTTCCAGATTGTCAGAAAGCAACAAACAAAAAACAGACCACACAGAACCATAAAAGCAGAGAACACAAAATATGACAGAAGTAGACGAAACTGATCTGTTGCAGGGATGAATAAAACTAATATAAGCTCACTGTTTAAAAAAAAATGGAAGACAGTTGTATGTTATCAACGAGAGATATACCTAAAACAAAAAAACCCAGGAAGGTTGGTATTAATGGAGAAACAAACATATTGTATGTAAATACAAACAAAAAGTAGGCAAGAATTCTGTTAAGAGTGACAGGCTGAATTCAAGCTAAGGAATGCTATAACAAATAACAGCATTGAAAAATGTAAAGTAAAAACATAACAATTATAAGGATTAATTTACAGAGTATAATACTGATATAAGTACAGAAATAAAAGTGTAATAAGGTGCTTATTACAAATCAGACAGACAAAAAACATAAAAGACAGACATAAAAGTGTAATCAGGTGCTTATTACAAATCAGACAGACAAAAAATGAGCTGTGATTCAGAGATTTTGAATAATATTTTTAATAAGATTGATGAGAGGTAGTTAACTAGCAGGTTAGACAGCTATATATATATATATATCCTGAACATAGAGACCATATCTTATTTTCAAGCCCTCATGAGACTTTCACAAAATCTGATAGTACAACAGGCCATAAAGAAAATGATTTACAAAAAAACAAAGAAAACAAATAGAATCAGTCATATTTTCCGACTATAGTGCATCAAAACTGACCAATGAATAATAAAAAATAGAATAAAAATTAGAAAACAGTCTTCTAAATGCCTTCTGAGTCAAAGAGGAAATCAAAAACAGTAACTGCAGAAAATTCTGAAAACAAAGAAAACACATGTAAAAAAATCCATGACCTTGAAAACATGCTAAATGACAGAAGCCAGACACAAAAGGCCTCCATGTTGTATGATTCCATTTACATGAAGTGCCCAGAACAGACAAATCCATAGAGACAGAAAGCAGATGAGTGGTTGCCATGTGCTGGGTGGAGAAGGGGTGGTGAGTACCTGGTATGAGATGTGGGGTTTCCTTCTGAGGTGATGAAAATGTTCTGGAACGAGGTAGTGGTGATGATTAAACAACACTGAAAATGCACTAAATGCCACTGAATTATACACATTAAAAATGGTTTAAATGATACATTTTAAGTTAATATGTATTTAATCACAATGAAAAAAAAATCTATGAAAAGAGAGATTTATGTTTCCATTAATGAATAGACTGGATTCACAGACCAAACTGAGGACAATCAGAAAATCTGGGCAGAATATGAAAAACATCTGATTGGAGGATTGAAGATCTAATAAGGCGATGAAAACTTAGAGGGTCAAAATCCAGAAAAAGAAAACCTAGAGAGGTAAGCTCAGGGTTTAGTGTTGCCTTTCCCCAGTGGGCATCAGATGAGTCCAGAAAAGGCATTTATTTGAGAGGTTGAGAAGCGAGCAGAGTATTTGTCAGCCTTTGGGGCAAGGGATAATATCAGAGTCTCTTCTGACACCAACTGGTGCCCCGAGATGCAACTCTGATAATGACCCCCTGGAGTTGGCAGCGAACTCTACAGGTTTAAGGGAATGGCCAGTTCCCACAAAGACTGTGCCTCACTTCAGACACAAGCCACACCTGTTGTGGGGTTGTCCCCAGGCCACTGCACTTCTGACCAACTGGCTACAAATTTGAGCGTTCCTACAATTCCCTCAGGTCCAATATTTCACTAGAATGACTCACAGAACTCAGGAAGGCACAATACTTATGACTGCAGTTTTATTATAAAGGAGCTGCCAAATGAAGAGAGAGATATAGGGTGAGGTTTGGGAAGTCCCCGAACATAATGCTCTATGCACTCTGCCCCTAGAATCAGGGCATATCACTCTCCGGGTGCGCGGATGTGTCAACCACCAGGAAGCTCCATGGAGCTCAGTGTCTCAGTTTTTGTTGGGGTGTCATTACACAGGCAAGTTTGATTAAATCACTAGCCACGTGACTGAACTCAATCTCCAGGCCCCATCCCCTCCCTGGAGGTGGAGAGGTCAGGCTAATATCACAGTCTCAATCAGTCCCTGACGTGAGGCTATCTACAGGCTCACCCTGAGTCATCTCATTAGCATAAACTCAGTTGTGATCCAACAGCTCATGAATTACAAAGACATTCTGATCCCTTGGGAAATTCCAAGGGTTTTAGAAGCTCTGTGCCAGGAATGCTGGACAAAGACCAGACAAATTCTTTCTTATAAACACAGGCCACCCCCCACCCCTTCACCCCACTCTGCCCCATCTTTGGTTATGGTTCTCACATAACAAAACAATCAACCCTACCTAAGCATCTACATTTGGTGTAACATTTATACAACATATACAGCAACATTCCAACATGAATATGCCTAACGTAAGGAAGAGCCAGTGCAGGATAGGGATAGGAGGCTTTTAACTCAATTTCCCAACACACTTGGCCATCAATATCATTATTATACTCTTACAAACAATACTGATGTTACATTATTATCACACTACAGTAGATGTAACCTGAAAAATAAGAATAAAAAGATATTGGCACATTACTAGAGTCCCCTTCAGTTACTAACAATTAGTCTAGTTCATTGTCGTATCATATGACCAAAATGTGTCCCAGGGCAAGGTCACTCGGGTTTGCAGGTTTCTGTATGATCATGTCAAAAGCAGGAGTGGCCCCAGAAATACATGGCGTCACACTTTCAGGTATCTGGTATAAGCTAAGAGACAATATCATCTCTTGTTATTGAAACCAAGCAGGACCCTGTGGGCCTCCCGGGTACAAATCCTTTCTGTGTCCCCCATTTCTTGTTTGTAGGAAATAGGCTTCATTCAGCCACCATGACCTTCCCTGAGTTCCAAAGGACAGGTTCAAACAGTTGCTCATCAGGAAGTGAGGGAATGCAGAAACAAGGGAGAAGCAGTCAAAAAATAATAGTGCAGCCTTGGGGCAGGGTCCTGGCTCCTCCTCAAGGAATATACATAAAAATATCTTTGAGTTCTTCTGCAGCAACTAAGGCCCCCACCCAGGTGGAGCGTAATAACTTCAGGCTGGGCACAAGATTCCTGGAACACTGTCCTGTTACCTCACAACCGACCAATCAGAAGAAAGTCACACACCCTGCAGCCCTCATCCTAAATTTTGCTTATAACACTTCTCCCCCAAAACCTTCAGGAATTTCGGGTTTTTTGAGCATGAGCCACCCATTGTCCTTGCTTGTCCCTGCAATAAACCTTTCTCGGCTCCAAACGCCAACATTTCAGTTCGTTTGGCCTCACTGTGCATCGGGCACATGAACTTGTGTTCAATAACATTGTCTTTGTTCCAGTTCTTTTACAGTACCCTGAACATCTGCATCTACAGCTGGGTATGCAAAGCCCAAACCAGAGTAAGTGTTTGTTCTTGTCAGGACCCGTTTGTAGACTCCCAGTGCTACCAGTATCAGTCCCGTTTGCCTTCCCCCCAAGGAATCTTCCCCATGTGAAATCGAGAAGGACCCTGTGAGGCTCCTGGGCATGGAAGCCTTTCTGTCTCCCATTTCTTGTTTGTAGGGAACAGATTTTAGACTCCAGACTCCATGATCTTCCCTGGGTTCCAAAGGGCAGATGTGAACAGTTGCTAGTCGGGGAAGGGAAGGGATGCAGAGACAAGGGAGGAGCAGCCAAGAAACAACCTGAGTGAAGATTAAAGGAACCAGAGAAGCTCATCAAGATTAGGAGACCACCTGAGATGAGATTAAAGGAGTGCAGGCCCGGCACACACCCTAATCTTACCACAACCCCACCCTTGAACTATTGCTATAAACTCCTCACCAAAACCTCCAGGGTTGGGACACACACTTTTGAAAGGCAGGAGCTTGCTGTGGCCCCCTTTGCCTGGCAAAGCAATAAAGCTATCCTTTCCTACTTCACCTAACACTCTGTCTCCAAGATTTAACTCGGCACTGGTGCACAGAGGCCAAGTTTTCGGCATCACATAGGTATCTGCAGTCTCTGCCTCTCTTTTTGGTAGATAGAACAGTTCTTACAGGCATTTCGTGCCTCAGAGGATGCAAGAGGAATATACCTAAATTCAGCCCATATCTGCATTTTTGCAGCTCCCATATCCATTTATTTCATGGACCTAGGTGGCCACCTCAAGTGAGCACACCAGGATATCTACGTGCTAGCTCCAATGACCTTCTGATCATGAAACTGTGTGTTCTTAGATTCTGTATTTGTCTGTTTGGCATCCATTAATCACAGGGCCAAACTAACAGCCAAAGTGGTTTAAATCTCCCCTGTGATCCAGAGTACATACCCTGAATCACCTCTTTATCTCACTCTCACACACCAAACCAATATTTCCCCTGCCCTAAACCATCCCAGGGTCAGATACCAGACTACTAGAGACAGCCCCCATGCTCCAAAGCTTATTGGAACTTTTCAAACTTGCCAGTCCTAAGCTATTTATGTTGGCCTGCCTTGCATTTCCCACAGAAACCCCAATAAAAGTTGTGACCTATGCCTTCCCTTTGCTCCTTTCTGTCTCCTGATCAACACTAGTGTATGGCATAACAAGCCCCCTCCTCTCAGGAACTGTAAGTGATAAAAATCTCCTTTCAATGGCATTGATCTCTAAGTGTCATCACTCGGTCACCTTTATAAATGACAACCCAGGCACAAATAAGATGGGCATCGGTATGTCCTATTTTAATGCAAATTCCCAAGATGACTTCCATATGGGTATCTCTTTCACAGGCCTGTTTTCCTTTGTCCTTCTGCCTAACCATAAGGCTGGGCCATTGACCACTGCCTACAAGTCAGTAAAAGCCCAAACATGGAGGCAAACAACATGCAATTCAGACCACTGAGCCAATTTGTTTTTACCCTTTTCAATCAGAGTAGCAGGCTTCCAAACAAGATGCTGCCTACTCATTTTGAAACTTCCAAACCAACTCATCTTGAAGCTTCCAAACCAAGAAGCTATTTGTTGGTCAATAGAGAGCTGTTCACAGGGCACTGTCCATGTTCCAACAGATCCTCAGATGATTCCAAAGCCAGTCCTGTGGCAAGAGTCTACCTGCTTGAGAATGTACTAAGTAACTCTTCGTATCCCCTCAAAACTTCATCAAAGAACTAAACCATAAAAAAGGACAAAATAAAAATTCTAGATATGAAAAATACCATAACTGGCAAATAAACACTTAATGTGTGGAATTAATGGCAGATTAGGCAAACCTGAGGAGAGAATTAATGTACCTAAAAAATAGAACTGAAGAAATATCCAGATTGCATGAAGAGTCAAAAATAAATAAAATATAGAAGTGAAAGCAAGCAATACATTAAGAAGGCCTAACATATGTATAATGGAGTCCCATATGTAAAAGAGAGAGAAGTGATGCAGAAGCAATACTGGAAGAGATAATGGCTGAGAATTTTCCAAAACTGATTAAAGATATCAAGTCACAGATGCAAGAATTACTACCAACTCCCATAGAGGATTTAAAAAAGAAAACCACACCTAGAAAAATCATAAACTCAAGCACAAAGAAAATCTTAGAAGAGAGAACAGACAGCTTTCTTTCAAAGAAGGAAAAATTATGACATATAAGATCTTAACAAAACAATGAAGTCTAAAATACAATGTGATAATACCATCAGAGTACTAAAATATTACACCCAGCAGAAACACTCAAGATTGAAGATGAAATAAAAACATTTTCAGATAAATAAAAATCAAGAGAATTCATCACAGATCTGATTCAAAGTAAACATTAAAGTGTTTTCATCAGGCAGATGGAAAAGGTATCCGATGGAAGTACAGAGATGCAGGAAGAAATGAAGAACAACAAAAGAAACAGATATATAGAAAAATCTAATTGACTACCAATTGCCAAAAGCAATAATAATGTCTTGTGAGGTCTGAAGTACATATGGAACTAAAATGCATTTTAAAAAATCACACATAAGTTGGGAAAGATGATAAATGGAGTTAAAGTGTTCTAAATTTCCTACATTATCTGGGAAGAAGGTAAAACTACCTAGTAATATTAGACTTTGATAAATCAGAGGTTTATTTATAATCATTGGGGTAACCACTAATAGAATAATTTAAAAATATATAATTTTCAAGTTAATAGAAGATGAAAATAGAATGATAAAAATATATCAATCCTAACATAGACAAATAAACCAATAAACAGAATCCAATTCATACTTATTCACTCACATAATTTATAGAAAAAGTAACACTGCAGTACATCAGGGAAAGGAAACTATTTTAATATATGGTCTTGGGCTATTGGATGTCCATACGGAAGAAAGAATTTTGGTCCCTATCTTACATTACACATGAAAAATAATTCCAACAGACTGCAGATCCAAATATGAACTTTTAAAAACAAAAGAGCTTTTAGAAGAAAACATAAAAGAACATCTTCACAACCTTGAGTATGCAAAGATTTGTTAAATAGGACCAAAATACTAGGCTAACTATATAAGGAAAATGATAAATTGGACTGTATTAAGAGTAAAAGTATTTGCTAGTTGAAAGAGAATAAAATGGCAAACTACAGTGTGCAAGAAGATATTTTCAATAACAGAGGATGTATTCATATGGCCGGAATATATTTAAAATCCCTACAAATCAATAAGAAAATGGCACTTCACAATAAATTACATTCCAACAGCCAATAAACACAGAAAAGCTATTCAACTTCATTAGTCACGACAGAAATATAAATTAAAATCATCAGATATTCCACACTACCTCCAGAATTGACTAAAAAAAATGGGAAAAAAAAACCCCAGGTAATATCAAGTGTTGACAAAGATGTAGAACAAACAGAACTCTCAGTAACCACTGGTAAGAGTGTAAATTAATGTATGGGAAAAGTGTTTGGCAGTATCTAGTAAAGCTGAAAATAAGAATACTTAATGAACCCAGCAATTCTTAGGTGTATATCCAACAGAGATTTTAATGTTCATCCAAAAGACAGAATGTTCCTAGAAACACTATTCATAATAACCTCAAATTAGAAACTAGCCAAAAGCCCATTAACAGTAGTATAGATAAATAGAACATAGTATATTCACACAAAGAATTTCTATACAGCAATAAAAATTAACAAACATGTAATAATATTATTATGGACTAAATTGTGTTCCTCTCAAATTCATATTTTGAAACCCTAACCTTCAAAGTAACTTATTTGGACACAGGGACTTTAAGGAGGTAACTAAGGTTAAATGAGGTCAGAAAGGTGGGGCCCTAATCCAATAGGACTTGTGTCCTTATAAGAGAAAGAAACTCCAAGGATGCACATGAACTGAGAAAAGGCCCCATGAGGACACAGGGAGAAAGCATTCATCTACAAGACAAAGAGAGAGGCATCAGGAGAAATCAAAACTGCCAAACCTTGATCTTGGACTTCCAGATTCCAGAACTGTGAGACAATAAATTTCTGTTGTTTAAGCCACCCAATCTGGCAGCCCTAGCAGACTAATACAGTATGAATATATCACATTTTGTTTTGCCATTTATCAGTTGGTGGCATTTGGGTTATTTCCATTTGGGGGCAATTATGACTAATGCTGCTATGAACATTCGTGTACAAGTTTTTGTGTGAACATATGTTTCCATTTCTCTTGGGTACATTTAGAAGTGGAGTGCTGGGTCATATGGTAACTCTAAGTTTCAACGAATTATATTTTTTAAAGTATAAAGGAATCCATAAAGAGCAGAAATTAATGCAACAAAAAACAAACTTACAATAAATGATTGATCAAAGTCAAAAGAACATTCTGTGAAAATATTAGTAAAATATAAAAGTCACTAGGAAAATTGATAAACAAAAAAAAGAAGGCATGAATTACCAATATTAGTAACGAAAAAGGACATTGTTACAGATCCTATAGACATTATAAAGTTACAACTTGATGTCTTCAAATAAATTAAAATTTTAAGGGAGTTGAGAAAGTTCTCAGAAAACTACAACTTACAAGAACCAACAAAAGAAGGAACAGAAAATCTGAATAATACTATATATATTAAAGAAATTTAATTTACAATTTAAATCTTCCAACAAAGAAAACTCCATTCCCAGATGGCTTCACTGGCAAATTCTAATAAATATTTAAGAAAGAAAAATACCACAATTACACATACACTTCTGAGAATAGAAAAGAGGAAACATACCCAAACTCAAATTCTGAGGCCAGCATAACCTTGTTACTAAAATCTAACAAGGATAATAAATGAAAGGAAAGGTATAAGTCAATCTCACTAATGAACACACCTTAAACAAAATAACAGCAAAATGAATTCAACAATATATATGGAAGATAATATATCCTGAAAGTCTGTGTTATTCCAAGAATGCAAGGTTGGTATAAATTTGAAAATTAATGATTAAAACTTACCATGTGGACAGGGTAAAGAAGAGTCATATAACCATATGATAGATTTTCAATATAAAAAGCAATAAAACTCAAAATCTATTGATGGCCATCCATCACTGCTCAGACTCTGATGCACATCCCTTATCTAATCCAATTTCCCACCCTTCCTACTTCCTCCATTCTTCCACTCTGACACTGGAACTCATGGCTCACCCTCAGCAAAATGCCCTAAATCCTGGACTTCTTCTCCAAACATTCATTTCCCCTTCCTGCTTGCACTAAAATCTGGTTCTGCCTGGGGACATGGCTTTTCTTGCAACCCTCTCATGTAGCAGCTGATTATTCCCCTACACAGGCCCAGAGGTAGGGTGGGGGTCTTCCCTGCTCTTCTTTACCTTTTCTAGACTAATTATCCTTCCTTTTTTCTACAAACCCCTTTTCCCTTGAAGTTTCTGTCCTTAGACTATACCACCACTGTTCCTATTGAAGTCTTTCCCAGCCTCCTGGCTACTCTGCCTCACTCCTTGAACATTTAGGGCCTGGCTCTCAGCCTCTTCAACCAACATCCATCAAAGACCCATACAACATCTTAGCTTTTCGGGTTCCACATCACTTACTTACTGTCGTGTAACAAAATGACCACAAAACTTCAAACAATGAGCATTTATTATCTCAGACGGTTTCTCTGGGTCAAGAATTCAGAAGCACCTTAGACCAGTGATTCTGGCTCAGAGTCTCTGAGGATGTGCAGTCTGTCTGCTGGAGCTGCCACAGTCGACGGAAGGCTTAACTGGAGCAGGAAACCTGGCTCCCGAGGTGGCTCACAAATGTGCCTGGCAAGTTAGCATGGGTTGGTCCACACCACATGGGTACCATGGGTGGCTGGCTTCTCCCAAGAGAGAGGAAAGCAGAAGCCACAAGTCTTTCACAAGGTAACCTTGGAAGTCATACACAGTCATTAGTTACACAGGTCAGCTCTATTGAATGTGAGAGGGACTACACAAGGGGTGTGAATACCACCAGGTGAGAATCCCTAGGGAGCAGGTGAGAGTCTGGTAATCCAGTTTCCTGATTTCTTCACCTCCAACTATCTTGTCCTCCATGCAACCTCCTCCTCCCACTGCCATGGTCATGCCCTTGACTGTCATCAACACTTTCACTACATTTTAAATTAGTTTCCAGCATCCCACTCTTTGGCCATTCCTTCCAATCTTTCCAGCTTGCTTATTCTTGTATCCTGACTCAAATTCTCCAACCCCAGGGAGACTCCCCAACACTTTCATTGCCCATCACTTTGCTCATCTCATTTTCTTCATTATCCTTTTCGATTCCACAGTGATACTATGTGGAATAGTACTTTGTAATGGGAGAGGCTGACTGTGTAACTATAGCATTTGTCGCAAGCGGTTTGATAAAATTCAGATCAGAATTTCTGCTGTTCAGACCCAGACTCCTGAATTTTTATAAGCTCCCTGCTATAAATGAAAAGATTTTAATAAATCTTTGAATGCTTCTAACCTCACTTTCTTGCAGCTTCATCTGCCAACTCAACTCAATAATGTGAGTGATTCAATAATGGTAGATATTGCAGCAAAACTAATTTTCCTTTTTCTATTCATACTTTCCTGGAAGGTATCTCTTGTCCTTACTTGCAGTGGAGTAGGCAAACAAATTAATAGGGAAGGTTTAATTACCATTAAGTACCATTTTATAAATTTTAATTTTAGCTAAGACATGAAATAGAAACTTTAAATTTATTCAAGTGATACACTATTGTGATTTTTTAAAGATACTTTAAAATAAAAAAGTATATCAGTTACTAAGAAAACTTTTATGGGTTTTTATACAAAACTGTTACTTTCTTTTTTTTTTTTGCGGTACGCGGGCCTCTCGCCGCTCCGCGGCATGTGGGATCTTCCCGGACCGGAGCACGAACCCACGTCCCCTGCATCGGCAGGCGGACTCTCAACCACTGCGCCACCAGGGAAGACCCAAACATTTATAACATGAATTCTTTTTAGTCCTAATTCCCACATGGATAGACTCTAGCAAAGGAATCTTCCAGCCTTAAAGATAATACTGCCTCAGAAGACTTGATGAGTGCTGCACGAATAGAGGGAAGTAATTATTCAGCATGAAAAAGTAAAATGAAGAAGTATAAGTTAAGACAAATTAAGATATATCTAATATTCAGTAGGAGTTATAGAAATATAGAAAATTGATCTCCATCCTTGGCAGTTTATAATCTATTTACTGAGGAGGCTGAGAAGATGTATAAAACTTGAAAATTAGACTATAGAGTCTTTAAGAAAAGATTTTTGCTTTTGATGTGTAAGTTTATATAGAGGGAAATATTTACATAATGGCTTCTCAATCTGATATTTTTCAACAGAATCAATAGTGATTCTTTTATTATAAAGCAAAACAACACAACTCCCCAATAAAACAAAACAAAACGTACTGTAGTTATTCCATCAAATATTCTGATTATAAAGTCTAGACACATGTTTCAGACACATATGAAAATTAAACAAATAAACAGGTACACTGCATATAATTATAATAAACAACCAGCATTACAAGGCACAATTATCAATACTGTGCTCATGTATGTATGCATTAATTACTTAAAATAAAACAGATATGAGGGGGGCATGAAGAAAGATAGTAAGCTAAGATCATGACATTTAAGTTATGCCATTGAGTTAGATTTGAAAATAAATACATGACTTGGATTGGAAGAGAAGAGTGGGGTGGGAATTTCAGAAAAAGCTCATTGGAATAAGGGCTCAGATATAGAATGCCCCTGTGTGTAGAGAGGGCAGTAAGGAGAGTAGTAATTAATGAGAGGAGGTATGGAGGTATGAGTAAGATGGTTATTAAACTGAAGACAAACAGTATATTTGTGGAACCTCTGTTTAAAATCATGAGAATCCCCCATTCCTATAGACAAAATTTCAATAGTCCTTTAATATTGCATACAAGGTTTATCAACACCTCATTTCAGATTCATCTTCCAGTTTCTTCATCTGTATCTTACTTCAGCTGTAGAGACCTTTTGAATTTCCTTGAACTCATCTGTATGATCATTGTTTTTCACACCACCCACAGGCTCCGTCCCACACCCCCCATCCCTGTTTCTCTAAATAGTATCACTGTTGTGACTGTCACTGTTCCACATCACTTTACTCCTTGCCCCTCTCTTCCTCATCTTATTGTCCTGAAAAATGGTAAAAGCTAATTCCCTGCACCTCACACTCACGCCTGAGCACCCAGATGTGGCTGGAGGAAAACACAGTTGCACCCACTAATCTCTCTTTAAATTCATGACCACAAACTTCAAGTGGGTCATCCGCACTAATCCTCATAAATTCACATCTCCGCTTTCAGAGATAACTACTTCATTTCTTCTCACCTTTTAATAAACCCCCCATACCTGTCCCCACTCTACTCTCAGCTTCTCAGCTGACAACCTCACTCATTTCCTTGAGATAAAAGAAGCAACCTAGGGAAATATCTCATCTTCCTGCCACCAAACAGCCTCCCTGCCTCTGTACCTATGTCCTCTCTCCATGGTATAAAGGATGGACCATCCCATCACTAGTGCACTGGATCCCATTCCCTCTTCCAGAAAATGGGATCTCTGGCAGAGTGATGTCAGCTCACCCTCGTTAGGTTCTTGACTCAGGGGCAGAGATCAAAGTCAGGGAAGGAACTTATGGCAGGTGTGTGCTTTTTAGTCAACCAAAACGCTGCGAAGACCAGAGCAGGCAGGCAGAGAGAAGCAGAGGAAAGAGAACAACCTGAGTTCCTGGCTTTCTGCACTCTTTCCACGTCTCGTGAAGCCTGACTGGCTACAATTCTGGGAGATACCCCTGAGTCCTCACAGCAAAATACTTGTTACATAAGTTAGCTTGAGTGGATCCTTGTTTTTACAACTGAAAGAGCCCATTTATTTATCCTATTTGGGTATAGAAAGATGTCCAGAAGGGTGTTCCAATAAAAGTTAACAGTAGTTCTCTCTCTGGGAAGTTGGATTTCAGAGAATTTTAAATTGTTTCTTCTTATACTTTCTTGAATTATCTGAATCATTTCAAATGAGCATAGGACTTCCCTGGTGGCGCAGTGGTTGAGAGTCTGCCTGCCGATTCAGGGGACACGGGTTTGTGCGCCGGTCCGGGAAGATCCCATATGCCGCGGAGCGGCTAGGCCCGTGAGCCATGGCTGCTGAGCCTGCGCATCCGGAGCCTGTGCTCCGCAACAGGAGAGGCCACAGCTGTGAGAGTCCCGCGTACCGCAAAAAAAAAAAGAATCCGCCTGCCAATGCAGGGGACACGGGTTCGAGTGCTGGTCCGGGAAGATCCCACATGCCGCGGAGCGACTAAGCCCGCGCGCCACAGCTGCTGAGCCCATGCTCTAGAGCCCGTAAGCCACAAATACTGAGCCCGCGTGCCACAACTACCGAAGCCCATGTGCCTAGAGCCCGTGCTCCGCAACAAGAGAAGCCACCGCAATGAGAAGCCCGCGCACTGCAACAAAGAGTAGCCCCAGCTCGCCACAACTAGAGAAAGCCCGCACACAGCAATGAAGACCCAACACAGCCATAAATAAATAAATTAAATAAGCACATACCAGCTTCCTTCCTCTCCTTACCAGTCCAATTCATCAACATCTCCTCTCAATCTCAAATGGCTCAAATTGATCCAGCTCGCTCTCCATTATCCACACTAGCCAAATCTCCATTCTCTCTCTCTCTCTCTCCCTCCCTCCCTCCCTCTCTCCCTCTCTCTCTCTCTCTCCCCCCTCACCTGGCTGACTGCAGAGTCCCTGCACTCGTCCCTCTGTTCCTTGCAAACCTGCACGCCATGTCCCACAGAGCAGCCAGCTGGATCTTGTTGCCATATCAACCCAGCCATGCTACTTCCTTGCTTAAAACCCTTCAATGGCTTCCCATTGCACCTGGAATAAAACTCAAGCCTAAGTCTCCTCACCTGTAGAGTAAGTTCTTAGAAAGGTTGAACACAGTACTCCCTGAACAGCCCATTATGGAGCCTGGTCCCTAGCAGGTACACACAGAGTAGATGCTCTTGTCCCAGGCCGCCCAGTCACTCTCAGGAGTTCTTTTAAGTTGGAAAGTTCTTAGAAACAGGTCCATTTCTACTCTGCAGCTTCGTCTTTAGTCATTTTCCCCTTGCTCCCTGAGCTCCTCACACACTGGCTTCTGACAGAATCAGACCCCACCCAAAACCCCCTTCTACCTCCACACCTTTGCTCCTTCTTGCTGCTATAATATCCCACACAACTCCTCATGTGGCTGGTTCCTCACCCCACAGTTTTCAGTGTTTCAAAGTCACCTCCTTCCAGGTGCCTTCCCCGCCCACCCTAAGGCGTAGCCTCCACTACACCCTCCTGTACCCAACATGGCAGCCTGTATTTCCTTTGTGGCTTGTATCACAACCTGTCATTGATCTCTCCCACCAGAACTCCCCACTGGTTTTATTTGCCTCTTTTTTATTTTTTATTTGGCTGTGCCGGGTCTTAGCTGCAGCATGAGGGATCTTTAGTTGCGGCATGCAGGATCTAGTTCCCTGACCAGGGATCAAACCCTGGCCCCCTGCACTGGGAGCATGGAGTCTTAACCACTGGACCACCAGGGAAGTCCCTTATTTGCCTCTTTATTTATCCAGTGCTGGGGGCTGTGCCTGGTACAGATAAGGTCTTCTGGTGTTAAGGGAATGGATTTTAACATAAAGCCTTACCTGGTATGCCCAGGTGGAAGCCATCACTGGGTCCCTTGAATTCTCACACTTCATCTCCACTTTCTTAGGACACATCTTGCTTCGCCTTTTGTATTGGAACTACATGTACAGAGAGGCAGAGTAGTATGGTCATTAGACCAGACCTCTGTTCAAATGCCAGCCCTGCTTTCTCCCAGCCCCAGAACAGTACCTGGCACAGAGAAAACAACATAAGGAATCAGTATTGCTCTGCTTTGCATTATCCCGCATCAGGAGCTGATTCAAAGTTCCTTGAAGGTAAGATCACACATATGATTTAGTCTTTGAAAACTTCCACAATCGCTAGCTCAGGACACATGGTAGGTGCGCAACAGATAATAAATTATAAGAGCTGAATTTTATTATGAGTTTATATGTACTGGGTTCTAAACTATTCTAAATACTTTGCATGTATCAGCTCATTTAATCCTCACCATAAGTACAACTTCTATTTCGATTTCACCAAGTCCTAGGGAATTAAAAACTTGGCCCAGGTTCACTCAGTAAGTGGGGTATCTAGGATTTGAACACAGGACTCAGTCAGCCAAGCCTTAACCACAAGATATGGTGTAGACCAACTAGTTAGAACAGATTTATGAGACTAGAGGCAACAATCTAGATGTTTAACAAAGGAGCTGGTTAAATAAACTGTGCTAGGATTGTATGTAGCCATTAAAATGCTGACAGACATCTATATTTATAACACCAAAAGCCATTCAGAACATAACTTAGAAAAGCAAGCTAGAAAACAGTACAATAAACCCGCACATGAATATTTACAGCAGCCTGTTTATAACTGCCAAAAGACTGGAGGCAACCAAGATGTCCTTCCAGAGGTGAATGGATAAACAGTGGTACGTTCATACAATGGAGTATTATTCAGCGATAAAAAGAAATGAGTTATTAATCTATGAAAAGACATGGAGGAAGCTTAAAAGAATATTGTTAAGTGAAAGAAGCCAGCCTGGAAAGGCTACTTACTGTGTGACTCCAGCCATGAGGCGTTCTGGAAAATGCAAAACTAGAGAAACCGTAAAAAGATCAGTGGCCGCAAGGGGTCTCAGGGGGAGGGATGAATTGGCAGAGCACAGGGGATTTTTAGGGTAGTAAAACTATTCTGTATGCTACTGTAGTGGTGGACACAGGACGCGTTATGCATTTATCAAAACTTTGAACTTTACAGCACAAAGAGTGAACCTTAATTAAGCTACGGGCTTTAGTTAATAATAGTGTATCAGTGTTGGTCCATCAATTGTAACAAAAGTACCACCCCAAAGCAAGATGTTACTAATAGTGGAAAACTGTGAGGGTGGGAACAAGGGGATAGAGGGACCCTGCACTCTGTCCTCAATTCGCTGTAAACCTAAAACTGCTCCCAAACCTAAAGTCTGTTACTTTAAAAACAAACTATAGCAGCACGATCCCTTTTATGTCAATATACAACCGTGTGCTTTTGTGCATAGAACTGTCTGCAAGGACATAACCAAAATTAATCGCAGTTGTCTCAGAGTGGTAGGATGAATGGAGAGCTTTCTCCTAGTTCTACTTGTCCTTTTTTTTTTTTTTTTAAACAAAAGGGTGCGTTAATTTCTTATAAAGAAGTAAAGTGAGGCGGGGGGGGGCCCAGTGCGCCCTGGAGCCAGCTCTGCCCAGCGCTGGCGCCGCCGAGAACTCAGCTCCCGCTCGGCGCCCGCGGGGACCAGCGCCCTGCTCGGCATCTGCTCCGCCCACCGCGTCCCGTGCCTTTTCAGTTTTGTGTCCCGGCGGTGAGGGAAGAGAAGACAGAATTCCTCCGGTGCAATTGCGTCTGCACACTCGGCTGGCGCAGAAGCCGGGAGGGCGTCGGGCAGGGGCACCGCGGGGCTGGACCGGGGCCGCAGACGCCCGGCACAGCTCCGGGAGCCCGGCCGCCACCCCGCCTGGCCTTCTGGGGGCTGGAATGTTCCCGCGGCCGAGTGTACTTTGTTCTAGGGATGGGGGAGGGTGGAGCGGGGTCAGGGCTCCAGGACTCTGGAGCTCCTGGGACTGGGAGGGCGGCCAGCTTTCCGTTCCCAGGGTGCCTTCCGGGGTGGAGTGGGGAGGGCAGGGAGAGGAGTTGTCTAGTTCCCAGGCTGGGCAGCTGCGGGGCACCGGGCGGAACCCCTGGGTTCCAGTGCCAGCCCTGCCACGACTAGCTGCATGCTCCTGGCATCCTGTCTCTTCACCTCTCTGGGCCTCAATTTCCTCATCTACAGAATAGGGATAAGAAAAATGATAATGGCATATAGTTATTGCCACTGTGGTAAAGCCCTCTGCAAGCGCTTTTTCCTCATAATAACCCTTTGAGGTAGGTGCTGTTACTATAATAACGTAATTATCCCATTAGTATTCTAAAGTATCAGTATTCATAAGTATTCTATTAGTAGAAGAATATTCCCTCACTGCCAGGCCCTTTGGACAGCACAGATGCTCTGGCTGTAGAAAGCCTGGCCCAGCCTCCTTCCAGGTAGTGAAATGTGCACAATTATTATTTTCACTTGAAAGATGAGGAAAGAGAAGCTCAGAGAGGTTAAGTAACTTGTCCAAGGGCACACAGCCCCTAAGTGGCCATCCTGGATGCAAACTCAGGCATTCAGGCCGAGACCCTCCACTCTTAACCTCTACAGATACTGCAACCCTACTGCCAGTCTTCAGGGAACCCTTAAAATCTGTTTATTTGGACATATTGCAATCCATGCAACAATTCTGAGGAAGTATTGCTACTAATAATAATTAACTCTAAGTAACGATAGCTATCACCAATTGAGGGCTGTGAGTCTCAGAACACCCTATGAGGTAAGTACTACTATTATTATTCCTATTTTAGGCATGAAAGAATTGAGGCACCGGGAGGTCTCTCTGGTGCTAGGAGATGGAACTCATTCACAGTGAAGCCAAGAGCCCAATAACCCCTTAGCTGTAGCCTCCTTTTGTAGTATTTTATAGGGAGGCAGACTCCTCCAGAGTCTGATTACAGAGGCTAGCCTGGAAGGACAGTCCTTCCTTCTCTAAACCTTGCCAGAGGCAACTTTGCCTGGTAATCTAAGGCACTCTGGACAGCGTAATGAGTCTCAAATGGTATCTAACACCTTCTGGGGAGCTGCTCCTGGTGTACACCTTCCAGGAGCACAGCTGGCCTAGTACCCGTGGAAGCATCTCCACCCAGAATCTTTGCAGAGGGCAGGTCGGCTGGCCTAGGTTGTGAACGAAGGAGTGCTTGGTAACAAAATCTCCCTGTCCCGTTTTCATTATGTTCCCCTCCCTCTACAACTCCTCCATCACACTGACTGGAAAGTCATTACTAGGCTCCCATCCGCCCCATTTGGGTTAAGAGACTGCTTCTTTCAAAAATGCAAATGTTGCTGTTGCTTCTATGCAACCTTCCGCCATGCACCTTCAACCTATCATCTCCTGGGAAAGGAAGAAACACTCTCATTCTTTGTAGTAGGTGTTAAAGGTTTGTCGAAGATGGTTTCGCAAATAGCCACGTATTGCTATCTTGTCACGCGGGGCACACAGTAGGCACTGGATAACTACTCCCTCAGCCTGGAAGGCTCTTCCTCCAGTTACCTGCATGGATCCCTCCCTCACCTCCTTCAGTTTTTCCTCAAGACACCTTCCTTGTGGGGCCTTCCCTGACCACCAAATTTCAATTACACCCTGACAACCATCCTGAATCCTTTTCCCTGTTTTATTCTTTCCATAGCACTTGTCACTGTCCTATACACTCGATTATTTTTATTTATTTTGTTTATTGTCTGTCTTCCCCCACTAGAATGCAAGTTCCTGGAGGGTAGAGATCTCTGTTTTCTTCCTCCCTGTATCCCCCAGTGCCTGGAACTGGGAGGAAGGAAAGGAAGAGGAGGGAAAAGTAGCTTCCCTGGCCCTTCCAACCCTTTGTGACTGCCAGCCTTTGGAGGAACACACATTTCTTCTTCCTGCTATTTACTTGACACTTGGCACATCATATCCCCTGGGTGACACTGCTTGTAGCATCGTCCCATTCTGCTATTTGACTTCACAGTCGTGTGTCTCATGTACCTGAGCAGACAGTAAATTTCCTACCGAGGAACGGAGGAAAAAGAGATCTGAATCTTTGTATACCCCCAATACCAAGAACAGGGTAGAATTTCTACAGGTTCCAGAGCTCTTTTGATTTCAGAAAGAAAAATGTCACCCCTCCCTCCCTTCCTTCCCCGACCTTGTTCTCCTCCCCACACCCCCAGTTCAGCTCCATTATTATCAGACTTAACTGCTGAAGTTTGATTTGTCTGAAGTTTGATATTTAATGTTTTTAACCAAATAAGTTTATGGCGTCTTTGACAAGTAACATTTAATATTTCTTAATAGGGGTCAATATGTGAACTATCTTATTTCTTAACAACAGCTCTGTTTTCTCAGACACTAAAGGAAACACAAAATTTCATACCTTGACTATGTTCTTGCCATAATCTGCATCCTTGGTTTCCTCTTTATTGTTAAAGGGAATTTTTAAAAATTTGTTTAAATGACCTAAGTGAGAAAGAGAGGGAGACAATGAGTTGCATTCCCCGGAGGTGAATGAAGCCTGCTGTCTCCCTTGGCAGTCAGCCACCTCACCCGAGACCTCAAAAGTAGGGAATGCACAGCTAGGGATAGCCTTTAGTTTTATAGCATCACAGATGATTACAGCAAACACCGAATTTGTCCTTCTTCTCTTCCTACATTGCCCCAGCCTTGGCTATGATCTGAGGTGGTGTCACATCTGACTCAGAGGAAGTGAGAGGTCAGGGGAAGTGGGAGGGACTGCTTGAAAAAGACTATCTAGTGAATATATAATTTTTATTATCTACAAAAATCTAAAAATGTGCACCAGTAAGCATTTATCGTGTGATCTGAATGTGAAGGTTCATCATCCTATTGTAAGTGTATGATGATCTCCATACCTGGCATCTGTTAAGACTGTGGTAAAAGGGGCCATTCGGATTGACTTGAATCTGAGAAACATACATCAGAATGGGTCCTGCATAACTCGCTACAAAGAACACCTGCAGGGTCCTCATGAGCTATGAGGAAGGAAGTGATGACTGAATGGAGGATGAATGGGTGGACGGTAAATGAACTGACCTACGGATAAGTAGGTAAATGAATAAATGGGTGAATGGCTAAGGGAGCTGCACAAATGGATAGATAGGGGAAGATAGGTAATTGGATTTGCTGGGCTCCAAAGTCCCTGACCTACTCCAGCACTGACCAATGCCTTCAAAGATATTGGTCTTCCCCCCTCAAAGGCATGAAGTTAATTTTATCATTTTTTTGTATCGTGGGCCCCTAGCCTCGTTGGAGCCAATGTCTGCCTCGTTCACAGACGTATTTGTTAGGATGTAAATCTGGCTGCTGTTACACACAGAATATCCTCTGCATGATGGAACACCACAAAGGCCAAAATGTAGCCAGCAGGAAGGGAAACAGAGGAGGGGGTAGTCAAACGTGTCCTCTTCAAAGGCAGGACCTAGAAATTGGACGCATCATTTGGGCTCTCATCCCATAGGCCAGGACTTTGTCACATGGCCACACCTCACTACAAGGATGCTGGGCAGTCTCGTGTCCATCTAAAAATTAGTGGTTCTAAGAACAGCAGAAATGGATATTGGAAGAAGTCTCTGCCACATAAGTGACCAACACAGTCTCATTTGTTAAATGAATAACTAAATAAATGAATCTAACTGACATTGAACATCTGTATCCTGAAAAGGTAAAGCATATTGAATTACATAGTTAAGTGAAAAAAACAAAGTAGGATTCATGGACATAGGATGCAATTATTCCACTTCCCAGGCTCCCTCCAAGTGGCCATGTGACATCCCTGTGGCCAATGGGATATAAATGGAAGGCAGCTGAAGACCTCTGAGAATGTTTCTGCTTTTAACACACTTTTCCCTCTTTCTTCCTACTTCTTGATCAGTGAAATAGAGATGCGAGAGTGAAAGTGGAACAATCAACTTGTTACCATGAGACAATGAACAAGAAAGGAAAAACCACACATTAAGGCTGACTGAGCGGAAAGATAGAAAATAGCAGGACATTGATGATATCATGAGGATGCTGCCCACCCTTAACTGCCTGCCTGCAGACTTCTCGTTAATGAGAAACAGAAGCTCCTCCTGGGTTAAGCTGGGATAGTGGCCTTTCTGTTTCATCCAGCCTAACCGATATATAGAGCTTGAAAATTCATTGAGTACATAGAATATTTCTGGAGTGATACACAAGAAACTGTAGCCATAGCTACCTCTCCTGGGAGAAGTCATGAGTGATTGGAGGACAGGGATGGACGAGAGACTTACTTTTCATTTAGTCTTATATTTTTGAACATTGAATTGTTGGCATTTAGATATTCCACGAAAAAGTGTTGCAGTAACATCTTACGGTGAAGAAAGTCAAAAGAAACAGCTTCATTCATGAATTTGATGGCTCAAGAAATTCAATGTCCAGCAGTTGTATTATTGTAACACCGTGTTACGATATCATCAGAGGCAAAGTTGTCTCAAGAAACTAATCACAAGGGGTGGTTCAAGACTGAATTTTGAAAATTATTTATTCATAAAAATAAATTAGTAGATGGATGTAATACTTCATAAAAGTGGAGGGGTTTGGTTTGGGTTTTTGTTTTGGTTTGTTTTTTTTGTTTTTTTTTAAGAGGAGAGGAAGGCTGATTTTTTTTTTAAGAGATGTTTTGTTTTGTTTTAAATCAGAAGGAGCTTTCACTGTCTCTCTAATGTTTTATCTCTTAAGCTAGGTGGAGAGTGTACTGTTCTGATTGCTTGAAACATTTCCTAATTTGAAACTAATTAATTAGTCAACTGAAAACTCAAAGTGGGGCTTCCCTGGTGGTGCAGTGGTTGAGAGTCCGCCTGCCGATGCAGGGGACATGGGTTCATGCCCCGGTCCGGGAGGATCCCACATGCCGCGGAGCGGCTGGGCCCGTGAGCCATGGCTGCTGTGCCTGCGCATCCGGAGCCTGTGCTCCGCAACGGGAGAGGCCACAACAATGAGAGACCCGCATACCGAAAGAAAACAAAAAAATCTCAGAGTGCATTTAAGTGTAATGACGCACTCTGCTTCCCTTACGATGCACCTTCTCATGGCTGGTACAGTGAGCTCCCCAAATTTCACATGACCCACAACTTACGTCGGCCTCAGTTGGTGGCAGTTACCCCTGACAGTGGCACCACAAATAGTTGTGGGGATTATGAACGATCCTGGTGCCTGTGAGTCATGATTCTTATACTTACTTTGATTTTCTTCTTAATTTTACCCATAGATAAATTCTTAATAGGGAAGGAGGCAGGGGAGATGAATCAAACACAAAGGCTACATCCACATCTAGAAGGCACAGGAGAGAGCCTGACAGGAGGATCATTTCTATTAGGAACCACGTGGCAATGACCAAATCAAACACAAACTGATGGTGCAAGGGCAATTTGTCATAATCATAATCACATCGATATAGATTTGAATTCTGTTATAATTTTAAATAGTAAAATAAGATGAGCTCATGTTTATTCTGCAACAGCACATATTTGCTCCTTTCCTAATATTATCTGTGGTGTGAAGATGTGGGGAAAATAAAATTTATTAAAAGGTACATTTTAATTTAAATAAAGCTGCATATTAAAAAAATTAAGTTGGTTATATTTATGCACTTTTCCATACAAAATGACAACGTTTTTTAAAAGTTCTTTAAAGGGCTGATTTTACTACTCATTTGTTTATAAAATGCGTTTATAAATAGCATGCCAAAAAAAATTGAAGGGCTGTTTATTTTACTTGTCTATGAAATGTTTGATATTCCTCAAAAACAGGTTATGCTCATGAAAATGTGCCTTGTATGTGAATTCATTATGTATGTCATTGGGGGTAAAAAAAGGCTGAGAAACAAAAGAAAAATCACTACCTTGTCAGTAGATTCTAATAAAACTAATAATAAGATCAGCTATGATTCAAAGGGGTCACTGAAGAAGATCAAAGCTGGACTTCTGAGTATCAGTGTGTGTGATAAATTACATAATTATTTTGTACCAAGTCCAAGACTCTTACCATGCTACCCCCTAAACCAAAAAAGGAGGGGGGTGTATGTGGAATCTGTAACATCTCATTTGGATGTGACATGCTAAGATACAAAGAAATATATTTCTTAGAGGGACACTGATTTTTTTTAGGTTATGTATTGCTGAATAGGCTTGATAATAAAGATGTGTGGGTCTCTTTGAAATAAAAAATAACACATTTTTGAAAACTTAAACCCTAGTGGAGTTTAAAAATAGTATATCTATCTTCCAAATTACAGCAAGATAAAAGCAAACAAAACACAGTCCGCATAACAAACGACAGGAAAAAAATAAATAGAATCATAAACAAGCATGAATCATAAGCAAGATTACCAAAAACAAAATACATAATCAAAACAATACATGTCAATGAGGTAAAGCCCCCGATTAGAAGACAAAGACACACAGTTTAGATGAAAAAGAAATCAATCATATGCCTCGTATAAGAGACACACTCAAAACAAATTGTGCAAAAAGGTTCAAAAGAACACAAGATGCAAAAATTTAACCTTAACTTCATGTGGGTTATAAACGTACTGTGGTACTTATTTTCAATTTTGTAGTGGCGGTGATAAATGACTTCTAGTAGAATGCTAGAGTAGAATGATTAGGTATGGACCCACCTGTATTAGCAAAATGTTCAGGCTTATCTTATTCCTTCAAGACTTCCCTGCTCTCCTTTATGTGCCCAGGAATCCCGTGTGTGCTGTGTGTATATATGGTGGGGGAGGGGGGGAGTGGGAGAGTGCTACTCACTTCCGTCTTTCGCACCACAACCAAATAGAAGGTAGAGTACAGAGCAAATATCTTTAAGAATATGAAACTGGAAGTTGCACAATCACCTCTACTCACATCCCACTGGTGAGAGCTCATTCACGTGGTCACACCAAGTAGCAAGGTGGGGCTGGGAAATGTAGTTTCTAGCTGGGTTGCCCAGTGCCCAGGAAGGAGAGAACCGTTTATGGCAATAATCAATCCACCAAAATGATCATCAATGATCTGTGCAAGACCCCTCACTTGTTCCATCCATTCATTCACTCACTCTCTTTTATAGCCATACCACACACCCTCCCATATACCTGGGCAATCAATCTATTGTGTTTAAAGTACATACTTCTGTTTATATTTTTGAAAAATATGTAATTTTGCTTTGTGTGCATGTAATTTTTCCCTTTTCTGAGTCAATTTTATTGAAGTATAATTTACATTCAATAGTAGTCAACAGATCTTTGACAAAGGAGCAAAGACAGTTCAGTGGAAAAAAGAAGAGTCTTTTCAACAAATGGTGCTACAACACTGGATGTCCATAGGCAAAAAAAAAAAAAAAGTCTAGACACAGACTTTACACCTTTCACAAAAACTAACTCAAAATAGGTCGTAGACTGACATGTAAAATGCAAAACCATAAAACGTCTAGAGGAAAACGGGAGAAAATCTAGGTAACTTAGATTAGCAGTGAATTTTTAGATATAGCACCAAAAGCATGATTCATAAAAGAAAAGAAATGGGAAAGTTAGACTTCATGAAAATGAAAACTTTCTGCTCTGTAAAAGATGCTGTTAAGAGAATGAAAAGGTCACAGCCTGAAAGAAAATATTGACAAAACACATATCTGATAAAGGACTTGTATCCAAAATATATAGAGAACTCTTAAAACTCAGCAGTAAAAAAACCAAACAACCCAACTTAAAAACAGGTAAAAATTCAAGGAGGGAAGGGGGGGTGGGACAAATTGAGAGACTGGGATTGACATATATACACTACTATGTATAAAATAGATAGCTAATGAGAACCTGCTGTATAGCACAGGGAACTCTACTCAGTGATCTGTGGTGACCTAAATGGGAAGGAAATCTAAAAAAGAGGGGATATATGTATACATATAACCGATTCACTTTGCTGTACAGCAGAAACTAACACAACATTGTAGAGCAACTATACGCCAATAAAAAAAAAAGAATGAAAAAAAAGGTAAAACTTCTGAACAGATACCTCACCAAAGAAGATAAACAGATGGCAAATAAGCTTATAAAAGATCCTCAACATCGTTTTTCATTAAGGAATTGCAAATTGAATGAATGAGATATATACATGAGTGTATATTTAACCTTATAGAAATAGTATTCCAAAGTGAGGCACCATTCTGCATTCCACCAGCAATGTATAAGAGTTCCAGTTGTTCTGCATCCTCAACAGTAGCTGGTATTGTGAGATTTTTTGATGTGAGCAATTTTGTGATTTAGTAGTATGTCATTGTGGTGTTAATTTGCAACTGCTTGATGACTAATCGTATTGAGGATCTTTTTATGTGCCTATATGCCATCCATACATCTTATTTGGTAAAGTGTCTGTTTAAATCTTTTCTTCATTTTTTAAAGGAAATTTATTTATTTATTCATAAAAATATTTATTTATTTGGCCGGGCCAGGTCTTTGTTGCGGCATGCAGATCTTTAGTTGTGGCATGTGGGATCTTTTAGTTGCGGCATGCGGAATCTAGTTCCCTGACCAGGGATCGAACCCAGGCCCCCTGCATTGGGAGTGTGGAGTCTTAACTGCTGGACCACCAGGGAAGTCCCTTTTCTTCACTTTTTAAGCAGTTTGTGTGTTTTACTTGTTACTGTGTTTTGAGTTTTCTTTATATATCCTTGATATAAGTCAGTATCCATCAGGGTGCATTCAGGGGAATTATTAACAGGAGATTGGAGTAATGGAGAATTGACTGGTAAAAGAGAACTCTGGTGAATACAGGAATAGCAAATACAGGGACAGGAACTACTGGCAGGGCTGAGATGGAATGTCCAAGGAGAAGCTCCAGACCTTGTTGGAAAGAGCACAGTGTGGTTCAGTGGATGGTGGGGATGACACCTAGATGGCTTACCGGAGGATACTAGAAAAGGGACCTTTGGGAGAATGGGGGATGTTGTCCACAGGGAGGTACCATACCTTGGAAGTTGCTGCAAAGTCAGCTGAGGGATGCTCAAAGAAGTCGTTCATAGTCAGGTGCCTTGCCAGTGGCACATCACTTTGAGAAAGTTCTGAGGGAAGCTTCTAGCAGCTGGGCTCTGCTGGTTGCCCTGAGCTACCAGAACTGGGAGCTGGGGAAGCTGCACCCTGTAGGAGCCCAGTGCAAGAGACCCTGCACCCTGCAGGACTCGGGAAACAGGAAGAGGAAATTCCTT
Source organism: Aethalodelphis obliquidens (assembly GCF_003676395.1). NCBI lineage: Eukaryota > Metazoa > Chordata > Mammalia > Artiodactyla > Delphinidae > Aethalodelphis > Aethalodelphis obliquidens. The sequence continues at coordinate 14,622,431 of NW_020837970.1, read as the reverse complement.
CCTTTTTCACTGTCCTTCCATCCTCCTCTACTGGCATTACATCATACCAAATGTCGCAGGTGAAATATTTCCACAGCCCACTTCCATCATCACAGAGCAGGCAAAGAAGGATTTAGACCTGAGAAGAAGAAAAAAAAAAATTGATGACTGTCACAAAATTCTTTATCACACGTGTGTTTTGCAAATATTTCTCCCAGGCTGTGGCTTGCCTTCTTATTTTCTTAACAGTGTCTTTTGAAAAGCCAGTGTTTTCAATTTGGTCGTGTTCAATGTATCAATTTTTTCTTTTGCCATTCATGCAATTTTTTATTCAAAAAAAATGTCTTCCTAACCCAAAATCAAAGATTTTCTCATATGTGTTCTTCTAGAAGTTGTGTAGTTTTAGGTTTATGATCCATTTCAAGTTTTTTGTATATGCATTTTAAAATTTTATATTTATTTTTTAAATACTTCATTTTTCTTGGAGCAGTTTTAGGTTCACAGAAAAATTAAGAAGAAAGTGCAGAGATTTCCCATATAACCCCTGTTCCAACACATGCATAGCCTTCCCTATTTACAGCATCCCCACCAGAGGGTACACTTGTCACAACCGATGAATCAGCACTCACACATCAGAATCACCTAAAGCCCAGAGTTTACATTACGGTTCACTCTTGGTGTTTACATTCTGTGGGTTTGGACAAATGTATAATGACATGTATCCATCATTATGGTATCATACAGAACATTTTCACTGTCCTAAAAATCCTCTGTGGTCCACCTACTCATCCCCCCCCTGCCCCTGGTATGCATTTTTCAAATTGATAAATGACATATATACAGTAAATTACAAAAATATGTGCATGTACTTTAATTGATAGGAATAGTATTGAGTTGTTTATCTCATTCTGCTTCTTATTTTTGTCCCTCAGCACTGTTCTTAAGGTCCATTCATGTTGCTATGTATGCATCTACTCCCTCGCTTCTCTAACTGCTGCATAGTACTCTATCGTGTGCATCTTCCACATTTCACCCATCTCCTCTGCCGCAGATGGATGGACAACTGAATGTCTGTGATTGCCCACTATCAGAACTGACACAGCAGTAAACATTCTAATCCATATCCCCTAATGTACCTGTGTGATCATTTGTCTGGTATATCACCCGGGAGTGGATTTGCTGGGCCCTAGGCTATGCATATATCTGTCTATGTAGTGCCAGACTGCTCTCCAGAAAGGCTGATGGTTTTGCATCCCCACCAGCAGAACATAAAAGAGCCTACATCTCCACATACGTGCTAACACTTGGCATTTCCCAGCTTTCCAAGTTTTGCCAGTCTAATAAGTGGAAGGTGACATTTCATTGTTGCCTTAATTGCACTTCTCATTATTGATGGTTTTAATTCTTCATAATTCTCTTCACGTGCCTGTTGGGGTTACCACTTTTACAAATTGCCTGTTGATAAATTTTGCCCGTTATTCTATAGGACCTGCTACCTTTCACTTACTTTGGATTTAATTTGGTCTTCTTTTCCTAGTTTCCTGAGATGGAAGCTTAGATCACTGATTTTAGATCTTTCTTCTTTTCTAATACATGCATCGATGCCGTAAATTTCTCTCTCAGCACTGCTTTCGTTGCATCACACAATTTTTGATTAATCGTATTTTCATTTTCATTTACTTCCAAATAGTTTAAAATTCCTCTTGAGACTTCTTCTTTGACCCATGTGTCATTTAGAAGTGTCTTGTTTAATATTCAAGTATCTCAGGATTTTCCAGCTATCTTTGTTATTGATTTCTACTTTAACTCCATTGTGGTCTGAGAGCTGACATTGTATGATCTCTGTTTTAAGTTTGTTAAGGTGTGTTTTGTGGCCCAGAATATGGTCAATGCAGGTGAATGTTCTATCTTGGTGAATGTTCCATATGAGCTTGAGAAGACTGTGTATTCTGAAGTTGTTGGATGGACATCAATTATATCCACTTGATTGATGATGTTTTGTGTTCATGTACGTCCTTACTGATTTTCTGCCTGGTCAGGCTGTCTATTTCTGATAGAGGTGTTGAAGTCTCCAACGATGATAGTGGATCCATCTATTTCTTCTTGCAGTTCTATCAGTTTTGACTCAGATATATTGACAGTCTAATTGTTAGGTGCATACAAGTTAAGGATTGTTGTGTCTTCTTGGAGAACTGATCCTCTTATTGTTATATAACGCCTCTCTTTATCCCTGATAACTTTCGTTGCTCTGTAGTCTTCTCCATCCGAAATTAATAAAGCTTTCTCTTAATCGATGTTATCATGGTGTACCTTTCTCCATCCCTTTACTTTTAAACTATTTGTGTCTTTATATATTTTTCCTTTTTTTTGGTTGTGCTGTGTGGCTTGTGGGATCTTAGTTCCCTGACCAGGGATTGAATCCATGTCCTTGGCAGTGAAAGTGCAGAATTCTAACCACTGTACCACCAGGGAATTCCCTATTTGTGTCTTTATATTTAAAGTGTGTTTTTTATAGACAACATAATTGGGTCATTCTTTTTAATCCACTCTGACACTCTTTGTCTTCTAGTTGGTATATTTAGACTGCTGACATTTAAAATGATCATTGAGGGACTTCCCAGGTGGCGCAGTGGTTAAGAATCCACCTGCCAATGCAGGGGACACAGGTTCGAGCCCTGGTCCCTGAAGATCCCACATGCCAGAGAGAAACTAAGCCCGTGCACCACAACTACTGAAGCTCACACTCCTTAGAGCCCATGCGCCACAACTATTGAGCCCATGTGCCACAACTACCGAAGCATGAGCACCCTAGGGCCCGCGTGCCACACTACCGAGCCCACGTGCCGCAACTACTGAAGCCCATGTGCCTAGAGCCCGTGCTTCACAACAAGAGAAGCCACTGCACTGAGAAACCTGTGCACCGCAACAAAGAGTAGCTCCCACTCGCCACAACTAGAGAAAGCCCGCACGCAGCAATGAAGACCCAACGCAGCCACAAAATAAATAAATAAATAAATAAAATGATCATTGACATAGCTGGATTAATATCTACTATATTTGTTACTGTTTTCTATATGTTACCTCAGTTTTCTGTTCCTATTTTTGTCCTCTAATATTTTTATTCCTTCTGTGGTTTTAATTGAGCATTTTATATGATTCCATTTTCTCTCTTTTCTTAGCATTATCTGTTATGCTTCTGATAACTTTTGATAAAAATACTTTTTCAGAGGTTTCCCTAGAGTTTGCAATATACATTTACAACTAATCAAAGTCCATTTTCAAATAACACTGTACCACTTCATGGGTACTGGTTATTTACAATAACCAAATATTCCTAATTCCTTCTTCCCATGCCTTGGATAACTGCTGTCATTACTTTCACTTATACATAAGCTATAATCATTGAATACGTTGTTGCTGTTATTATTTTCTCTATTAAGAATAAGAATACTAAAAGTTTTTAATTTTACCTTCACTTATTCCTTCTCTAATGCTCTTCCTTTCTTTATGTAGGTCCAGGTTTCTGACCTATATCATCTCCTTCTCTCTGAAGAACCTCTTTTAACATTTCTTGCAGGACAGGTTTACTGGCAACAAATTCCTTCAAGTTTTGTTTGTCTGAGAAAGTCTTTATTTCTCCTTCACTTTGGAAGGATAATTTCTCAGGATACAGAATTCTAAGTTGATGAGGTTTTTTTTCTCTCAAGATGAAATATTTCACTACACACTCTTCTTACTTGCATGGTTTCTGAGGAGCAGTCAGATGTAATTCTGATCTTTGTTCCTCTGTAGGTAAGGTGATTTCCCCCCTGGCTTCTTTCAGTATTTTTTCTTTATCTTTGATTTTCTGCAATTTGAAGGTATAGTAGGTTTGTTTTGTTGTTGTTGTTGTTGTTGTTTTTATCCTGCTTAGTGTTCTCTGAGCTTCCTGGATCTGTGTTCAGGTGTCTGATATTAATTTTGGGAAATTCTCAGTCCTTATTGCTTCAAATATTTCTCCTGTTCCTTTCTCTCATTCTTTAGTACTCCTATTATGTGTATGTTACACCTTTTGCAGTTCTCCACAGTCCTTGGATATCCTGTTCCATTTCTCTTTTCAGTCATCTTTCTCTTTGCTTTTCAGTTTTGGAAGCATCTATAAACATATCCTCAAGCTCAGAGACTCTTTCCTCAACCATGTCCAGTCTACTAATGAGTACATCAAAGGCATTCTTCATCTTTGTTATCGTGTTTTTGATCTCTAGCATTTCTTTTGGACTCTTTCTTAGAATTTCCATCTCTCAGCATATCTTGCCCATCTGTTCTTGCATGTTGTTTACTTTATCCATCTAAGTGCCCTTAACATAATAATCATAGTTATTTTAAAACCTAATCTGATAATTCAACAGCTCTGTCAGATCTGAGTCTTGTTCTGGTGCTTGCTCTGTCTCTTCAAACTGTGTTTTTTGCCTCTGAGTATGCATTGTAATCTTTTTGAAAGCCAGACATGATGTAAAGGAACTGCAGTAAATAGGCCTGTAGTCATGTGGTAGAGGGGGAAGTGAGGAGGGGAATCCTATAGTCCTATGATTAGGGCACAGTCTTTTTTTTTTAATTAATTAATTAATTTTATTTATTTATTTTTGGCTGCCTTGGGTCTTCCTTGCTGCGTGCGTGCTTTCTCTAGCTGTGGTGAGCAGGGGCTACTTTTTGTTGCGATGCACAGGCTTCTCAGTGCAGTGGCTTCTCTTGTTGTGGAGCACAGGCTCTAGGCACTCGGGCTTCCATAGTTGTGGCTCGCGGGCTCTAGAGCGCAGGCTCAGGAGCTGTGGCGCACGGGCTTCGTTGCTCCGCGGCATGTGGGAACTTCCCGGACTAGGGCTTGTACCCTTGTCCCCTGCATTGGCAGGTGGATTCTTAACCACTGCGCCACCAGGGAAGCCCAGGGCTCAGTCTTTTAGTGAGAATGTACCTCTGGATTGTGGACTTCACAAGTGCTTCTGTTTTTTTCAGCCCCTTCAGTGGAACAGGATGGCTAGAGCTGGCTGGAGTTGGGGATTTTCCTTCCCCCAGATTGTTTAGTCTCTGCTGAAATCCCAGCAGGTTAGGCTGGGGTAAAATGGTTTCTTCTGGGGGTGTTAAGAAGAATGGAACCCTCTGACGTATTTCAAAATGGTTACTTTTTGTCTCCCCCTGCTGGAAGCATGACCCGATTTTTCTCTGACATTTGCTGTGACACCCTGGTAGAGCTCCTAGAGGTAAAACTCAACAAAAGTTTGGGCGCCTCTATGAGATTGGGCCCCCCTGGAGTTTTTAAATCTCAAACTCGTCCACATGGAGTCTCCAGCAATTCACCAATCACAGCTGAGGTTTGCCTACTGCTGGTTCCCAGGGAGGTCTCTGTCCATGGGTTTCTGCTCTGGTAGCTGTGAGTATCCACCTGTCTGTGTTTCCACTTTTTGGAGCAGTGGTTTGCCCTGTGTCCTCAATTCTATGACAGGTCTAAGAAGGGTTGTTTATTCTCGGTTTTTTCCAGCTTTTCACCTGTTAGGACAGAGTACAGACTTCCAAGCTCCTTACCTGCCCAACTGGAAACGGGAAGCCTCTCTGCTTTTTGGTTTGCATGAGTAACTTGTATATTCTATATAGTAATTCCTTATCATTTTTAGATTTACAAATATCTTCTCCCATTCTATCACCTATTGTCCATGGTATCCACTTTTGAACAGATATCCTTAATTTTGACATTATCAAATTAATCCATGTTTTTCCTTCTGGGTTTGTGCTTTTGAGGTTTTGTATAAGGAGTTCCGTTCTCAACCCAGGTCCCAAAGGTACCCTCTTATATTTTCTTCCATTAGCTGTAGAGTTTTACTTTTCACATTGAGGTCTTTTGTCATTTAGAGTGTACATTTCTATTCGGTGTCAGGCAGGAATCCTACTTTGTCTTTCTCCATCTACTGAGCTGGTTTAATCTGCCCCTGCTTCATTGATGTGTGATGCCTAACAACCGTATGCTCATGGTCTGACTTTGAGTTGTCTGTTCTATTCCATGGTCTATTGGTCTGTTTTTGTGCAAAACAGTCTTCTCGTTTTGCTTCGTCTGGCTTCTTACATGGCTTTGCAGTGTGCTGCTCCTCACTCTTGTAAGGTTGACTTAATCCTGCTCATCCACATAAATTTTAGAATGAGTATATCAAGTTCCTGGAAAGTATACCTGGAATCTTTACTGGGATTTCATTGCATATATAAATTAATTCATAAAGAACTGACTCCTGTGTAACATTAAGTAATTCCATCCAAGAGCATAAAATTTCCCTCAATTTCTTCAGGTTAATTTCTACATCCTTTAGTAGAGTTTTAAAGTTTTCTCCATAGGCTTCTTTTCTTTCTTTCACAACTTTCAATCAGTTTATTGACACAGTAACACAACACACTTGCCTCCCTGACACCCCCACCCCCTCGCCCAGTCTAGACCTCTCCCCCTTCCTCCCCCCTTAGAACAAGCTGTTCAGTGAAAACAGAAAAGGGCAGGCCACTTCTACACCCTCAGTGCCACTGCCAAGCCCTGGGGAGCAGGGTCTCAGGCACTACTCAGAACCTGTCAGAGAGGGGCGCCGTTAGCACTAGACTTAGCCAGGCAGAGGCGTCCCGTCCCTCGGAGCAGATTCTCCCACAACCCCCAGGCCCTGAGCTGCTCTTCCTCTTGCCCTCTGCTGTCTGTGACCCTAGGAAGGACATACCTTGGGCCTGCGGCCAAGAGCGAGAACTCCTGGCCGTAATTTGAGAATTGGAGTTTGGCTAGTGTTTTTTAAGGCCCAGGCACCCCAAAAAAAGCCCTGGTGGTGGGTGTGAACTTCAATGCCCCTATTTTAAATGCACTGATAACGTGAAACAGATTAAGCCAGCTTAACCAAATGCCAGAATAACACGAAGCTGTAAAGGAGGGGTCAGACCTGCTTTCTCCAGGCCAGACACAAATGCACAGAGAGAAGCCCAGGTGGAGTGTCAAAAACAACTGAAGGACACTGCCCAGGGGCTGAAAAGCCTATACTCCGGAGTCCCCAGGGTGACAGGAAGCAAGGAAAGAAAATACACAGGTCTTAAAAACCAAAAAAGAAAGCCCAACGGCAGGGGAACCTCAGCCTGACAGTGCTGTCCACCAGCTCTCCAGGCCTTGCCCCTGGACCCAGACAGTCCCTCCCCCTCTAGGCAATGTCCTCCCCTAGGCTAGATAGAGCACATCACACAGCGCAGTTTAAAAAGCTTCTAATGCCAGTTCATAAACATCTTCATTTACTATTGGTGATTACATGTGAATAATATGTTTATACTGTTCTTTATGGAAAACAATTTCAACGAGTCAACGCTGAGAGCACAATAGGCAACCCTCACCCTGAGCCCCTCAGCGTCCTTCCCTAGACAGCAAGAAGCTCCCTCCTCTGTCCCAGGGCTGCCTAACTTCCCCTCTTCCCCCACTGTGACTCTTGGGCAAAGCATCCTCTATGACCATTAGTCCTCATCGGACAAGTTCTGGTCCAGGGGGTAAACCATGAACATCACATCTGGTCGAGAGGGGACACAGGGATGGCCTGGACGCACAATCTCAAAGCCCAAGAAGCTGAAGGTCCTCAGGAGTGGAGCTCTGTCTTCCCGGCCCTTCCTGAAGCAGATGAAGACGTAGTGCACTTTCATCTTCTCTTCGGCAGACTCTAGCAGTGCTAACAATCCTTCTTTGCTCCCGTCAGCTAATAATCCATCTGGGATTTCTACAAACAGGCTCTGGCTGGACAGGACTGCATCCCAGGAAGTGACCTTCACCTCGGTGACCTCATACTGGAAGTGGACGATGTGAGGTTTTCCATCGTTCACAGGGAGGTCCTGGGTCACAGTGAGCTTCTCGTCCTTATATATTAGAGCTGAGAGAGAAGGATCCCTGCCGCCCCCTCGCCCACCGGGGATCTTCGACAGTGGGTGAGGGGCATCAGGCGCACCACAGAGGCCCCGGAACAATGGGCCTGCAGCACTGGAGCTGGGGGCAGTTACTCAAAGGCAAAATACTACTGTCCTGGGTGTTTATCATCCTCGGCGGCTCTGCTCAGGGTGGGAAGAGGCGGCGCAGGGAGTGGGTAGGTGGATGAGTGGGCGGGTGTGGGGTCGCGCGCGCACGCGGGGCCGAGCTCTGCGGGCTAAGTCCCTGTCAGGCAGCGGGCCCAGAGCCCTCCTCCTGCCTCAGCGAGCGCCTGCCTCCAACTCGGTTTCTTTTATATTCTTGGTTAAGTTCATTCCTAGGCATTGTACACGCTTTTTTGCTGCTGTTGTAACTACAAGTTGGTTCTGCTGGTGAAGAAAAATGTTACGGATTTATTTTTTTAGGTTAATATTGTATCTGGTGACTTTACTGAATTCTCTTAATAGTTTGAACGGTCTATCTGTTGTTTCTCTTTGTTTTTACAAGGCAAATGAAAATATTATTTCTACATGATGATAGTTTTTTAATAGAAGTATAGTTGATTTACACTGTTGCGTTAGTTTCTGGTGTACAGCAAAGTGGTTCGGTTTATACATGTATATGTTTTTCATATTCTTTCCATTACGGTTTATTACAGGCTCTTGAATATAGTTCCCTGTGCTATACAGTAGGACCTTGTTATCTATTTTATATATAGTAGTTTGTATCTGCTAATCTCAAACTCCTAATTTATCCTTCGCTCACCTCCTTTCTCCTTTGGTAACTATAGTTTGTTTCCTACGTCTATGAGTCTCTTTCTGTTTTGTAAGTAAGTTCATTTGTATCATATTTAAAATTCCACATATAAGTGATATATGGTATTTTTCTTTCTCTTTCTGACTTACTTCACTTAGCATGATAATCTCCAGGTCCATCCATATTGCTGCAAATGGCATTATTTCATTTGTTTTTATGGCTGAGTAATGTTCCATTAAAGAAGATTTTATATATATATATGTGTGTGTGTGTGTGTGTGTGTATCTCCATTCTTCTTTACCCATTCAACATGATACTTTTTTTTTTTTTTTTTTTTTCTTGGGTCTCTCCCGTTGCGGAGCACAGGCTCCGGACGTGCAGGCTCAGCGGCCACGGCTCGTGGGCCCAGCCGCTCCGCGGCATGTGGGATCCTCCCAGACCGGGGCGCGAACCCACGTCCCCTGCATCGGCAGGCGGACTTCCAACCACTGCGCCACCAGGGAAGCCCCAACATGATACTTTTATCTTTTCTCTTCTAATCCGTCTGTCTCTTATTCTTTCTTCCTAATAGCTTTGTCTAGAACTTCCATTATTGTATGTTGAATGGCAGCAGTACAGTTGGATTCCGTATTTTTTTCCAGATTTTAAAAAGAATGCACTTAAAATCTCTTAAGTATGATTGGTTTAAGTTTTTGATATATCACCTTTACCAAGTTAAAAATGTCTTTCCTATATCCAGTTTGCTAAGTTATTGAACCATAAATAGGTCATGAACTTTATCAAATGCTTTTTCTTCACCAGTTGAGATACTTGTATGATTTTTGTCCTTTATTAATGAGGTGATTTCTGATGTTGAGCCAACCTGAAATTCCTGGGATAAACCCTACTTGATCAAAATAAATTTTTTTAAATATAAAACTGGGTTATATGACTGGGTTAGTTAGCTGATACTTTATTTAGGATTTTTATATCTACATCATAGTTGAAACAAGCCTATTCTTTCATTAATTGCTTTGTCTTTACTGATTTTGGAACCAAGATTACACTGGTTTCATAAAATGATCTGGGCAGCTTTTGCTCTTTTCTAGTTTTTTGGAAAAACTTATAGAAGACAGGAATTAACAGTTCCTTGAAAGTTTGGTACAGCTCCAGAAGTTCATAAACTTTTTACTACCATGACTCCTCCAGCCTCATTGTTTTCTACTGTTTACCACATACTTTGAAAGATTTGGTTTAGATTAATAAGTGTACAAGTTTTTCTTTCCCTAGGTGGCTACATGCTGTAACGTACACACAGCCCTTAAGAATGCTGCCACCACAAACTCAAGGTCATCCGCTTCAACTGGACTGTCAACACTTTTACTCCCTGGAAGTTAAAGGGTGGCATCCCTCAGCCCTGCCTCAAGTCTCCTCCTTAGCCCTCAGCTTTTACCTTGGAATAGATGACTCAGCCTCCTACTTTATTGAGCAAACGGGACCCCTAGAGACTAGCTCTCCTGACTCTCACCTACCTACTTACAGTGACTGTATATCCACACCCAATCACACCTCTTTCCACCCATCTCAGAAAACGAGGTGTCCCTTCCTAAATCCAAGACAATTCCTATAAGTGTGCTTCAAAACCCCATCCCTTTCTCCCAGGGACCTCACTCCTTTTGACATCCTCTCTCTCTCCTAAAATTTAAACCCTCCCTCCCTACAGGGCTCCTTCTCCTCAGACCAGCAACATCATCAAATCTCACCCATGGCCAAAAAATCCCTCCTTTGTGTGCTCTGGGGCAGGCATTCTCACGCACGGCAGGTGGGAGTGTAAATTGGCAAGATCATTCTGGGAAGCAATTTGGTAACCTGAATCAAAAGCCTGAAAAATATGTGCACCCTTTGTCCCAGTAATCCTACCTCCAGAAATCCATCTAAGGAAGTAATCAGAAATGCTGACAAGGAGAGATGTTTAAAAATGTTAATCTCACTGTTATTTTAACAGCAAAAATTGGAAACAATCTAAAGGTTCAACGATCGGGGATCGGTTAAATAAACTGTACTTAAATATAATGAAATTTCGTGCAGTCACTAAAAATATCATTTTTAAAGAAGAGTTGACATGGGGAACTGTTCATGAAGCAATGTTGTAAGTGAAAACACCAGCATATAAAAAATATATACAGTGCGGTGCTGATTTTGTTATATATAAAAATGGCTAACGCTTCTGGAATGTTAGCTATTATATACACCCTCTCCCTCAATCTTCACAACATTCCTCTACAGTTAATACTGTTATTCACGTCTTGTAGAGAAAGAAACCAACCAGAAAGAAAAACATCAATATCTATGGGGAGGAAGGTGGGTTACTGATGAATTTCATTTTCTTCATACTCTTTTGTACTTTCTAACTCTTTAACAAGGAGGTATTACTTTTTGTCAAACAGAAATACGGAATCATTCTTCTCATTTCTGGTTTATATATGTGAGTAATGAACAATCTGAACAATCCAGAGAAAATGAAAACCCTCCTCCCACTACTGCTATTCCAACCACCAGAGACAGCCCACTGTGTACAGTCTGGCTGCTTTATATTTGCTTTTTGTTTTTTGGCTGCATTGGGTGTTTGTTGTTGCTCGTGGGCTTCCTCTAGTTGTGGCGAGTAGGGGCTACTCTTCCTTGCAGTGCATGGGCTTCTCCTTGTGGTGGCTTCTCTTGTTGTGGAGCACAGGCTCTAGGCGCGGGGGCTTCAGTAGTTGCAGCACGCAGGCTCAGTAGTTGTGGCACGTGGGCTCAGTAGTTGTGGTGCACGGGTTCTAGGGCACGCAAGCTTCAGTAGTTGTGGTGCACAGGCTTAGTAGTTGTGGCTCGTGGGCTCTAGATCCCAGGCTCAGTAGTTGTGGCACACGGGCTTAGTTACTTTGTAGCATGTGGGATCTTCCCGGACCAGGGCTCGAACCCACGTTCCCTGCATTGGCAGGTGGATTCTTAACCTCTGTTCCACCAGGGAAGTCCCTATATTTGATTTTTTTTTTCTTTTTTTTTTGCAGTGCGCGGGCCTCTCACTGTTGTGGCCTCTCCCGTTGCGGAGCACAGGCTCCGGACGCGCAGGCTCAGCGGCCATGGCTCACGGGCCCAGCCGGATCTGCCCAGACCGGGGCACGAACCCGTGTCCCCTGCATCGTCAGGCAGACTCTCAACCACTGCACCACCAGGGAAGCCCCCTATATTTGCTTTTAATTTACATTTGGCTTTGGTATTTATATTTGATTTTCAAATGTGTATGTAGACATATATACTTGAAAAAGCAAATGTGATCATCTTACCACATCAATACTTCAAATTCGACAATTTGAGTCCTTTCAATGGCTGCATTTTGGTTTCCACCCTGAAGGATGTCCAGGACCCCTTTCTGTTGGAGCGGCCCATGTTTAATTTTGCCAAGTGGTGAACCATCTCTGTCTGTGTGTGCCTGGCCACCCCAAGAGCTCCTGGTTTGGGGTCTGGATAACCGAGTTCTTGTCCTATTTCTGCCATTTACTAGCTATGCTACCAGAGGCTAATCCCTTTTTCTCTCTGGGAGCCTGTTTCCCCATCCTTCAGGCTGGGTAACAGCTCTTGCCTTGCCCACTTTAAGGTGACATTGTGATGCTCCAACTGGCTGATGGCAGTGCCTGGTTAAGTGCTGCCCCCCAAGCAGTCCTCTTTGGACTCCTCCCTTCTGCCTCTCCTCCCCATTTGCCTGCAGCCTGAAGGATTCTTCAACTTGTCTTAAATAGAGAAGGGGGCCAGAGGGCCGCACGAAGGGAAGGGACATGGTCCCCAGACAAGCGCTAGGGCCCCAGAGGCTCAAGGCTGGCTTTTGGGCCCTCTCCAGCTCACTCACGAGTCTTCTGACTGACATCGGCGGAGGAGGACTCTCCGGAGGCGGGAGCAAAAAAGAAATGCCTGGAGTGCAACGGCGTGTACCAGCGGAAAGCACTCGAGGGCTGAAAACGCTGCCTGGCTTCCACTTCCAAAGCGCATTTTAAAGGCTCTGCGGCAGCGAGCGGGTGCCGCGGCCAGGGCCTTCTTCCGCGGAGCCGCCGCCCTCTGGTGGCGGCATGCAAATATTACAGCTGCTGTATAGGCCCCGCCTCCCCGTGCAGAGGCTGAGTTGCCACTCACATCCTGAAAGTAAGGGGCCCTTAGGGAGCTCTCAACGAAAACTGAAACCTGGCAGAAAGGGAAGCCAGGCCTGGGTGAACCAGGACTGGAACCTGGGACTCCAGATGCCCCACCCAATAGATGCTTACAACAGCTTCTAGTAATCGTTAAAGCAAAAGGCACCAGACAATGACAGATTTTATGCAGGCTACTGCAGTAGAGAGGAGGTTCATTAACGAGAATCCTCTCAAAGAAAAGGAAGGGGCGTGAGGTTTTAGAGAGCAGGTGAACCAGGGAGTCATCAACCAGTCTCGTGGGAATAGCAAGAAAGGATGTAGGCGGGTTGTTTTCTTGGAATATGCGAGAGCAAGGTGGTCCTGTTTCCCCAGAACTTAAAGAGGTAGGGGAATTTTTTCGTTCATTCGTTCTCTTATTACAGGACCTTTGTATCATTTCAAGTCTTTCTTTCTTTATTTTTGGCTGCGTTGGGTCTTCGTTGCGGCGCGTGGGCTTCTCACTGCAGTGGCTTCTCTTGTTACAGAGCACGGGCTCTAGGCACGCGGGCTCAGTAGTTGTGGCTCGCGGAATGTAGAGCACAGGCTCGGTAGTTGTGGTGTACGGGCTTAGTTGCTCTGCAGCATGTGGTATCTTCCCGGACCAGGGCTCAAACCTGTGTCCCCTGCGTTGGCAGGCGGATTCTTTTTTTTTTTTTTTTTTTTTAACATCTTTATTGGGGTATAATTGCTTTACAATGGTGTGTTAGTTTCTGCTTTATAACAAAGTGAATCAGTTATACATATACATATGTTCCCATATCTCTTCCCTCTTGCGTCTCCCTCCCTCCCACCCTCCCCATGGCGGGCGGATTCTTAACCGCTGCGCCACCAGGGAAGTCCCGGGAATTTCTTAATCATAGCTGCCTTTTGGGAGCACAGGGTTCAGATAAAGTTCAATGCTGTCATAATGGACCAGGCTGCAGAATGGCCATTTAAGAGGTGAGGATAGTGAGGCCCAGGTCACACATCTGTGGGTTTCAGTGGTTGAGACAAGATTCCAACCTGCACATATGAAGACACCAAGGAGACCCCAACCCGAAGTTGAAAGTTCCCTCTAAGAGTAAAGTCGTAAGTCATTGTCCAAGGTAGCAGCCCAGCCTGCAGCAGCAGAAATGGCCTGCTTGGTTGCGGCTTTCAGTTTGATGGAGCGTATCAGCGACGTGCTGGCATCACCCAGGAAAAGTGTTGGGATTGACCAACACTTCTGGTAAGGCAGGGTGGTGGCCCTGAAGATACTGTGAAGTCCCCTAGTCAAGTCTAGGGAAGGACCAGAAACGGGGCAGTTCTGGGATTCAGCTACCGTCTCTCTGTTAGCCAATCTGTCTGTCTCTCTCTCTCTCTCTCTCTCTCTGGCCCCCACTCTGTTTCTCTTCCTACCCAGGCTTCTTTCTCACCCACAATCTCTACTCCCCGGTAACTTCAACTGGCACCTGGCCACTTGCGGCCACCCCAGCCCCTGAGTCTACCCAACCTCCAGCCGTAGAGCCCACCACGGACTGCAGCTTCCTTTGGGTCTTTTAAGACCCCTCCCCTGAGCCAGCCTGTGTTTTCAAGCCAGGCCCCAAGTCACTGACTGCCCTGCCTGTGCCCTGCCAGGCCTCTGACAGGCAGCCCACCAGGGCGCCCCTGTTGCTCAGGGTTGGGTGGATGGGGTTACATGATCTGCTTCTTGCAGGGGCTTGGACAGGACAGCTGCCCTCAGAGGCGTCAGGAGTAGCTGCATCCAGGTGGCCTGAGGCTACAGTTTGGGAAGCCAGGATGGAAGTGTCATCATCTTCAGGCACTTGAGCCCACTCATGGGTCCTGAGCTTCGCCTGCAGGAAGGTGCTGACTGAAGAAGGTGGTCTGAATGACCAGAGAGAAGAGGACTGCAGTGTGACAAGCCCAGGCTGTGGTCCCAGCAGCACCTCTGGCCACACCCAGTTGCCCAGCCTCTTTGACAACCTTCTTCCTTCTTGGCACGAGGATTGCCCTTCTTGGCTAGGACCGCCCTAGCCCGATGCCACTAGCCACAAAAATCACTGCTGGCACAGGGGCCTGCTCACCAAGAGGGTTCCAAGCGTCCATTTGTCAATCCACGTGCTTTTTCTCCAGGAAAGGGAGACACCAGCGATAATGACTTGAAACGATGATCCAATGAGCAGTTGAATTTCTCCTGGTAAATGAATCAGTTGGCTTCCTGATCTACAAATCAGCCTCTCTGAGTCAGCTGAAATGACCCTCTACTCAGTCTGACCAACTCGGAGACTGTGTCAGGCAGGGATCTTTCATTACAGGTGACAGGAACCCAATGTGGACAATCTAAAGGAAATGGGAACTAGATTAAGATGACCTGGCACGTGGCATGGAACCCCATGCTGGGCGGACAGCTGGACTGCAGGGATGCGTAGGGCCACCGCTCAGACTTCGCACAGCCTCGCCCCACTCGCCTGACACACCCTCTGCACATCACTGCTTCCACCTGCCCCAGGCTGCTTCTTACACCATTAACCCTCGGGGAGGGGTGGTCTGACCCAAGTCCAAACATCCTGAAGAAAAATGGGCTCTGATTGGCATGTTCAGGTACCCGCCCCCAACAATCAACTGCGTCCACTTCCCACTGAACAAAATGGCTTTCTATAATTGGGGAAGGTGATGGGGGGGCACTGGAGGTAGGGGACAGCAGTGCTAGAATGAGTGCTTCCCTGGTGTGTCTTTGTTACCCCTCTGTTCTGGCCTTTCTTCTGCCACGAATGCCCTTACCATTCCCTCAACCCCTTTACCAGGCTGGCTCTGCCCTACTTTGAGACTCAAGTTGGCTGTCACCTCCTCCTGGAAGCACCTACCCCTGCCCCACGGGTGCCCCTCATTTGTGCTCCCACAGCACCCTCCCTTCCTGCTTCCATTCCCGCCAGCTCATCCTAGCTCGTGAGTTACTTGAAGACTCGGCCGTGTCTTATCCTCAGGGACTGGGACACAGAGGAGGTTCAGGAAATGTTTCCTGAATAAACTGATTCTGAGGGCTTGGATTCAGGAATGGGGGTGATTTTTCAGAAAGGCATCCCAGGATTTCCTTTCCAATTGTTTCTCACGTGATGCAGGGTATCACGTTCAATTTTTGAGTTTCAATTCCTGCTTCACCATATATTAGTTGGACAAGTTACCTAGCCTCCTAAGTTTCCTGACTCCCTCAGTTCCTCATCTGTAGAATGGGACCCAATAGTACCTACTTCAAAGGACTGTTGTGAGGGTTAAATTAGATACTGCTTAGCACAATTCCTGGGACAATCTACATACTCATTATTTTATTATTGCTTTTACTATCATCATATGCCTCCCTCACTCTCCAGCAGCACGGAACCCTGTAGCTGTGCAGGGAACAGGATGGCCCTCTCTCCAGCCCCTCACAATCCCTAAACAATCATTACTCCATCAATAAAACAAAGGCTCAGACTGGAGCCTCACTGGACTTCTGTAACAAAGGTAGCATCATTCATATGTAAAATCTTTTGGAAAATATAGTAAAGAACAATATCAAGCAGTCTAATACATTATATTTTGGTATACCTTTTCCAGTCTATTTTCTTATGAATGTT
Source organism: Aethalodelphis obliquidens (assembly GCF_003676395.1). Taxonomy (NCBI): domain Eukaryota; kingdom Metazoa; phylum Chordata; class Mammalia; order Artiodactyla; family Delphinidae; genus Aethalodelphis; species Aethalodelphis obliquidens. Next base: position 14,606,010 of record NW_020837970.1, on the reverse strand, counting down.
AAATGCAGTTTTAATCATATTGCATATATACATATATATATTTGCTTTCTATTGTCCATAGTAGCATCATATCCAACAACAGAAAAACAACACAATCCAAAAATGGGCAGAAGACCTCACTAGACATTTCTCCAAAGAAGACATACAGATGGCCAAGAGGCACATGAAAAGATGCTCAGCATTGCTAATTATTAGAGAAATGCAAATCGAAACTACAATGAGGTACCACCTAACACTGGTCAGAATGGCCAGCATTAAAAGTCTACAAATAACAAATGCTGGAGAGGGTGTGGAGAAAGGGAACCCTCCTACACTGTTGGTGGGAATGTAAATTGGTGCAGCCACTATGGAGAACAGTACGGAGGTTCCTGAAAAAACTAAAAATAGAGCTACCATATGATCCAGCAATCCCACTCCTGGGCATATATCCAGACAAAATTATAATTAGAAAACATACATGCACCCCTATGTTCATAGCAGCACTAATTACAATAGCCAAGACATGGAAACAACCTAAATGTCCATCAACAGGTGAATGGATAAAGAAGGTGTGGTATATATACACAATGGAATATTAGCCATCAAAAAGAATGAAATAATGCCATTTGCAGCAACATGGATGGACCTAGAGATTATCAAACTAAGTGAAGTCAGAAAGAGAAAGACATAGTAGCATCATATCATGCCTGCTATGTTGTTATAGATAATGCTGAATAACCATTTCCCAACTTTTCAAGAAAGATAACTTTTTTTAAGTTACAATCATGACTCTTATACAGAAACAAACTGAACACATTTAAAGATATTCTTTAACTCATTATTAACCAGGGACCCAGGAAGATGCTATAACCAATTCAAAGGCAAAAGTACGGAACAGGCACATTTACAGACACGTTTATAGGAATATTGAGATGAAGGTGTAAATGGAGTCAACACTGGCTTCTTGCACAGTGGGGAAGGAAGTCAACTGAACACCCACTGGACTGAATTTTTGCGGGTCCCTAAACATGTCTGCTGCTAGCTGGACTCATTCACTGTACTGGGAAAGGTTGCGACCCAAGAAAATCACACATAGTTGGATTGCTATTCAAGGAAGAAGGCATCATACAGTCTCAGATATGAATATACCAGATCTAGCTGGCTAGGCTGCTCATGACTGCCAGGAGGAGACACTCACAGATCACTTATAAAAGTGGGGTAGAAAGGAAATCCACGCCATCAAGAGAGTTAAAAAACAATATGGATGGTACAATCCCATTTTATAGTGATGCTAACATATGCTAAAATGTATACAGAAAAATCTACAGGAATATATGCCAAACTCTTAACAGTCTATCTCTGGAAGGGGGAGTGATGAAGGATTTTTCATTACCTATGGATTTGGGGTGTGGTTTTTTTTTTTGCAATACTTGAATTATTTACAATGGACCTGTATTACTTTTATAATTTTTAAAATAAGAAGGAAGACGGCAGTTTACATGCTACACATTAAGACTTTATGGATGCTTTCAGATATTCACTCACGCAATCTTCCTGAATTACTCAAATTACTTAAGTACATATAGACGCCAACCCACTGAAACATAAGTAAAAATCAAGGATTTAAGGAAAGGGCTTCCCTGGTGGCGCAGTGGTTGAAAGTCCGCCTGCCGATGCAGGGGACGTGGGTTCGTGCCCCGGTCTGGGAAGATCCCACATGCCGCGGAGCGGCTGGGCCCGTGAGCCATGGTCCCGGAGCCTGTGCGTCCGGAGCCTGTGCTCCGCAACGGGAGAGGCCACAACAGTGAGAGGCCCGCGTACCGCACAAAAAAAAAGAAAAAAAAAAAGGAAATGCAGTGTGGCTGATTACATTTTTCAAGTTTGACCACACCAACATATGTATGCATGTAATGTGTATGTATGTGTACATGTTCGTGTACATGTATGTATGTATGTGAGCATCCCACTTGTTCATCTTATGTAATGATGTTGACATACTTCCATTCGATCTGGGTGGATCTTTATAACTGTCCCAACCAATAGGATGCAGCAGAAGTGACAATGAATCATTTCTGAGATTAGGTCACCCAATTATCGACAGTACGGCTTCCACCTGGATCTCTCTCTTGGGGGATGCTTGCCCTTGGAACTCAGCCCCTGTATTTCGAAGAAGTGTAGGCTACACAAGAGGCCATGTGTGGAGTTCCGGTTAATAGCCCCAGCCAGGCCCCCAGCTGGGTGACAGCCAGCACCAACCATGGGTGGATGAACAAGGCTTCAGATGATTAAGGCCAAGCTAGAGACTCAAGCTTTTGAGTCTTCCTGCTGAGGCCTCCAACGTCATGGAGGAGAGACAGGCCAACCCTGCCATACCCTGTCTAAGCTCCTGATGCACAGAAACTGCAAGAGATAGTAAATGATTACTGTTTTAAGCCATTAAGGTTTTGGGGAGCAGTACGTGCAGCCACAGTGACTCGAACATGCAGTATAAGCATAGAGAATTCAATATAAATATCATAAACATGGTTAAAATTTGAACAACGAATTCCCATTTCTGAAAAACGAAGACCTATATAGTTTTTAAAAAGAGAGATATGATAATTGAGCCTTTAATGGAGAGGCGTGGAAGTAGGGAGCTGGGAAACGTCTCACCTTACTTTGTAAGGGAAGAAAAAAAATTACAGATTTTTCTTGAATTTGAGAGTTGGAGAAACATGGGTCCAAGAAAGTGTTTTATAATCTGGAAGGTGTTAACAGAATTAAAACAATAAGCTGTACACTTTTCCAAATCACAGAAGATAAAAAACAAATCATACATATCATAGAAGGCAAAAAACAAGAGAAACACAAAAGAGAGAAAGCATAGACCAAAACATGAAAATAAAGCCCAAACATGAAAATGAGACCAAACATGTCAGAATAAATATAAATGCATTATGCTCCTCGACTAAAAGCCAAAGACCCTCCAACTGAGTCAACACAATTTCATTACTACAATGCACCCATATTACTGTATATAAGATATAACTAAATATACACCCTTTCCATCTGTGGCATCTGCACATTAGGCAAACTCGCCTTCCAGACAGACAGCTTGCCAGTTCCACTCAGCTCCCTGTGTCTTTAGTCTCCAGATGGTTGTGGGCTAATGGTAGGGCCCAGGGCAGACAGAAGTGACCACCTCAGGAAGCCATACCTTCGTGATAGGAGGAGCTGCTCAGTGTTCTGGCTGGAACAACCCCGAACAGGGAGTGAGGGTCAAACATTCCCCCTACATGCTTCCTGTCTGAAGGTTCTAGGCCAGATTAGAGGGCAAAGCATTCTCAGGCCACCAACCATGCCATCTCGCCCAGCCCACTGGCACATCATTAGGGAAAACTCCTCCCGGACTCCTGCCAAGCATGTGCACTTTTTCTGAAAGGTTCTGAGTTTTTGTCTTTTCCTATGTCTTAATTAGCTTTCAAATTGGGAAGTTGGGAGATGGTCTATCTAGGAAGGTTTTTTGATGCCATCGTAAGTCTAAAGTCTTATTATCTTAGAAAACGCTTTTTAAAAACTGTCTATGAAACATCAGGTGCTGTGCCACGTGCTCAGAGCACAGTAATGAATAAAGCCTGGTCCCAGCCCTGGAGAGGCGCTCAAGGCCCGGGGAGGGGGCAGGGAGCAAGCAAGTGCACAGCTAACGGAAGGTAGAAGGAAATAAGTGCTAAATATAGGTGCCGCGTGGCAGGGACAGGGAGGAAGGAGCACTTCACGCCGATGGAGGAATGGAGGAGGCTTTATGGAGAGTCTGCAGGGCCTCCCTCTGAGCCCACAACAGTAACTGTAAACGGGGGAAAGTACCCACACGCCCAAAGCACCGTCAGCATTCAGAGCCTGCTCATCCTGGGGCAGCTGAGCCACTTGGAGGGGAAGGCGCCCTCCCCAGGGGCAGGGACGCTGTGACCCTCAGGAAGGACGAGAGGAGGGGGCAGATGAAACGGGTCACATTGGGTTCAGGGGAAAGCAGTGGCCCAGGATGAGGCGTCATCATGCAGGAGACCCCAGCCCCGAGGACTTCAAGGTTTCTGACGTTACCTAAGGTGAAATGTTGCTAACGGTCAGGGGGTGAGTTGTGGGCATTTTCTCAGTCCCAGCTTGGAGGGGAGGCAGAAACGAGAAAGGGGGCTGGTGGGGTCCAGCCCCAGGAAACATGAGTGGGGGTCTCAGCTAAAAGGGGGGGAAGGGGACCAGCATTTATTAAGTCCCTCCTCGGGGCCAGGCACTACAGAGCATTAGCTTATCTAATCTTTGTAACTCTGCAAATACTTACTGAGCACCTACTCTGTGCCAAACACTGTTTTAGGCACTGGGGATACAGTGGTAAACAAAAATTATGCTGTTCGTGAACAAATAAACAAATATTTGACGTAATTTCAGTGATAAATACCTATCACCAGTATTAAGTATTATGAAGAAAAATAAAGGGGAAAAGAATAAAAGGAGGTACCATTGTCAAGAAGTGGTCAGGGAGGCCTCCTGGAGAAGGTAACACCTGAGCAGCGACCCGACCTGGCAAGAGAAAGAGCCTTACAGCATTCAGGGAGGCTTCCCAGTCTAGAGATGAAGAAACAAACCTCAGAGAAGTGCAGTGGCTTTCCCTAGCTTACAAAGCTCCTAAGACTCCTCTAGGGGAAGGTATGCGATTCTAGGCTTAGGTGATGTACTGAGAGCCAGCACCTGACCCTCAGACCCTCCATTCACAGGCAGCTGTAGTTACAGACCCTTAGACCAACCCACTTGGTAAGAAGTCAGCCCATGGGTTCTTTCACTTTATTTCTCCCCCGCCTCCCTCCTCCACCTCCTTCTCCTTCTTGCTTTTACAACATTTCATTATAAATAAACACACAAAGGTTCAATTCAATGACTAATTATAGGAAGAACACCTGAGTAACCAGTGCCCAAGTGAATAAAATACTTAGCTGCCATCCCAGAAGCCTTCACGTGTTCCTTTCCATGTTCTTGTCATTCATGGTAACCCCTTCCTTGCTTTCCGTATCATTGTTTACAATCTATTTTTGCGTCCCTGAACAATAGTTTAGTTTTGCCTAATTTTGAAATTTATAGAAGTGGTAAATTTTGTATGTATTCTTTTTGTCTTACTTCTTTCACTTGATATCATGTTTATAAGATTCATCCACGTGGCCGGGTATACCTGTTTGCTAGAGCTGCCATGCCAAAGAAACACAGACTGGCTGGCTTAAACAAAAGAAATCTTTCTCACAGTTCTAGAGGCTAGAAGTCCAAGATCAAGGTGTCAGCAGGGTTGGTTCGTTCTGAGCAGACCTGAGGGCTCTGCTTCAGGTCTCCTTGGCTTGTCCATAGATGGCTGTCTTCTCCTTGCGTCTTCATATTATCTTCCCTCTGTACGTGTCTGTGTCCAAATTTCCTCTTCCTGTAAGGACATCAGCTATACTGGATGAGGGCCCACCCATATGACCTCATTTTAATTAATTACCTATGTAATTAAATATGGTCACACTCTGAAGTATAGGGGTTAGGGCTTCCACATTTGAATTTGGTAGGGTAGGGGAGCTACAGTTGAGCCTAACTCTGGATGTAACTCTGGTTCACTCATTTTCATCACTGCGTGGTCATCTATTGCATGAATACACCGCAATGTATTTATCCATTCTGCTGTTGATGGGTACTTGAGTTGTTTCCAGTTTGGGGGCCATTACAAATAATGATGCTTTGAATATTCCCTTTATCTGTAACTTGGTGCCAGTGTGCATGAGTTTCTTTAGGGTTTACAACTAGAAGTGGATCAACTGACTCATAGGGTAAGTTTATCTTCAATTTTAGAAGGTATGTGGACAATTTTCCCAAGTGGCTGCACCAATTTCTTCTTAGCCCAGCCACACAGCCTCACATCCCACTGCTCTACTCCTCACCAGCACTTGGTATCATCAGACCTGCCAGGGTTAATGGTGGGGTAGTTTATTTTGCATTTCCCTGATGACTGATGGGGTTGAGTACATTTTCACACTGGCCACCTCTAGCTGCCATTCTGCAAAGTGCCTGTTCAAGTCTTTCACCAGTTTTTCTATTATCTTTTTTTTTTTTTTTTGCTGTACGCGGGCCTCTCACTGTTGTGGCCTCTCCCGTTGCGGAGCACAGGCTCCGGACGCGCAGGCTCAGCGGCCATGGCTCACGGGCCCAGCTACTCCGCGGCATGTGGGATCTTCCTGGACTGGGGCATGAACCCGTGTCCCCTGCATCGGCAGGCGGACTCTCAACCACTGCGCCACCAGGGAAGCCCTCTATTATCTTTTTAATTTTTGAATCTCTTCACTTTCTGCACTCATGGCAATTTTATTTTATTATCGTTTATTTTAAGGGCATAGTATTAACTTTCCCGCCACTTGACCTTGGTCAGTACAATCTGATTCACTCTGAAATTTTTTGATAACTTTTATCTCTGAAAACAAGTGTTAGAGGTTTAATCTCTTTCTTCCCAGAAGCCCCTGGGCTTCCTATGCAAACATTCCAACTCTCCCCCTTCAACTTTCTACCTCCAAATGTGGACAGAGTCTCACCCCAAGTCACAACATCTCCTCCTGCCTGACCTGCTGCTATGCCACCCACACAGGATGTGATAATTGAAGGAGATCATGTGCAACGTCCAGCGTGATCCCTGGAACTCTGTATGCTGGGAGGGACTATTACTTTCCTTCCCCTTCTTGATGCTCTGCAGAAAGGAAAAGCAGCAGCTAAGAGTAACAATTACTGCCACCTGATTGCCAGGTCGTTATGCCAAGGGCTGCTATCTGCCCATTCATTGCCATTCTCTTCCTCTTATTTACAGATTTTATTCAGGGAAGTAACATGCACCCTTTGCCTTTGCTGCCTTCCTGACACCTGGAACTTGGAGCTCCTGCAGCCATCTTGGACCATGAGTTGTTGCCTTAAAGGATAACAGATCTTGCCTGGCTCTGTGACAAAGCGGGGCCATCAGACCAGACTTTGAAAGACAATTTGTTTCATGCCAGAGAGAAATTAGCCTCTGTCATCTTAAAGTCACTGTTATTTGGTTTTCTATTGTATGAGGCACAACCTAATCCTGATACTTAGCGAAAACACATGCTTTCAGTTAATTATAAACATCTGTTTGCTGGAGCTAAGTTTTCCTGCTTCCATTAAAATCATTTTTCTGATCCGTAAATTCTAACATATTTAAATATCCACACTCAAATTTATATTTTTCAAATAGCCCATTGGATAAGTATTTCATACTGATACGAGTAACTGAGACACAGTGTCTTAAGTAGCTATAAAATGAGGTACTCCCTATGATAGCAAGTATTCCTTACTCCCTAAGAAGTTGTCTCGTTTATGACAGCTACATGTAGGTAAATGTCAGGATACTCAGGAGGCAATGAATTCATTCTTTTTGAATGGCATTAGCAGCTAGTATTCACAGAGAACTTCCTGTGCAAGTTAGCCAGGCTGCATCCTGTTCAAAGTGAGGCTCTCAAGCTTGCTTCCTACTGTCCGTGACTGGAACGTGATAAACATACGGGTCACTGTCAGACAGCAGGTTAATGTGTTTGGTCATGGAACCATTATTAAAATGGGGAGTGGTGTACACCCACACACACACACCCCTACACAATAAGGAGGAGGCTGCGTGGGACGTAGGAGCAAACACTGCGGATTCCGACTGTAAGGCCTTACATGGTTCACTTTTTCTGAGCCTCAGTTCCCTCATCTGAAAACGGGGGCTTATCACATGGGTGTATTGTGAGGATTAAATGAGAAAACACATATAAAATGCTGGCATAAAGGAAGCACTCACTAAATGTTAACTAAAGTGGGTTTGTTTTTATTTTGAATCTGTCAACGGGCTAACTGGGGTCAAAGACCAATCTGTCACTTCAGTAGAAGCCCTTACTCCCAACTCCAGCCATGCAAGTCACCCTCCACCCAGGCCCCAGGGCAAGAGTCTGCTGAAGCTGTAACCCTGACAGCCCCAGCGTGGGTTCCAGGGCCCCTCAGCTCCCAAAGGCAACAACACTCCGCATCACCAAATCCTAGAAGAGCTGGGTGTAAGTACAGATTAAGTTTCCATTTTTACTTAAAGATCCTAACTTCTGGACGTTTATTTTGGGGATGACAATGGTGGATTAAGCTACTTTAAGATGTTATAAGTTGAAGTCTTTCCTTCCCTTGGCTGCTAAAGTTTAATTCGGTCTAATTATTTCATATGGCATCAACTATAATGGTTTCATAATTTCTAGTATATTAAGCACTTAATACGTTGTGTCATTTGAAATCACATATTAAATTCAGCAAAGTACATTTTAATGAGAGTTAAGTGGTGTGAAAATATTAACACAATGTGATGGTTCATCTTGGTGCTCACACTTTGTAGGTCTGTCCCTGATGCACAAATGCCTCGCTCACCAGGTAAGGGAAGCACTTAACTGCCTGGGGCTCAGATGGGTGTCTGACCAGACAATATTCCTACCTTTTGCTGTACAGCACTTTACAGTGGGATTTCTCATTGGGCCTCACGACCCTGTAGAGCAAGCAGGGAAATCCTTACTTCCATTTTAGAGATGAGGAAACTGAGGCTCATCCCTGGGACATCACACGACTCTTCTTGGCTCAAAGCCATTGCAGTTTCTCCCCTGCTCCACAGCTGCTATCAGAGTAACCTGGGGGGTGAGTAATGTCTGGACTGGTGCAGCGAGGATTTGGAAGGGGTATCACACTTCTCCAACCCTGTAACCCTACATAGAGAAACTGACAGAGCCACAGAGAAGCTGGTCAGCTCTGTACTTGCACTTGGCAATTCTTTTTGAACACTCTTTCAGAGTACACGAAAATCACAGTGAAGCCTTAAGATAGCAACAACTCAAAATAATATGAATTTGAGGCAGCAAAGAGAGAGATTTGAGAGAGCGCTTCCTAGAACCCTTCAAACTGTATTACCATATTCCTTCTGGGTACAAAGTTAGCACTTGGAGTCAGAGAGATCCGAGAGCAAATTCCACTGTCACTGATTAGCTGCATCACTTTACCTCTCTAGCCTTAGGTTTTCCCCATCAACAAATCAGGAATAATAAACTCCCCTGTGCTTATCTCTCAGAGACATTAAAATGAAACAGTACATCATAAGATCCTGTGCTGATCTTTAAGGGCAGGGACTCATACTAAGCTGAGTGAACAGGAGTTAGTTAGCCTATGTGGTGTCCCTTCCCAGCAAGGTAACTGCAATTTTTTTTTTTTTTTTTACTTTTATTTTTGGCTGCATTGGGTCTTCGTTGCTGTGCTCGGGCTTTCTCTAGTTACGGCGAGCGGGGGCTACTCTTCTCTGTGGTGCGCAGTCTTCTCATTGCAGTGGCTTCTCTTGCTGCGGAGCACGGGCTCTAGAGCACAGGCTCAGTAGCTGTGGCACACGGGCTTAGTTGCTCCAAGGCATGTGGGATCTTCCCGGACCAGGGCTCGAACTGTGTTGCCAGCATTGGCAGGCAGATTCTTAACCACTACATTACCAGGGAAGTCCGTAACTGCAATTTTAACCAGGGCCTTTGGTAACTCAAACCCAAACGACTGAAAACAGTGCCCATAGTAGCTCAGTAAAGGAGGAAAAAAAAAAAAAGACCTATGAAAAAAATTCCATTGTAGCTAAAACAGTCACCGTAGTAGCTAAAAGAAAAAAGGAAACGGAGCCGTCTCATGCTCCCCCCCCCCCCGCCTCCTCCTTGTTGGGCCTTCAGGGCTCAGGAGAAGGCGATGTATGGTTCAGCAGGTCCCAGACCCTAGGTCCACAACAGCCCCTGTGGACTGTTCCTGGGATCCTCTATGCCCCAAGGATGACCACCATGCTGTACTCTTCTAAAGCAGAAAACAAAACCAGTGTTGGATTTTAACATCTTGCTAATTATAGTCTTGAAAAAGTTCATCATTTACCCAGTTACAAAAATCACAGCCAGTCAAAGCTTACATAAATGTTACAGATCGTCAGTAGGGCACTTTCCTCACTTGGCAGAAGATAAAACAGGACCAGAGAGGTCCAGGGAGTTGGTCAAGGTCACAAAGACAGGTGCAGGGAGGAATGGGAACTAAAACTCAGATCTCTCACCTCTATACCACAACTGCTCAATAAGAAAAAACAAACAGAAAACCCACCTGGCTCAAAATAACACAAGCTCAAGTAGACACAAACAGCAAAAAACCTGGTCCATCTCCTGCTGGTTTCCACAGTAAGGCAGTTATGAACCCACAAGATGTACCTGTCACCATGACACGTGTGTGCATCGACTGTGTCGAAAAGGCTCTCCTAAACAAATGAAGAAAAACGTGGATGCTAGTTGAAGATTAGCATCATCTCCCATCAACGCTAATATGCTTTTTAGTTATTTGCAATTCTCTTTTGTAAATCTGAGGGAAACATCATTGCCCAAACTAGCTCTTTTCACTCAATAAAGGCCATATGAGCATTCTGAGGTTTGTGTTTGCTTACCGCTTATTTAGAGAGAAGCCAGATGAGAAGTTGGGCTGCCTGCACCTGATTTCCATTTCACTGAAGACAGGTGAGGGGAGGAGCTCCGAAGTCCCCAAAGGCCAGGCCAGGTGCTCCCTGGCTGAAGCTGAGATGGGTTCACAGTATGGAACCAGACCTCAGCCTGAAGGACCAACTACCTCCACAGCATCGCCTCCCCTGAAGGACTGGGCCAGATGGGTGAAACCGACTCAAGTGACCCCAAGGTCTTCCTCTGCCTGAAACTCTCTGTCCTGTCCTCTCAGGGCTACATCCCTATCATCAAGTGATAACTCAACTGTCCCCTCCCTCCTGTCTACCCACTGAAGTGGGCTTCATTCCCCAGCCATGCTCTATACCGCATGTTCTTTCTAGTCTGTCTCTGCACTGAGAATGCTCCCCCCACTTGCTGGAATGGAAGCTCCATGACCCCTGCTGCCCCAGCGCTCACGTCATAGGTGCTCTACAGTTGGTGAAGAAATGAAGGCAGGAATGAAAGTCTGAGCTGATAAGACCTTGGGAGTATTGCTTAAGAGGAAAAGGGCAGACTACGCTCCTGGTCCCAAATGTTCTCTCTCTCGAGTTCCACTGTGAAGAGGAAAAGATCAGTCTTTGAAACCAGACTTGCATCCAAATCCCAACTTCTTTCACCACTGGCAGGATAATTTTGGCCTTGATAGCTTAACCAACTAGGGGCTCAGTTTTCTAACATGCAAACTGGCGGGGGAGGGCACTGACCAGGTTAGGTGCCTGCCCCAGGACTGGATCAAAGGGTGGTGACCTTTCCCAAACCGCCACCACTCCCGAGTCACTCTATGCAAAGCCTGGGCCCCAAAGAGGACACCCTCCCTCTTCCCCTTGGCTTCAAGTGGCGATGGTCCTGAGAGTCCCGAGGGAAGCAGCGGCAAGTCACGGCCGCTCCTACGCTGGCGCCCACTGTCGCCCCAGCCCAGCCCCTTCCGGTTCACGGTCGGCTGCTCCAGCCCTCGCGGGGGTCACGCGCGGGGGTCACGCACGGGTCTCAGCCCGACCATCGGTTCGCAAGCGTTTCGGGGTACCGGACCGTACTCCTGTGGGGACCTCATTGGCACCACGGGCCCTCGTCCCAAAAAAGCATTCTCGCCCCGCACACGCCGTCACGCCTAGTTGGCGTTCCACAGCGTTGCCAACATTCCCCTCCGCCGCGCTCGTAAGACCCCAGGCCGACCCTTGCGCGCTCAGCCCGGCCGGCGCGGAAGAGGCGCGCGAGCACCGCGCACCACGTGACCGAGCGTGTCTCCCGGCGCCGTCCGCTAGGCGCGCACAGGTCGGGCGGGCAGAGGGCCAATTTCCCATGGTCCCTTCATTTGCATATAGAATGTAAGAAGGTTATGGAGACTATTAAATTTAATTTGGCCGTAATTACAAAGACATGAGAGTTGTGTGATACAAAAGGTCAAGACGTCTTGTATACTGTGAAATTTTTTAAAAAAGGGCCACAGTGTAATCACCATAATCGTAAAAGTTTTTATATTCTTAGCTTTATTAACGTCGCGAGAAGCAAGTACTACTGTGCTCGCTTCGGCAGCACATATACTAAAATTGGAACGATACAGAGAAGATTAGCATGGCCCCTGCGCAAGGATGACACGCAAATTCGTGAAGCGTTCCATATTTTTGTCCCTGAGTTTACCAGGTGCACAGTTTGCACGTTGATGCAAACACTTTACACATACAGGTTCTACTTTTTGTTTGACACAAAGGAAACTGTAGTCCCTGGAGATGGAGTAAAAGTGTGGGCAGTCAGATTCATCGCTTTGCTGTGCTTTTCACATCTGGCTCTCGGGCCCCAGTCTTCAACCTTTCAAATCTTGCTTCTGCTTCCCTCTGCATTATCCTGAGTTCTACTGTACCTTACACTTAAGGAAATGGCCTTGCCAAAGTTGATCCGTTTCATGTCCAAAACATAACAGGACCTTAGTGCTACCATAAACATAAGTTGTACTATACCAGGAACTTGGAACAAGACTGACTCCTCATGCTGCCTCTGAATCTTAAAAAAATAAAGTAATAATAATGCACACTCCTTACTGAACATCCATGGGCCAGGGCCTTCACCGGTATCTCATTTTAATATTCCTGACAGCCCTACCTTGTGGGTATTACTGCCACCATTTCACAGGAGACACTGAGAGGTAAAGCCACCTGGGCATGATCACTTACAAAGTGGCTGAAACAAGACCTGATAAGACCTTTAGAGGCACAGACCCTGAAAAGACCCAGGTTCTGCCCCCAGGTAATTCAACTGCAAAAAGCAGTCCTAATGAGTAAGATGAGAAGGGAAAAAAGGCCGACAAAGTTCAGATTTCCTGTGATGTGTTTCTCAGCGTTTTTTGAGGTACCAATTTCTTTCCAGGGGAAAAATGTTGGTGCATATGCTTTGCTGGTGCCCGAGCACGCGCGTAGTCCGCCTGGCGGTCTCTGCAGCCGCTGCGAGCCAGGTTGGTCTGTCTCCAGCGGCCGCACCGCTCCCAGGCTCTGTGCTCTCTTTAGTCAAGGCACACGGACAGTCTCGGAGCCCCAGGGCCGCCCCAGGGCAGCGGCGGGCCCTCTCCCGCCGGGCGCTCGGAGCTGCCGAGCAGCGTACCATCAAGGATCCATTTCTGTTCTCTTCAATGGAGATGAAATGATCCTTTCCAGGTAACAGCCGAGAATAGGGATCCGTGGGACCTCTCGTTGCGCCTCCTCAGCTCACGGCCTCCAGTTCATGGAGTTAGAGGACAATCTTTGGCTTTCTTTTCTCCCCCCAAAGATGTCTGGTTCCTTGGAGGCCACTTGGATAATTGGGTGAGTAGTTTTAAAGGTCACTTTCTGGGATGTCCAACGAGGAAATGACCAATGGTGGTTTGGCTCTCTCTCCTTCTAAAGAAACTCGTCATCCTTCGTCCCTCTTCTTGGCATAACCCTGGTCTCAGAGCAAAAACTAGAAAAGACACAAGCAATTCCTAGTGCTGTAAAAGCCAAAGACCTAGCTGACTTTCAGGGCTCTGCACAGTTCTATGAAGTAGGTATCCTTTGCCCCCTCATGTTATAGATGAGGAAGCTGAGGCACAGAGAGATTCAACAACTTGCCCAACCAATGTCACACAACTAGTCAGTGGCAGAGAAGGGACTGAGACACAGGAAATCTGGCTGTAGAGTCTGTGCTCTTAACCAAACACTATGCTCCCTTTGGGGGCATAGAGTGGGACTTGAGGCTGTTTAGAATTAATGCAAAGAATATGCAGGTCCAGTTCTGCTTTTGTTGGTGGTCTAAATTCAAGGACAGGTCACATTTTTGTCACATTTTTGTAAAGGATCAAGGCTAGACTTTAGATCAGGGTAGCTGGGAATGGGTGGACAAGTGTGTGCCCCGTGACCTTGCAAAATTAGAGGGAGTGAAGGAGCACCCTCTTCGGGATGGCAAGAGGGTGGCAAGAGGAAGAAAGCTTTCCTGTTCTAGGTTGACAATCCCTCACCTGACACCTGCCCCCCCAAGACTAATCCTATTGATGAAGGATATTCTGAGCAGTAAGCCTGTGTTTAATTAACTACGCAAATGAGCCTAACTACTTCCCGGTAGCTGCTGTCCAGAAGCACCTAGGGATTCCTTCCCTCAGAAATTTCCAGCACCCAGATAAACAACAAAGTTGGAACCTATTTATCTAGACATCTGTTGAGTACCTGCGATGCATCGGGCCCTGTGTTGGAGGTTACAAGGAAGGGCAAGATGTGGCCCCGATGGCCAAGGCACTTACAGCCTATGAGAAATGGAAACACCAAGGATAACTCAGGGAGGTGGGCACCCTATTAGCTTCATTAACCAAGTGCCACAGGAACACAGAGGTTACTCCCAGGAATCCAGAGATCTTCCAGGTGTCTCTTGCCGACACATTACACTGAACGGCAGAGGAAACGAAGGTGGGCATCGACCTACTGGTTTCTCCCAGGTGAGTGAAAAAGCAAGCAGCTTGGCGCTGTTTCCATCTGCTCCTCCAGCTTCACTCAGTTTATCACCCTGGATTTGCTGGGACAGGTGAAGATAGACATCACCTGCCCCAACAAGCCTCCCCAGAGCCTTCCTCTGCTGAAAAAGGAGTGGGAGGTTGAAGAGGCATGTTTACCTCGTTCTTCACCCCCAGACCTCGGACTCCAGAGCCCGACCTCCTTGGGTACCACCGGGAGCCGAGGTGAGGAACAAACACCACGAAAGAACAGCCAGCTCACCATTCCCCAAGCCCCACTTTTTCTCCCTAAGACAAGGCTCCCTAGTCTGGGGTCTTCGGACGCTGGTTGTAATGCCTAAAATGTGTCGCAAGGTGGCAACGTTGTGGCGATGAAAAGACTAAAAATCCTGGGGTTTTTTTTCAAAGCATATTTTCCCTATTAATGTTTCATTTAACTTAATTAGAATCTGGTAAACTAATTAAAGTAGCTACGAGCCCCGCAATCAGCAATAATTCGTATAATTATTGATAATTACATCCATACCAATCGTTTGGTTATTAACATTTGAGGGGTACAAACAACTTCTGAGAAGAATCGGAGCCCAGGAGGGTTTTTGCGAGAGCTTTCTGGGTCGCATCCGCCTACACTTCCAATCCAAAGAGATTCTGGTCCAGGTGGGTCCGCCTGGCCCCAGCTGCCTACAGCTCTTTTCCCCACTTTGTGGAATTAGAAAAGGAAAGGTGAAAAGGAATGTTTGCCAGCATCCTCTGTGTGGGCCGCGGCGACGCAGTAACTTCCTGACTGGATAGTAACTGTTGATCCCATTTTACAGAGAAAGTGCCAGTTCCTAAGAAGCGGTTCCGCCCAGCGGAGAAAGGCGCTTTACTCTCCCAACCCGCGCTCCCCGCCGGGTCCTAGCTCCACTCGTCCCTGGCACTCCCTAGGGACGCATGTCTCTCTCTGGACCTCAGTTTCACCTTTGGTAAAGTGAAGGACTGATCTGGTTGGTTCCACCCATAGGAAAATTCCCGCTCCCTGGAGGGTCCCTTTCGGGAGATCGCGCGTCCGAGGCGAGTTCACCTGTCAGCGACACCTCACAGTTTACCCGGCCATTTTCTCAGTCCCCTCTGGGTCTAGCCCTCGGAATAACCTGGGACACGAGGGCTCCGAGCCCCAGCGCAGCGTGCTCGGGGGCCTGGCTTCCTGCGTCGATCGCGCGGCGGGTCTCGCCGCCTGTGCCCCTTCCCGGAGGCCCCGAGCGCGCCCCTGCTCGCCAGCTCTGCCCCGGGCCCTCCGGACGACCCGCCACGAAACTTCCCCACCGGCGCAGCCGAGGGCTCCCGGGCCCCTGCTGCTCACCCGGCGGCTGGGCACAGAACGCCCGCCTCCAGGGTCTCTGCCGGGCCGCCCGGGGACGCGCAGTGAGAGTCCTGGGGTGTCGGAGGGCAGAGTCGTCGGGGCGCGCGGGTCCAGGCTGCGGAGTGATGCCCTGCGCTTGCTTCCTCCCAGAGCGCGTCCACGAGCCGCCGGGGACGGAGGCCTGAATATTATTTTAGAGGCCGAGAAGAGGCCTAGGAAGACTTACGGGCAAGACACGGCACCTCTGCTAGTCAGGTAAGGAGGGGAAATTTGATACCAAATGATTCCCGGGACCGTGCGCTTTCCCACACTCTCCTCCCCTCCAAAAAGCGCGCTGCCGTTTCCATCATTTATCTGTAGCCCAAGAAGCGGGTGCCCTGTGGAAACTGAGGCCGAAGGGGGCGGCACGGGGCGAGGTAAGGCCTCGGCAACCGCGGCCGTCCCCCCCGGATTCCAGCAGCCGGCGTATCTCACCTTCCTCCTTGGGCTCCTCGACGTCCGCAAACCCGGTGGGACTGAAATGGACGCAACGTCAAAAACCGCCAGGGCTCCCTCCGTTCAGCTAGCGGCGAAGCAGGCGGGAGCGCATCTGCGCACAAGCTGCGAGACCCCTGCGTTCTTTCCAGGCCTGCCGGGCCCAGGCCCACCACTCTTACCTCGCCCCCGCCCCGCCCCGCCCCGCCCCGCCCCAGAGCTCCAGGGCCTGGCGGACAGTACCCACGCCTCCTGGCAGTTCTGGTTGAACCTGGGATTCCCGGCAGGGCCCGATTCGGTCTCTGAGCGCCCCGGAGGTGGCTTCTTCGGTAGGGCAGACGTGGAAATGGACACGAGTAAACTCTCGGCCCCTGCGAGCGCTGGAGGGAAGAGTCAGAGACCTTGCAGTAGTTCTCTTTCTCCGCCGAGGCCCAAGGGAAGGTCCTAAACGTGGGGCGGGGGTGGCCTGCGGGGCAAGCTGGGGGCGCCTAAAGGACTGGTGGAGAGATCGGGATGCTTGCTGCTGCCCACCTGAGAAAATGCGGGTCTCAGCCCGGGCGCCCCAGAACCCGCGCTATGGTCCCCACGCACCACCTGTTGCGCCCGTCTCCCCCGCCCCTCCCCCCGCTGCCCTCCCACCTCCACAGCCCCGGGAAGTAACAGATATTTTTTTATTAAAAACAAAACAAAAGTCACGGATACAGGGTGGTCTCCCCAATCAGGCTCAAGGTGGTCTCCCTCTCGTGAGTCAGTTGCAGTTGTCGCCCTTTTTAAAGTGCTGTTACATCAAGAGGTTACAACAAAAAATAGACAAAGCAAAACCCAAGAGTGAATGCAAAACGGGACCGGAAGTAGGTCCAGGAGAAGGAAGCAAATAACTTACAGCATAAATAAGTTAAAGTGAACCCAATACTGAACCGAGAGACTCACAGTACATTTATATCCATTGCACATAGCCACTTTGTCATTAGGAACAAGACTTTCAGAAGTGGACGGGACGGGGAGCGCGGGGCCAGCGAAGTTCCTACATTGTATTCACAGTTGGGGTTCCAAGGCTGTACAGGGGGGAGAGGCCCCCTCCCCTTTCTTACCCCCTTCGGTCCGGTTAACCCCATGAGGTCCGATGCCCAGGAGTTCAACCGTGAGGCGAGGTGGTATTTACAGTTGGAAACGGAGACGGGGTCCTGGGCGGGGGCGCCCGGGAGGGGGCGGGCAAGGCCGAGGCGCCCGGGAGGAGAGCGGGCGGGCGGGAGGTTGTATTTACATCGGTCCAGTCCGAATGGCTTGTATCTCGCCTTAGGCCGCCGCGGCCGCGGGTATTTACAAGAAGAGAGCAGCATGGCTTGAGGGCGCGTGGGCGCGGCCGGGCCGGCCCTAGGGCAACAGCGGGGGCTTGAAGGAGCAGTTGCCAGTGCAGTGCCGGGGCGTCAGCATCTTGCAGGAGAAGTGGTGCAGGGCGTCGTGAGCTTCTGGAGAGACAGTCGATTGGGCAATGTTGGGCGCCTCGCCAGGCCTGCGCGGCCCACGGGCTCCCTCCCTCCCCTGTCCGCCCGGGTCTCACCCACCCCCTTCAGGCTCAGGGGTTCTCAAGCGAAAGCATCAGAAGGTGAGAGGGTAGTAGAGAGATCCTGGCTATCCAGAACCACTGCTCTAGTTCAATTGGCCCATTTTACAGAAGAGGAAACTGAGGCACAGTAAGAGGGAGTCGATCGGCCCCAAACCAGATTTGGACCCGGTGGCAGATTTCCCAATGCTCAGAGCTCAAGGGGCTCTTTCTCCCTATCCCACCGTTCTAGCATCATTTCTCCATTAAAATCAATTTCCAGTTCCCTCTTCTCAGCTACTGATCTATGCAGACCTGGCCTTCCCCTCTCACTAGCACTGCCATTCATTCATTCGTTCGTTCATTCATTCACTCATTCGCCTGCACAGCCAGCGCCTGGCACCCCTCCTTCTTTCCCCGGCTTCCTCACCTTTTAATTTCTGCTGGATGGCATAGCGCGCCTTCCTCTCTTGGTCAAGTTCGTTACACAGAGTATCTGGAAGACACAGGAAGTAGCCGGTGACCAAATGAGACCACCTTAGGGCCCGCTGGGGTCACAGCCCAGGCCTCACCCTCTTCTCAGCGCTCAGCCCCTGGCAGAAACAAGTCCCGGAGACTGAGGGAGGGGGTGTCAAAGCTCCAAACTGCAGCTTGGCAGAGGGAGGAAATGGCCTGGGATGGCGCTTAAAGGCAGACGGATCTAACCAAAATTAAAGCAAACTTAGGCATTACTTCCCAGGTAATTTTACGCCTCGATTTTTAATTTAGAAACCATGGAAATTGCCGCGATAAGAAGTTCAATCACTCCATGTAATGATGCCTGCAAGCCGTCTGCTGGGCTCGCTTGCCATTCTGAGGCTAATCAGAGTATACAAAGGATATTAAATAAAAAAAATAATTGTTAAATTACCTTCAATTTAAATCCAAATGACTAAGCCAACATTGCGGCTCCTGCCAGACGAGAGGCAGTTACGGCCGGTGCACGCGCTCACCTGACTCCCGTCTTACCTCTGACAATTTGCAGCTGTTGCACCATTTCTTCTCGATAAGCCAACTCCCTCTTCATTTGATCCTGAAAATTATCTGTGCAAATTGATTAAGTGAGAGCTGTTACGCACAGCCCCCTCCCTCGGCCGACTTTCTCCACTCCCCAGCCGCACCCCACCCCCTCCGTCTTTGGCCTAGTGGGAAACCCCAGAAAAGGAGGGTTCTGTGGCTCCAGCCTCGTGCGGAGCGGCAGCTACTCGCACTGGGGTCCCGGGCTCAGCCCGGAGCTTGCGGGAAGAGGGCTCTGGTGATGAGGTGGGGTGGGTCTGGATGGGGTACCTTTGAGACTCTGAAATTCTCGCTCCAGCTTCTTGCGGAGCTCCATTTGCTCCAGGAGCAGTTTTTGCAATTCGTCTGTGAAGGGGCAAGAGTGGGAGGTAAAGGAAGAGGATGGTGGGACTCAGGAGGCCCATAAGGTACCCAGGTCCTCCCCTGGCCGGTTCCCCTGAGATGGGAGTAGGGGAGGGTGCGACCGGATGGTAGAGGCCCTCAACACTCAGTTTTTCCATCTGCACCCAAAGGATTGGGGCAAGAAATGGGGTTAGGGGATTAGGTTGCCCAGGAGAATCAAATTCAGGATAGTAGAATGCATGTTGGACTTCTAGGCCCTGGCCCCCGGCGCCAACCAGCATGGTTTCTGCTTTAAGTTGTCCCTAACTCCCTAAGCGTAGAGGTTGGCCTAGGAAGATGCGGTTTACCCCTTCAATTGACAGACTTAATCCCTCCCTTCAATGATACAGACCAGGGAGAATCTGGCCAAAGCCTTGGACCTCTGCCCTGGAAAAATACATATATTCACAACAGTTTGTTTACAATTTCAAGAGGTCCCAAGACCCCAAATTCATGCTAAGAACGCTCATAAGAAGCACCGAGGATTTTGAAGGTAATCACATAGCCTGTAAAATCTGTAACTAGGAAGAGTGGAAGACCACCAGTGCTTCTCTCCCTCCCCACACCGATTTCCAAGCCCACCCCTGGGCTGGGTGGGGGCAATTGGGTGTGGAAAGCCCTGTTGGCGCCCTCAAAAGCAGCCCCAAAGGGGTGGCAGGGGAGCTGCCCTGACCACGGGGCTATTGGTATCTGGTCCTCCACGTGGGGAGGCTCTCTGAGAAATCCCCCCCTAGCAGGTGCTCAGAAAACACAAACATGGGAGCCAGAGAAGCAAAGTGGGTTAGAAGCTCCTTTCTCTGTGCCTCAAGTCACACACTTCCTTTTGCAGTGGAGCAGCAACTCCAGGACCCCATTCCACAAACAAGGTCCATCCTCACCTTATTTAGGGTGGGGTGGAGTTGGTTATGCATTAACTCCAGGGGAAAAAAAAAAACAATCCTCTGAGACATTCCCAAAGTAAATGCGTCCTCAAAATCTTGCTATTCAGATGAGGCTGAGAGACCCAGATTGCCCTGTCTGATTGTCCACATGCATCAAGTTCTAAGCATCATTACTCATTTTTCTTTCTCACTGGGCTATTCAGACAGGCCCGGCCTTGGGAACTCTGGGGTGGCTGGTTCCCTCCCCCTGCTCACTTCACTCTTCCACTTCCCACCCCCGACCCCGGCCTCTGTGCCAGGATAATGTGTCCAGGGAATTATCCCTTTGGCTCAATGAAGACTGATTCCCCAAGAGACTTTTCTTCTCACACTCACTCCTACACAAATAACACCCCTTTACAAGAAGGGCCCATCGCCCCCAAGCACAGTGTACCCCCATTTCACAGATTTAACCTCACCTCTGGCCAGGTTCTCGATATCCTTCTCCACTAGTTGAGTTCCCGTGACATCTAGGGTGAGCCCATCTTCACCTGGGATAGAAGGGCAAGTAAGAGGGGTTTTGTCCTGGAGAGGCCTTGGGAGGGGAGGGGTGAGCTTCCTGGGAACTGTGCTAAGTTGGAAACCTATTTCAGACGCTCTGCATTTAGAGGAGACAGTTACAGGCATCCAGTACTACCCACCTTTCAAGTCATTATTTTAGGGGTACAGCCTTTATTTTAGAGAGTGACCCGCTGGAAGAGAGTGGACCCAGGGAAAACAGGCTATCTTAGGGCAGGAAGTGCCCTTTGACCTGTTTTATGTGGGTGATGGTGTTCCTCATATTCTAGTAAGCCTGCTTCCCTCACGGAAGAGCCTCAAACCCAGCAAGGAGGTAAGCAACTCAGGAAACCTGGCCCGAACCTTAAATATTTATGTGCCAGCCGCGAGAGAGGAACGGCAGCCCCTTAGGCTTGCCGCTGGAGCAGGTGGAAACCTGGGCGACCTGGGGCCCAGCTCCCGGGTGGGGGTGGAGTGCGAAGGTCCTAGGGCTCACCTCTGTCTGTATTTGCGGGACTTGGCTGGGAGATACTCCTTTGGTCTGGATAGGATTTCCTTGTTTCCAAATCGTCGGCAGTCGAGTGATTGTCTTCCTTATCTGGCTCTTAAAGGCAAATAAACCGAGTTTCAAGGAGAGGCAAAGAAACCGTGACCCCGATACGGCCAGAGCTGCCGCGGTCGGGGCGCCCGAGCCCTAATTAAAAGCGTCGTGGCCGCCGCTGGTTCCCGGCTGTGCGCCTGGGCTCGCACCCTCAGGCTTTGGGCCGGCCACCCCCTCCCCCGCGCGCGATCTGCTCATCTCCGGCTCCACGCCCCCTTCCCAGCCCCTTGGAAAAGAGCAAAACGAGCAGCCGAGCCCACCAGGGACAAGCGACCTACATCGCGTGCAGATACTGGGGCACCGCGAGCGCGCGTGGCCGCCGGGTCTACCTGCACCGAGAACGCGGCCCAGGCGGCGACCCTCGGGGTGGCGGCTGCGGGGGGAGACATCTTCCCCGGCCTGGCCTGCCCGGATTTCCGAGGCCCTCAGTCCATTCTCTGAGAGCCACTGGGTCCCGCGCGCACGTGCCCCCGCGTTGGGCTGCAGCTACCACGGCACTTCAGGAGTCCCCAAGGGGGTGGCCATGCGTCCCCACCCGTTCCCGATCCGTCCTGACCACAGGGAACACTTGCTGAATAAATGAGAGGTTCTGAAAAGGATGCCAGGCGTGGTTTGTAAAAGGTTTAACCCAGTGCCTGAGGTGTACGTGAGCGGTATCTATGCGGTGGAGAGGGCGGATGTAAGTCGTTGGGAGTCCTCGCTTAGCTTCCTTTTTCTTTCACTGTTTTTCTTTCCCTCTCCCTCTTTCTCTCATTTTCTCTGCCTCTTTCCTCCTCTCGTCTTCCCTCGCAGGCCTCCTCTGGCCCCGGCCCTCTGCGCGCGGTCCCCCCATCACACTGGCCAGGGACCTCGGCAGGGGGGCTGGGGGCGTTACCGTGGGCCTCGGGGGTGCAGAGGTAGGAGGCCGCGGGCCCCAGCGCCGCCGCCGCGCTCTTCACGTGCTCCTCCAGCTCGGGCGCGTACACCTGCGGCGGCCGAGAAATGACAGGCGGTTAGGGGGGCGTTTGGCGGCGGCTCGCAGCAGCCCAGCCCTGCGCCGCGGCCAGGAGAGAACATGAGGGGGTGACGGAGGTGCGCTCGCCCGCTGGACCCGAGCGCCCCGGGCGGCCGTGACGCACGCGCCGCAGCCTTGCGCCCTCGGAGGCCGCATCACCGTTGTGGATTCCTGGTAATTATTAGCGCCCTCGAGAAAATTACCCGAAACACAAAGCGGCTCCCAAGCCAAGGGCAGCTGAAAGCCGCCCCCACCCTCTTCGCCCGTCTCAGCGTCTTCCCTCCCGCCCGCGCCCAGTCCCCGATATAAACGACGCCTTTCGCATCCGGCTAATGATTCGTGTTTTAATGGACCGAATGGAAATGTACAGGTGTGCGCACCCACTTTCAAGTGCACACCCCCCACCCGAACCCGCGGCCCCGGCAGCCAGAGAGCCCCTCTCCCGCCCCGCACGCCTTCTCGACGACAGCTTCCTGCCAACGAACCCTGCGGTTCCTAGGGCAGGAATTCGAAGAGACTCGGAAAACTACGAGTTCGTGTGGAGGAAGATTCCGGGGACCCCGTACTGCGGCTTGGTGGAGAGGCATCCCTCTCCTCTGTTTACCGGCTCGTCTTCCCCGGGGCTCACATCCCCATCCAGGAGGGCGTGCTACCGGCCCGGCATCTTGAGCGCTTTTCTCTGGATTTTGGTCCCTTTCCTCTAGACCCATTTTACTTCTACCTTTCTGTCTCTGTGTGACTGCCAGTCTCTGCCTGTTTCCTCCCCACTCCCATCAACAAAAACACAGCACACGCATTTTTCAGGCCTACCCGCCACCCCCACCCCCCGATCTTCCGAAACCCTCAGTCGGGGGTCCCAGGGAGCCCAGCTCCACAGAGCTCCCGAAGCTGGGCCTATCCAGAGCAGCCGGGGCCTACTGCTGGAACGCCCGCTCAGAACAAACTTCCCGTCCCCAACCCGGCCAGGGCCTGCCCCACATCCCAGAGCTGCCGAGGGGTAAGCAAAGAGGCGCCCCCAGCGGGGCGGGCGCGGGGCTCACCTTGGCCGGCGCGGGCCCCCCGAGCGGTCCGCAAGACTCTCGCAGCTCATAGCCCCCACTTGGCGGGCTCCTCTCCGGTCTCTGCACCATGTCGTCGGCTGCCAGGTCCCCAAATGCAGACCGACTGGCTGGGGGTAGACCCGGGGGGCGCCGGGGACGAGGGCTGCCGCCGTCGGGAGAGTCTGTGGGGCCGTCGGCGCCCGATGAGGTGGTAGACAGGGGCCCTGCCTGCTGGTCGCCATCAGGGCCGTCTCCTGTGCTGGGCGCGCCGGGTGCACCGGGCTCGGCCTTGTCCGGGGCTCCCTCGTCGTCGGGGAAGCGGTTGGACTCCACGTCCACCTCGGGCTCGTCTGCAGTGTCCACGTCGGGGGAGGCGGAGTGGTAGCTGGAGCTGCCCTCGCTCAGAAAGTCCGGGCTCACGTAGCCGCCGCCGGACCCTGCGCCTGGCCCGGGCCCACGGGCTGGCCCGCCGCCGTACACGTCGCGGGCGCTACCGTAGAGCTTGGCGATGCTCTCCGCGTCTTTGACCACAGGCCGGAAGGCCGACACGTAGGAGCCTTTGCGCGCGGGCGGCGGGGGCAGCGGGGCCAGCGGGGGCGGCAGCGCCTCGTCGGCGACTTCCTCGTCCAGAGGCCCGCGGGACAGCGCGCTGGGGCAGCGCTCCTCTGCGACCAGGCCGCCCTCCTTGGTCGGCTCAGCACCGTCCAGGGGCTCGGGGCCGCCGCCACCGGCAGCAGCCGCAGCCGCCGCCGCTGCCGCCGCTACAGCCGCCGCCACGGCTTTGGCTTGGCTTTGCGCGGCTGGGTAGGGCGGCACTGGGAGACTGCCTGCCGCCGGCCAGAACATGGGAAACGTCGGGTACACAGTGGCTGCGGCAGCCGCCGCAGCCACGGCCGCTGCGTCCTTGGCTGCTCCGGGGGGCTGGTGACCCCAGAACATGGCGCCGCCGCCCGGGCCAGCCCCCGCACCGGGGGGCAAGTGGCCGGTTCCTGGGCCGCCCGCGCCTGCGCCAGTGCCCGCGCCCCCGCCGCTCCCGGTGCCTGGGCCGCCCTTGGGTTCGCCCGCGCCTAGCACGGGGTCGTCCTTTTTGGGGCAGAGGCCGAAGGCCGTGGGAAAACCGTAGGGATGAGGGAAAAGCGGCGGGGGCAGCTTCTGCAAGAGGCCAAAGCCCTTGCTGGGCACTGGGATCACCGGGTAGCTGCGTACGCCGGCGCCCCCACCAGGTCCTCCAGGGCCCGGGGGGCCGCCAGCTCCCGCCGCCAGACCAAGTCCCCGCTGCGCGTGAGGAGGAGGCGGCCCGGAAGGCCCGGCGGCCTCTTCTTCGCCACAACGCAGGCTTTTGTGGGGCGGCGGGCCTGGGGCCATCTCCGCGCCGCACCCCGGGCCGCCCCCGCCGCCACCACCAGCACCACCCTTCCCCTGCCCACCCGACCCGCCATTAGCGCCGCCGCCTCCTTGCAGCGAGAAAGTCCGCTTGCGAGTGCCACCATTGAACATGGCCTTGACGTCCTCCCAAGCGTGGCTCAGTTCGTCTGTGGCCGACTTGTCACTGAGTTTGAGGTGTCGGCGCCACGAGTTAAAGTTGGCTGCGTCGGGCTGCGTGTACTTGGCGTCGGGTGTGCGGTGCGAGTGGAAGATGAACTTGTTAGGCGAGAAGTACATGCTGCAGTAACCGCACTTGATACACTTGGCACGCGAGCTGTTGTAACGCGCGGGGATGAAGCTGCCACGCGAGCCCCAGGCGCACTCGTGCACCACATCGAAGGCGAAGTTCTCGGGCAGCTTGGGTGGCTTGTGCTCGCCCAGGAACGACTTGCAAAGGCGTTCGGCCTCGCGCTTGGTGATCATGCCGCAGCGGCGCGACGAGATGGGCATGGCCCCGGCCCGACGCAGAATCTCCAGTTGCACCGGTGTGCACTGCACGCATGTGATGCCCAGGGCCACGCGGCGGTTGTGGATCTCATTGTAGCTGTAGTTCTTGAGGAGGGTGTTGGAGATCTGCGCCAGGCATAGGCGCTCCTGACTGTCGATGACCAGAGACACGATAGGCACCCCGTACAGCGACGTCTCGCCCACCTGGTTGGGTTTGAGAGCGCTGGAGCCCGAGTAGGGCTGCAGCTCCTGCTTGGAGTTGGGCGAGGAGTTGCCCTCGCGCCCCGGCCCCAGCTGAGTGGTGAGAGCCTCCATGCCGCCGCTCCTGCGAAACAGAGAAAGCAGAGAGCCGATGAGCCATTTTCAGCGCCAACGCCGCTTGGGCCCGCCCAGCAGGGCGCGCCGAGTCGGGCGCGCGGGGAAACTTGGCAATGGGGAGTCCAAGCTCATTCGCCCCCTGGACGGGCGCCTTTTGTTATTCAGACGCGTGCTGGCGCTGGAACAAAAGCCCCCGGGGTTTGGAGGAGGAGTATGGGTAATTGAGACCTCAGGAATGCCCCGGTAGCTAGGAACCTGATCTTCTTTTCGGACAGGGGAGAAAGTGGGGCCCAGAGACGGAGAGTGACTTGCCCAAGGCCACACAGCAAAGCCATTGCCGAACCCAGGCTTCCTGGCGCCCAGATCCGTGCGTCTTCGGCCACCCTCGCAGGCTGCCCTACCCGTCCGGGTCCTGAAGCCCTGACGTCGGGGACAGGCCGCCCCTCTGCTCAGTCGCGCATGCACGCGGGCGGGGGCAGCGCAGGGAGGAATAGGGAGGGGGGAGGGGCGGTCACTGCCCATCTCCAGACAGCAGGGGGCGGGGCGGGGCGGGGGGGTGGTTGGGAGGTGGCAAGGAGAAGGAGGAGGGCCTAGAGGCCGTGAGGGAGGCGGGGAGAGACAGAGGCGACCGCTGTTCGTGGTGCTGAACCCGACTCTTTCCAAAGCACGCCGTGAGTGCCCAGCCTCAGGGTTGCCCCCACTGCACCCAGCTCCGCGCCAAGCCGGCTCCCCGGGATAACAGCACTGCTTTCCACAAACACGAGCTTTTCCTCTCACGCCCGGAGCCTCGCGTTCGTTGAGCAGAAAGATTCCGGCTGGAAATATAAACCGTTTTCTTTCCAACCATCGGTGGGATCAGGGTCAAGCAATTCCTAACCACATTTTCTGCATTTTTAGCTGCGTTCCAGACCAAAGCTGGTTTCCCTCCGGGTCAGCATGTGGGACGGAGAGGTTCTCAAGGAAGTTCCTCAGAAGCCACTTCTCTTTTGCTTCTAGGCATCCACTCCCTAAGTTTTCCTCCTTCAGATATGCCTTTCCCACTCAGGCCAAATGCAGTCTCTCCAGGTTCTGAGCTTCCTCTTTTGGGGCGTCTTTTTTTCCTTTTTTTGAGTATCCTTCGTGCCGGGCTGTCCTGACTTATATGGGCTGAGAAGGATCCTGGCCGGTCTCTGAAGCCACCACAAGGCTCCAGGTCAAAAGTTACTGCTGGTCCCGAGCTTTGCTCTCTGGCCGAGGCAGGGAGGCAGCCGCGTCTGTGGACATCAGCAGCGGGAAGGACCCGGGGATTGATGCTTGGGGCCCCCTAGGTGGCTGAGCCCAGCCATGTATCCTCAGACACCGAAGGCTCCTGCGGCCCAGGCAGCCCAACCCCGAGGGCCCCTCCTCTAAACTCGGCAGAAAAGGCAAATCCATTTTCAAAGGGGGCAGCTCTAGCAGGACAGGGCATCCGAGCTCAAAAGCTTCATCAAGCAGACTGGGATCTTCTGTCAGTCTGTCTCCCTCCCTCCCTCTCTGTTTGTCTAGGTACCCCGCATCTGTCGGTCTTATCTGTTCTGAGCTGTCTGTCTCTCCTCGCTAGCTCCTCTTTCTCCCATCTGTCTTCATACCTTCTTCAAGTATCAAGCTATTTATCTGTTATCTGTCTTTCATCTTTATCTCCATGGATCGAATTGAAACTAGTAGACCTTCCTTTTGCGTTGAAGTCCCTTGCAACATTTTAGGAGGCAAAAGCACTGTCCTAACTCCTCGGCTGAGGGGTCTGCAAGAAAAGCCCCGCACCCCCCTTTTAAGGGTTCTCAGGCTAGGGAGGTGGCGAGGGAGCCACGATTCTGGGAAATGATAATGTCTTCTCGGTTTCCCGAAATCGGCAAGTGTGCCTTGCCCGCATGCAGTGAAGGGAGCGCCCTGATCCGAGCGCGTCCTCCCCAGACTGACGGTCTGGAGTCCCCCCGGGGTTTTCCCTAATGGGGGAGGGGGCTCCGGACCCCGGATCCAGGAGAAGGGGGACCCTAGGAAAGGAACCGAATTTCGAAAGCCAGAGTGGAAAGCCCGGGCAAAGGGTTGTGCGCAGTGACAAGGAGCAGCGGCCAGGGCGGCTCAGGGAGCCCTCGCCGGCTCGTGGGGCTTGAGGGGTGAGCTTGGAGAGGGCGACGAGGCAGGAGGCAGGCAGCGCAGAGAGTGAGGCGATGGTCTCTTTAGGTATAATAATAATAACAACCACCACAAGAACCCAAATCGGAAGAACTAAACGAAAAAAGCTGTAGAGACAGGGCGCGGGGGCAGCCGGCGACCGGGCGCGGGTACTCACCGTGCGGCGGCGGCTGGAGCCGGGCGAGCGGTGAACGGAGGTGCGCGGCGGGCGGAGCGGCGGGCGGGAGTCCGGGATCCGCCGGGCTCTCCGGGTGACGGCGCGGCCCCTCCCCGCGCGCGCGCACAGCCGCGCTCCCGGGCTCCCCGCGCTCACACTCGCGGTCCCACTGGCCCCTCCCGCGCGGCGCCGTCTCTCAACTGGCGCGGGGCTCCAGGGTCCCGGGCGGGGAGACTTGCGCCCTGTGCCTTTGCCCCTGATGGCCCGGACGAGCCCGGAGTGGAGGCCGAAGCCTGGAGCGCATGGCGCGGCGGCTGGCAAGGCGCGGTGACAGCCCGAGTGGCGAGGCCAGCGCGGGGCGGGCGCGCCTGACATCTGCGAGCCGGGGCGCCACACCCACCGCCCAAGCAGTCACTCGCGCCCTCCCGGGGTCCGCTAGTCCGCGGGCCACGCGCCGCGCCCTCCGCCTCCCCACAGCCCCCGGGTCTGGGCGCCCCAGGTAAGCGGCCACACACCTGCTCCCTGCGCCCGGCACCTGCGGCCCAAGCTCATTAAGGGGACCAGGAGGGAGGTAGGGCCTGGGGCCACAAAGTTTGCCCCCAAGAACAAAGTGGGAAGGCCTCAGCGCTCCCGGCTAAGGGGCCAGGACCGAGACCAAGGCCAGGTAATGGGGCTACGGAAGATTCAGAAGGAAAGGGAGAGGGGATGGGTACTGCACTTTCGTGCCAAGGCAGTGGCCTTGGGAAGCCAGTAGTGTGGGGAGCCGGAGAAGAGATCAGGATGTGGGGTACCAGGGGAATGGCAGCTGGAAAGGGGCAGAACCAACTCCCCCACGGCTTCAGACTTGGATGCGAGGTGTCAGGACAGCTCCAGCATGGGGAGGGGCGACCTCCTGCCTCCTTCACTGAGCTGTGGACTCGGGAACTGGGTTTGGAGGTCCTAGGCCTTGACTCTCCCCCCCGCCCCCCAACACCAACCAGCCCAGGGCTGGATCCAAGTCACCACTGGGAGATACCTGGGGTCAACTACTAGTTGACCACTAGACCACTCCCTAGCTCTCCTGTGAAATCAGTTTCCCGTGGTGGGGTTCTAGCCCCTGATGCTGCAGACGCTCCCTGGCATCTTCTCTCTTCCCAGAGCTCCATTTCTCTCCACCCCTCTCTTTTCTCTGTCGGCTTCTGTCTTCACCATCCTTTGCCCCACTATCCCAGTGGGTCTCATCTTCTCCCTCTCTCTCAATCTCCGTCTTTCCTTATTTGAGTTATCAGTCGCACTCCCTCCCTCTGTGCCCGCACCCGTACGCCCCCTCGCCCCCCACCCCTCCGTGGCATTAAGTGTCCTTAATGGACACGTTAATTAAACTATAATTAATCATACTGTCCGGCCCAAGTTTGAACAATTACCCTAATCAAACAGAAGTTAATAATGGCAGGCATGGCCCGGGGCGCGGCGGGCCGCCAGGGCAGGGGGCGCAGCGGCTGTGGCGGCTACCGACGCGGGCAGCAGCGACGACAGCAGCCCGTCCTTGGAACCCGGGCGGCGCCATAAATCTTCCGCGGCCATTGGCGCCGGGTCGCCCTCGCCCCCGCCCCCTCGTTTTCCCTCTCGCTCTGGGTTACAGGCCCTCTCCCCTCCGGCACTCGGGCTCCTCTAGGGTTCGTCTCGCCCTTCTCCTACACTTCTCTCCTCTGTTTCTCTCTTCTCTGCGGGGTCGCAGGGACCCTGGGGCACGCCTCAGGGGGTGGGAGCGGATCGCCCAGGCCTACCCTCGGAGAGAGGGGGCGGCCAGGCCCTAGGACTCGTTTGCCACCCCCTTCTCCCCTTGGCTAACGCGTTTTCCGAGGTCACGAAACTACCCTCCCCCCCAAGCTTGAGGGCTTAGTCTCTGCTGCGGGGTCTCTTCTAGAGGGGTTCTTGCTCTTTCACCTTCCAGAGTTCCCGTCTCTCTCTCTTGGATTTCCTTGTCTTTCTTTCTTTCCTCCCAGAGCCTGCGCAGCCCCTTTTCTCTCTCTGACTCTTGCCCCTCCACTGGCGCGTCTTTCCCAGTCCCTGCCTCTGTCCCGTTCTAACTCTGCCGATCTCTACCTCCCTCCCGCCCCACTTCCCTCCAAGGAAGACAGGAACCTATTTTCCGTCCCGGTCCGAGAGCCGCCCCCAGCCTCCACCTGCTCATCCCCCCTCCCTCGGCCGGCCTCCCCACCCCATAATTACAATCCCGTTCGGTAATTATTCTTAGCCTCCTAATGATTTTTTAAAAGGCATCTCAGAATTCGGCGTGGTGGTGACAACGGTCTCGGAGCCAGGACGCCCCCGGGGTGGTGGGGCTTGGGAGTGGGAAAAAGATGGGGAGGATTCCCCTGAGCAGGGCCTGCCTACCCTGCCTCTATTGTACTGCGAGGGCCAGCAACGCCTCTGGAGCCGGCCTCTAGCGAACTCCCGGCAGCCGGGCCGCGGGGCCCCGGGGACTTCTCAGACAAAAGTTCTCTTTGCGGGTTGCAACGCCAGGGGGGGGTGCAGGTTCACCCCTGCGTCTCCGTTCAGAACCAAACTGCGGACAGCTCCCTGCACCCGGTCCGGCTTCGCAGACCCAGCCTGCTCTCTCACCCGGCTCTGCACTGGAGAAAGACTTAAAGGAGCTTGGAGAGAGGCTGAGGAGGCGGCACCGCTCGCTTGAGGGGTAGTGATCTCCGGGGAGCGGGTCTTGGGGTCGGAGCTGGGCTCTGCTCTGGACCAGCGTCCAACTGGTTAGTATCACCGCAAAGAGCATTTTACAGTTTGCAGAGAGCCCTTTCTCACAACAGCCCTGGAAATAGGTAGAGATCATTTATTCCCATTTTACAGGCAGGAAAACCGAGGGTCAGGCAGTGGAAGCCAACTCACCCAGGTTCCTCGGTCAATAAGGGGTGCAGGCTGATCTCCCAGACCCCAAATGTCGTGCGTTGCATGCTGCCTGGAGGGCCTCGTTTAGTGAAGGAAGACAAGCGCTGCACAGTTCACGAGGAGCTTTTGGGATCGCCCTCAGAACACTCCGTGAGGAGGAAACAGGCCTAGCAAAGCCAGGTCACTTGCTCAGATGAAGGCAGCCAGTGCGGGGCAGCGCTGAGACTTGAACTCGGGCTCAGACACGGGAGGGTGGCACCCCTCTTGCTCAGACAGGGCTCTGAGTCGTGCGGCCCTGTCCAGAGCCTGGGGAACCCGTGGGAGTCGGTGCCCTTGGCCTTCCTGACCCCCATTGGCGCTCAATCTTTTATCCACTGCCGAGTGCACCACGGTCGGAGGGCCAGACTGTGGATCGGGGACGCGCCTGGCGTGCAACCGAACAGCCCTGGGTCCGTGCTGCCTCTGAGCCTCCGGCGTCGCATGCACAGAGCCGGGCGTCCCACGCCCATTCCGGCTCCCGCTTGGGCTGGGGCTGGGCGGTCGCGCCTCCTCCTCAAGCACGTATCTTTTACCAGTTGAATTAACGGCAGTTTTCGTCAGTTAATTAGGTTTAATTTACATAATTAGTACAGTATAAAGAGGATTGGGGATAATCATGGGGTACGTAGCGCTTACTGTGTAAACACGTATTCTGAATTAAAAATCAGATGTAATTAAGGCGCGCAGGCCCTGTTTAGGCAGGGTTTTAATTGTAATGAATTTCTAATTAACACTCAATGATTGCCAAATGCAAAGGGCTGTAAAATTTTCTTGTAGTTTTGCTAATTTACTGTTTACTTAATATCTGGATATTAATCCGACGACCAGATAGACCCTAGCCCCTCCCAGCGGCCCGGCCCCAGCAAATGAAGGTGGCTGGGCGGGGCCTGCTGGCCGCTGCTGAGAGCAGAGGTGAGATCGCGGGGGAGGTGAGGTCGCGGGGGAGGCGGGGGCCACAGAACCCGCACGAAGGTGCTCAGAAGTACCCACCTCGCTCCGTGTGCAGACGGGAAGACTGAAGCTCCAGGGAGAGGCCAGGGCTTGCCAGAGGCCATACACTCCGGGTTCCTGCCTCCCAGACCCGGCTCTTGGGGATCAGAGGCCAGGTCAGCGCTCCTGCCAACGAAGGACTTCTCCCTCGGGACATGAAAAGGAGGGAGAAAAGTCTCAGCCTAGATCCAGTTCTACTGTCCACTTGAGTAACCATGGACCTTGACTTGGCCTCAATATGTGCATCTGTAGGATGGGCACACTGGCACTTTGCAGGAGTGAAGGGTTGACTCAGAGGCCCAAGGGCACTGCAGATAAACATCTTTCTTCTGGAGCCCTGAGGGGATGGGGGGTGGAGCTTGAGGGACACTGCTTGAGTGTAGGTCGCTTAAGCTTGGAGGAGGGGCAGAGCCTGGAGGACTTGAGAATGGTTTGAAGGTTGCAGGGCCTGGCTCTGCCCAATCTGGGGCTCTCTCTGCACTTGGGGATGCAAGTTAGGCTGGGAGGAGGGAGCCCAGGACAGACTTATTTGCCCCAACCAGAAACACATATCCCCAAGGCCTGAACAGAGGTATTTGTGAAAGAGGGTGGGTATCTCAGCCGGCGCCAGGACTCCTCCCCAACCCAAAATCTCTAGTTTGGGTCCCAGTTGCCTCTCCTCCCCCCAGGGTTCACCTGCTGTCAGTCCCAGCTTAGCTCTAAGTCTCTCTCTATCCGAGATCTTTAGCACAGGGGAGACTCTGTGGGCACTTAGAAATTTCCTACCAAGCCAAGGAACACACAGGAAGAAAATTCAATGGCCCTTAGAGGCTTCCGCCCCACAGAGCAGGCTACCTTCATTTCTCTCAGTACCTGCCTTTCAGAAGCCTCAGAGGACTCTCCTGGACACTACACTGAGCCTCCTCTAAGCCTGTCTGCTTGCCCGGACCCCTCACTCCTGTCTGTCTGATGCTATTTTATTTTCTTCATTGGATTGTTCACTCGTTAATAGTTCCTGATTTGTTTGTGCGTGTTTTCTGTCTCTCCCACTGGAATGTTTTGTTTGCTGTTGTATTCCCAGGGCTTAGAACAAGGCCTAGCACACAGTTGGTGCTCAACATGTTTGTTAAATGAATGAGTGAACAACATTTGAATGGAAGGGCTGTGACCAGACTTGCTGGCCATAGTGATTGAACGGTGCCCTTGTTGTTTAGTGGCCAGTCAGGTTCTTCAAGAGTTGTAGGCTCTATGCTTCCTGGTGATGTCTAGGAAGGTCTTGGGATTCTCAGCCTCCACACAGATTCAGGCAAGGCTACTCAGGCAGAGCCTCTGAAGGCTGAAGGCTGGTTCTCACAGGAGGCGGGGAATGGGATCTGCCAGGCAGGTAGGGAGCAGCTGGCAGGCTTGCTGAGTGCTCCCTGGTAGCAAGGGCTTCCTTCCCAGGGCCTCCTCCACACAGCATGGTGGGCAGAGGGGCTGGAAAGAGAACAGACTCTGGACTCAGCAAGGCTTGGGTTCAAATCCCAGTTCTGCTCTGTTTGAGTCTCCAAACTTGCATCTGTAAAATAGTTCCTGGTCTTACAGGATATCCTGGGTCCCACAAGGATGTCATAAGGATTAAATAAGGTGCTGGGTGTATGGCACATAGCCAGGTCTGGGACTAGATTGAGTGCCTCGGGTGCACAGTTTAAGCAGGGATTCACTCTCAGGCTCCTGAAAATTCTCCCCATAGTCCCAGCCTTGCACAAGCAGACGGCACAGAGTAGGTACTCAATATCTGGGAGTTCCCCTTCCCTAACAGCCTCAGATCATTCTGGACAGCTGCCTGAACGTTGGTGGAGTTCAGTCTGCTTGCTGGGACAGGTTGAGCTTTTTTGCGATGTAATTCACATATTTAAAGTGTACAATTCAGTGGTTTTTCATGTATTCAAAGAATTGTACCCCATCACCACTATCAATTTTAGAATATTTTCATCACCCCAAAGAGAAACCCATACTCATTAGATATCACCCCATCTTTCCACCCTCCCCCAGAGCCTGGCAACCATTAAACTACTTTCTCTTTGCCTATTCTGGACTGCTCATATAATTGGAAACGTACAATATGTGGTCTTTTGTGTCTGGCTTCTTTCACTGAGCATGTTTTTTTTTTTTTTTTTTTTTTTTTAAGCTGTACGTGGGCTTCTCACTGTTGTGGCCTCTCCCGTTGCGGAGCACAGGCTCCGGATGCGCAGGCTCAGCGGCCATGGCTCACGGGCCCAGCCGCTCCGCGGCATGTGGGATCTTCCCAGACCGAGGCACAAACCCGTGTCCCCTGCATTGGCAGGCGGACTCTCAACCACTGCGCCACCAGGGAAGCCCATCACTGAGCATGTTTTTAAGGTTCATCCATGCAGTAGCATCTATCAGTACTTCGTTCCTTTTTATTGACAAATAATATTCCATTGTATGGATATCCACATTTTGGTTTTTCATCCACTGATGAATATTTGGGTTGTGTCTACTTTTTGGCTATTTGGAATAAAGTTGCAATGAACATTAATGTACAAATTTTTATGTGACTGTATGTTTTCATTTCTCTTGGGTACATACTAGGTGTAGAATTGTCAGGTCACATGGTAGCTCTATGTTTATCTTTTTCTAAGGAATTGCCAGACTGGTTTTCCAAAGCACTGCACCATTTTATATTCTTACCAGTAATGTATGAGGGCTCTGATTTCTCCACATCTTTGACAGCACTTTTTATGATTATTTTTTTTTATTATACCATCCTAGTGGGTGTGAAATGGTATCTCACTGTGGTTTGGGCTTGTATTTCTCTGCTGAGTAATGATTTTGAGCATCTTTTTCATGTGCTTATTAGCCATTTGTACATCTTTCGAGAAATGTTTATTCAGATCCTTTGCCCACTTTTTCAACTGGATTGTTTGTATTTTTATTATTAACTTGAAAGAGTTCTTTATATATTCTAGATACAAGTCCCTTATCAGATATGTAATTTGCAAATATCTTCTCCTGCCCTGTGAGTTGTCTTTTCACTTTCTAATGCTGTCTTTTGTTTTTAATTTTGATGATGTCCAATGTATCTTTTATTTTTTTGCTGCTTGTGCTGTCAAAACTGAGATTTTGCTAAACCTAAGGTCATAAGATTTACTCCTATGTTTTCTTCTAAGACCTTTATAGTTTTAACTCCTACATTGAGGTCTCTGTTCCATTTACAGTATTTTTTGTGTCTGATAGAGGTAGGGATTCAAATGTATTCTTTTGCATACAGATACGCAGTTGCCAGAGCGCCATTTGTTGAAAATATTATCCTCTCCCCATTAAACTGTCTTGGCACCCCGCTGGCTTTTCTGGTCTGGAGAAACGACTATCTTCCCTTCTCCAGGAGAGATGGGGCCTCCCCAGAGAGGGGGGGGCCCAGCCAGCCTCCTCCCTCTGCAGATGTAAATGGAAGCTCACTGCTCAGGAATCAGGAACCAGTCATTCCTCCGCAAATATTGTTGAGGTGTTCCCTCTTCCCCCACTGAGAATTCTCTTCTTCCTCTGCCTTCTGATGTATGTGGCATGTGCCTTTATTACTACACGGTCTGGGACGAAGTGACAGTGGAGTGTTCCATGTCTCTTAGTGGAGTGAGAGTTCTGAAAGAACATAGTCTGCATCTTACAGGGAGACAGCCGTTGCTGAGGAAACAGCCTTCACCTCAGACAGATCTGGGTTTAAATCTTATGGCTACTACTTCCTGGCTGTGTGGCTTTGGGTGAATTGCTTCACCTCTCTGAACCTCAGCTTCCTCAATCATGAAATGGGCATGCTGGCATCACAGGAATGTTGGCAGAACTAAATGAGATGAGGGGCCCCAGTCCAGAGCCTGGCACACAGTGGGAGCTCCAGTTTTCTTAGCTGGTATTCATGGAAATAGGAAAGTGACCCTCCTCCCAATACCACTGCTCCACCCCAGCCCTAATCCTGTCCCTCTCTATCCCTTTACCCTGCTTTATTATTTTATTTTTATTTCTTTTAGTTGTACCTCCCCACACACCAGAGGCTACAAGGAAATTAATGAATCACACCTAAAGACTAATACTTATAATAATAATAGCTATTACTTATTTTCTGTTATACTGTGTTAGACGTTTGTCATAAATGCATTTCTAATCTTCATAATAACCCTGCAAAGTAGATATTATTATCCCCATTTTGCAGTTGAGGAAACTGAGGCTCCAGAGTGCAGGGACTAGTTTGCCTTGATCCCTACTGTGTCCCCAGCTCCTGGAACACAGGAGGTGCTGAGGAAGGATCTGATGAATAAACAGTGTCTTCAGAGTCTCTACTGGGCCCTGGGGGGAGTCCCTAGTCCTTGGTACTGGGATGACTGAGGCCCTGTAAGGGTCAGCCTCCAGGGCTCAAGGAGGCTGAGTTCTGAGCCCTGTTGGGGAGGGAAATGGGTAGGGGAGTGGAACTGGAGGAGGGAAACTGACTCCTGGAGAATGGGAGTTGGTGGTGCTGGTGCATGGTGCTAGGAGAGGCGGGGGGAGGGAGGGAGAGAGAAGGAGAGCGGGCAAAGGCTGGTGAGTGGGGAGGGCAGCTGAAGATGGGGGCCTGGAATATGGGTTTTGTAAACTGTAAAGGGCTGTGTGCACGGAACAGGGTATTATTCCAAAGGCATTACAGCCTGGGCTGGAAAATGAAGAGGAGACATTTAGTTTCCTATTGCTGCCATAACTACCACAGTGTGCGTGTGTGTGTGTGTGTGTGTGTGTGTGGTACGCGGGCCTCTCACTGCTGTGGCCTCTCCCGTTGCGGAGCACAGGCTCCGGACGCGCAGGCTCAGCGGCCATGGCTCACGGGCGCAGCCGCTCCGCGGCATGTGGGATCTTCCCGGACCGGGGCACGAACCCGTGTCCCCTGCATTGGCAGTCTGAACTCTCAACCACTGTGCCACCAGGGAAGCCCACCACAGTGTTTTAAAACAACACAAATGTATTGATGTTATTTTATAATTCTGGAGGTCAGAAGTTAGAAATGGGTTTCACTGGGCTAAAATCAAGGCATTAGCGGGGCTGCATTCCTTCTGGAGGCTCTAGGGAGAATCCATTTCCTTACCCTTTCCAACTTCTAGAGGCCACCTGCATTCCTTGGCTCCTGGGTCCTTCTTCAAAGCCAGCAGTGTAGCATCTTCAAATCTCTCTGCCTGTGCTTCCCTCTTCATTTTTTGCTGCATCTCACAGCAGGTAGAACTTCCCCCATCAGGGATCGAACCCACGTCCCCTGCAGTGGAAGCATAGAGTCTCAACCACTGGACCACCAGGGGAGCCCCATCCTTCTTCCACTTTAAAGGTCCCTTATAGGGCTTCCCTGGTGGTGCAGTGGTTGAGAGTCCGCCTGCCGATTCAGGGGACACGGGTTCGTGCCCCAGTCTGGGAAGATCCCACATGCCGCGGAGCGGCTGGGCCCGTGAGCCATGGCCGCTGAGCCTGCGCGTCCGGAGCCTGTGCTCCGCAATGGGAGAGGCCACAACAGTGAGAGGCCTGTGTACCCCAAAATAAATAAATAAAGGACCCTTATAATTACACTGGGCTGACCTGGATAATCCAGGAAAATCTTTTTTAACTTAATTATTTTTGTTATTAATTAATTTTTGGCTGTGTTGGGTCTTCGTTGCTGTGTGCGGGCTTTCTCTAGTTGCGGTGAGCGGGGGCTACTCTTCGTTGTGGTGCGAGGGCTTCTCATTGTAGTGGCTTCTCTTGTGGAGCACGGGCTCTAGGCACGCGGGCTCAGTAGTTGTGGCACATGGGCTCTAGAGCGCAGGCTCAGTAGTTGTGGCACAAGGGCTAAGTTGCTCCGCGGCATGTGGGATCTTCCCGGACCAGGGCTCGGACCCGTGTGCCCTGCATCGGCAGGCGGATCTTAACCGCTGCACCACCAGGGAAGTCCCAGGATAATCTTTAAAGTCAGGTGAATAAGAATCTTAATTCCCCTTTGCCCTGTAATATATGTATATATTCACAGATTCTGGGTGTCAGGATGTGAACATCTTTGGGGGGCTGTCATATTCTGCCTACTACACTTGTCTCTCAAAAAAGAGGCCCTGGGAGGCTGGAGTGTATGCGGGAACTTGACGAATACAGCATAGGGATGAGAGCATGTGTGCATCCAGGTGGGGGCACTTCTGTCCACACCCTCAGCCTCCTGAGCTACTGTCTGGAATCCAGAGCTTTGCCCCGACTGGGTATGGCCAGGGCTGAGCCTGGAGCTATTGCCCTGAGCTGCACAAACCTCCTGGGGAAGCCAAGGCAGGCCTGGGTGTGGGCTGAGGAACACACTGGTGGGGAGCATTGTGGTCACCCACAGGCACTGCCATTAGAGGCCAGAATACCCATGCCAGGCCCTCATGCCAAATGTGCAGTGGCCTTCGCTGGTGGTGATGTGTCTTATTATCCTCATCATTTGTCCTTCTCCAGACCTGAAGGGCAGGGGGCAGATGAAAAAGTGGGGAGTCACAGGGATGGAGGAGTGGCTGTGTGGGTCTGTGTATATGTGGGCAGGGGTGCCTTCAGGAAGGGGGAGGAAGCCAGCCCTTTGGAAGTGTTTTGTGCATGTCATGGTCAGCATGGAGAATGATTCAATAATGACACCAACAACCCATTAGGTGGGCACTCTTGTTACCTCATTTTACCAATAAGGAAACAGGCCTTTCCAGAGAGGTTAGGCATCTTGCCCAGGGTCACACAGCGAGTCAGTGGAGGAGCCAGGACTTGGGCCCAGGTCTGTGTGACTCCAAGCCCATGCCTTTCATCACTACATTCTGCTGCCTCCCATACAGGATTGTCAAAAAGGGGTCCAGGAGGCCGTGGAGGGTGGGGGGAGGAGGAGAAGGGTTCCATTTGGGTGTCAGAAGAACTCACATTGAATGCTGCCTCTCCCACTGCCCTGCTGACCAAGAGATTTAAAATACCTTTAAAACAAATTATTTGTATTATAAAAATAATACGTTTGTTGCATTATATTAGGAAAATGCAGAACAATAGAGAGGAGATTGAAGAGCACCCACACTCCACAGCTGTGCAGTGTTAACTAGGGTCTTGTTCCTAGATGGGGGCATGGTGGAGGCCAGGTCACTAAGTTCTCTGAAGCCCTACCAGCCCCGCCAGCCTCCCCTCCATTTATTTAATCACTATCTCTTAAGCATCTCCTGAATGCCAGGCAGTGCCCCAGCTCTTGCCTTCTTGGGGCTCTCACTGGAACAAGGCAGACAGACGGTGCAAGAAAACAATGAGGACAAGACAGTGAGGTCGCGCAGTGACGGGGATCCAGGGTGGGTGGGTGTCAGAAAAGGCCTTCCCAGAGCATTTCAGCTGAGCCTTGGAAGATGAGTAGGAGTTGGGCAGGAGAAAAAGGGTGGTGGGGAAAGGTGTCCGGGGCTGAGGGAACAGCCTGTGCAATGGCTCACAGGCAGAAAGGGCTCAGCTCATTCAAGGAGTAGAGCATCACCCCCTGTGATGGGAACATAGAGTGGGAGACAGAGGTGGGGCAACCATGCCCCTGCCTTTGCAGGGGTGCTGGGAGGAACCACCAAGGCAAGCGTGAAGGCAGTGTGCTGTGCCCAGCCGATAACTGCAAGACAGCACTATTTCTCCTCCTTCTCAGAATTAAAGTGATCTGGACACTGGAACTCCGGGGACCCTCCATGCTCTTTTCTCATCCTGCCACCCTCACTGCTTTTCTCAGTGTGCACCCCATTGCTCTCCCTACTACCCACCTCCCCAAATGGAGGAAAGATAAAAGGCAA
Organism: Aethalodelphis obliquidens; assembly: GCF_003676395.1. Taxonomy (NCBI): domain Eukaryota; kingdom Metazoa; phylum Chordata; class Mammalia; order Artiodactyla; family Delphinidae; genus Aethalodelphis; species Aethalodelphis obliquidens. The sequence goes on along the minus strand of NW_020837970.1, from coordinate 14,566,492 downwards.
ATTTGGGGGAAAGATAAAAGGCAAATTTGGGGAAGAACCAGCAATACAGCCTGACTGGATGCTTTTAACTAAGTCTGAGGGCAGGAGAGACTTTTTATCCCTTGCAAGTTAATGCAAACCGTTAGGGAGATAAATAAATGACAGAGCTGCCGATGGACTGTTGGGCTCAAAGGAGGGAAATTTGTCTCACTTTAGAAGAAGGACCTGGAGGGCTCAGCCCCATCGACTTGTTCATTGTGTTGTTATCTGCCAGAGAGGTGGTGACACCACAGCAATTAAGACAAACTTTAGTCTGTAAGTTCCTCCCTGCAATCTCGTGGCTTCAAAACAAGACAAATGATACCGCCAAGGGAGGAAACAAAGTCTTTTTCAGACTCTGTCCAAAGTTACGGCGAATATTTGCAGTTGTTCAGCAGAAAATGTGTCATTACGAGGCCTGGGCTCTGTGGCTGCCCCCGCCCCACTTTATAATCCATCTTGGATTATAAAGTGTGCCAGCCCAGGCTGTCTCTGGGACTCCACCTGGCTGCCTCCTGCAGGGTCTCTCCCGTTGCCAGCCGCACCCACCTGCCGGTCTCTCAGGTTACAGGCGCCTCGGGTGGATCAGGACACGGTTTCTGCCAGCCGGAAGGGAGTCATGACAAAGCCAGGAAGTGCCATCAAAACCCAGCTCTGCCACCGAGGGCTGGTGACCTCCTCCCGCCTCCCTCCTGCTTCCCCTCCCCCGCACTAGCAGCCAGCGCCCACGAGGACCAGGCTTGGGGGCTGCGTCCTGGGCCATTTCTGCTTCCACCTGCCTGGGCTCCCCGCCCTTGTCCCATATCACCACAGCTGTTGGCCTTCTCCACAAGCCCCTCACAACTGATCCTGGCCTCAGCCTCCCACCTGTGGTGGGATTGAGCCATTTCTGGCTGCTTGAAGGGAAAGCACCCCAGCCCCTCAATGAGGAGGTTGGGACCTGGACCCAGTACAGCCTTGGGAGCCCACCTGGCCTCAAGTGTGGAGTGAGGACCCCGCTGGCCACCTGGGCTGCTGTGGGCTGTTGGCACTGGCTCCCTTCTTGCCCTCCTGCTTCTGTTGTTTCATGCTCTTCTGCAGGCTTGCCTGGCACTGCCTCTCTCCCCACCCTCCCTGTACTCTGTGAACACAGGCTCCCATCCTAATAGGGCCCACACTTAGCTACAGGACGAAGCTCCAGTGGGGAATCTGGGCAGCAGTCAGTGGGGATGGAAGACATCTTGGAGGCAGCATCATGACCCTCTCTGCGTTCCCCCAACCCACGTGGAGGCAGCTGTCGGTCCCCGTCTAACCAACCTGTGCGACAGAGGGGGTCTGTGGAGCTGCCTGCCTGCGTGGCTGGTACCATCCCAGGGCCTCACTTTGAGGTTATATTCTGGCCTTCAGCACCGAGTGTGCAGAGATCTGGAAGCATATGCCTTCCCCCCAAAGATTCACGTCTGTTCAGCTCAAGTGCAAGGCCCCAGGTTCTTGGCCTGCAGGCAGGGCACCCATGGCTTCCTCAGCTGGGTTACGGCACCCAGCCCATCTTGCACTGGCCTGACAACCCCCAAATGGGCTGGGCTCAGCTCTGGGTCATGCTGCTTTGGGCCACAAGGCCTTTGTCTGAACACATGTGGGGAACAAGGGTCCCACCCTGTCCCCATTGCCTTCTTGCAGCATCTCCAAAGCCCTGGGGTCCTGTAACCCATACTTCCCAGAAGGGAAAACCAAGGGCAGGACGAGGAAGGTCCAGCGGGCTGAGTGCTGAGGGGACTCCTTGCCTCCAGGCTCGGGTGGCACCCACCTCCCAGTGTGAACTGCGGGCTCCACGAGAACTGACCTGTCCCAGAAACACCCCCCTCCAGGCTTGAGGGTCTGAGGCCTGAGGCTGCATCCTGTGGGGGTCTGGTCTCCTGGATGTCCTGGTTAGAAGGCAAATGGGTGTCTCTGAGGGTTGGAGTGAGAAACCAGAACAGGATAGTGACAAGCCCTGGGGAGGGGCCTGCGGGCCTGACCCTTCCAGCCCTCCAGCCCTCCCACACTCAGAGCACCTGCCATGTGCCGCCCTGGCCAGGTCCTGGGGTGATGAGTCAGACCCTCAGGGGGCTCACATCTGTACCAGAGAAGCTTCCAAGAGGAGGTGCTGTTTGAGAGGGGCCTCAAGGGAGGAGTGGAGGTTGGCTACACGGGCAGGGTGACGGTGGGTGAGGTGTCACTCGGGGCAGAGGGGAGAGCTCATTCCTGTCCCTCCGTGTTCCAGGTCTCAGTCCTCCATGACCCCTCAGGGCAAGGGCGACTTGGCCTTGGGGCTGTCAAGGGTGACTGGGGGGGATGACTGAGCCTAAATAGGCCAAAGAGGGCCCTGTCAGCCAGAGGGCTCTTCGCAGGAGAAGCCCTCAGGGGTCGCCCAGCTCCCCATCTTCCCAAGACTGAACCCAAGGGAAACTTAGACCTTGAGGGCCGCCCCAAAGCTGGGGCTCCAGACGTGGAGTCCACGAGTGAGTGGTTCCAGGGCTCCACGAACCCTAAGTTGTGGACAAAACTGTGTGCGAGCGTGTGGGTGCACATTATTCTGGAGTGAGGGTCTGTCACTTCTATGGGACACCTGTGGAGGTCCATGGCCCCAAAAGGTGAGAACCCCTGTTCTGGAACATCAGGGCTGGGAGGAACTCCAGGACTCAGTGGGATCAACTCCTGCATTTACCAAAGGGAAACTGAGGCTCAGGTGGAGACATACTTTGTCCGAGGCCATCCTGGAAGCTGGCCTCCAGGTCCAGGGCCTTGATGAGCCCTCAAGAGCAGTGTTTCTCAGTGCCAGTGGAGGACGCTCTGCCTGTGTCCTGGGGGTGGCCACAGAGCAGACCCCTGGGCCCCACTCCAAAGGTATGGATATAGTATCTTTGCACACCAGAGTTCCTGAGGACAGGGTATGTGTGTGCGCGCTCACGTGTTACATATGTAGTGCTTGTGGAACTGACTTCTGGAGCCAGGGTTAAGAGGACGGCTCTGAGTTCCAAACGGTACTTTGCTACTTACTTGCTGGGTGTCCTTGGGCAAGTCTCTTAGCCTCTCTGTGCTTTGGTTTCTCCATCTGTAAAACGGGCAGATTAATAATACCTCCTACCTCATGTGATTGCTGCAGAGACTAAACAGGTAGATAAAGTAAGCCCTCAGCATAGTGCTTGCATGGGATGCCTGATCATTTTCCCTCCCTCCCCTGGTTTGGGACTTGGGGATAGCGGGCTGCCTGGGTGAATCTTCTCAAATCAAGAATGAACTTCACGTCTGGGTGGTGGCTGGTTCATGTTCCGGGCTGGGGAGGTCCCTCTGGGGAGCGTCTCCTCCTCAAAAAGTCCACAACACATGTTCCATGAAGCTCTCCCTGCCCTGAGCACTGACCTGGGGAGCAGCAGCCTCGATGGCCCGGGCCTCATCTAATCCTGTGACCTCCCAGCCCCAGGGATGCTTCAGGTGCTCTGCCCCAGGCCCAGGGGCAGTTGGAGGCCTGTACCACCTTGAAAAGTGTTACCAAGAACATGACAACTCTGCCCCAGGAAACAAAAGGATGCCTCACATAGGCTGAGCCCTTCATGGGCAAAGGGCTGAGCAGTGCTGGGAATCACAGTGCAGCCAGTTTCCACTCAGGCCACATTTACTGGGCACCTACGAGGCCAGGCTCTGTTCTTGGCACTGGAGAGGTGGATGCCACGTGAAGAAAACTGACCAGAATCTCTGCCCTTGTGCAGCGTACATTCTAATGGGGAGGAGGGGAGGGGAGGAGATGGAAGATAAAATAAATGAGTACAATTAGTGGTTTGTAACAAATGCAATGGAGGACAGTGGTGCAGGCAAGGGGAACACGAGTCCCAGAGGGCAGGTGTGGGCGGGTTGTGATTTTAAATAGACCGGTCAGGTCAGGACTCGCTGAGATGCCGTATGAACGAAGTCCTGAATGGGACAGAAGTGAGTCATGTGGATACTTGGAGAAAGAACGTCCTGCACCTGGTATGAAGGCCTATGTTAGACGGCATACTACTAGCTGCCAGTAACATAAACGCAAAATAGTTTAGTTCAAGCTCATTTAACAGTCCAGTGCACGGGTTCCTGGGGGCAGCGTGTTCTTCCAACTGGTGATTCAAGGAAGGATTCAAGTCCTTCCTTTCGGACTTCAGCCTCCCGCACCTCCCACTATAGTCATTTTTCCATTTAGCAGGAGGATGGAGAAACATGTAACACAGAAGGCACATCTGCATTTTAAGCTTCTTGGCCAGGAAGCAACCTACCATCTGCTTCAATTGATGAGAACTAGCCACAAGGCCCTGTTAAATGCAAGGGGGTTGCGAGAGCTGGCCTGGGGCCGGGTAGCAGCTTCCCCACAGCCCTACACTATGGAGGGAGCATGAACCTTTGGGGGTCAGCTAGGTGTCTCTGCTGTGGCCCTGAGTTGGGGAGTGTCCCTGGATGTTCAAGGGTCAGTAAGGTGGTCAGGTGGCTGGAGTAGAGTGAGAGTTGGGGGTGATGGGAGTTGAGGTCAGAGATAATGGGGGCAGACTATATAGGGTCACACAGGCCATTGCTGGGCCTTTGTCTTGTTTTCTGAGTGAGCTGGAGCCCCTGGAGGTTCCAAGCGGGGAGGGCCAGGATCTGCCTTGTTCTACCTGGCTCGCTCTAGTGGCTGTGTGGAGAACAGACGGCAGGGGCAGGTGCCTGGTAGGAGTTTGTTGCAGTGGTCCAGCGGTGGTGCCTTGGATGAGGATGGGAAGTGGTGGGATCAATGCAGTTTGAAGGCAAAAACAGCAGGACTTCCAGGTAGGCTGTATGTGCGGTGTGAAAGAGAAAGAAAGGAGGCAAGGCCAAGCCCCAGTATGTTGGAGTGGGCACCAGGAGGATGGACACGGGAAAGTGGTGGAGGAGGTTCTGGAGGTGTGCGTGGCATAGGAGTTTGCTTTTAGATGTGTCGGGACGTCACTTAGACCTTCAAGTGCAACCCGAGCCTCTCTGAGCCCCGGCTCCTCACCTGTAAGACGGGGGTAACACACTTACCTGGCGGTGACGGAGAGGATTACCTAACAGGATGGCTGTGAATGGCCCGAGGTGAGTGAGGTTCCCTGGGCGTGACATCAAGGGCAGTGAGGGCCAGCTTGCTGTAGAGAGGAGCTGGTGGCAGGGTGTGGGGTGGGAGGGAAGGAGGGCCTCTCAGAACCACCCCAGGCTTCTTCCCAGCTCTTGGTCTCCTTCCTCACCCACGGCCCCAGATCAGATCCCTGTGCTGGAGCTGGAGCTGCTGCCGGGACTGCCTGGCCTGTGAGTGTGGGGACAAACTCCAGCCCAGCAAGGGGCACGTGACGTGGGTCCTGAGATCTTAGCTCTAGTGCTGGCTTGGCCACTCTTCGCCGTGGGACTCGGTTCAGGGACCTCCACACCTCAGTTTTTCACCTGTCAAATGGGCCGGGCTGTGGGCCTTGTCACGGAACTGCAGGAAGCGCTCCTGGGGGGCTGGCACTGCCACACATATCCCTGTGCCGCTCCCAGCCCTGGGTGGGCAACGGACCCTCTGCACAGCACAACCCTCCTGGCGGTGGGCAGTCACAAAGCAGTAATACTTTTATTCCCATCAGCGATACTGACGGGGCCTGACCCTTTACAAAGGAGAACGTCAGGAAAAAGGAAGAGCAGCAAGGGCGTAGGGGCCTCTCTTCTTGATGCCCCAACCCCTCTACCCTCCCTGCCAGTCAGGCCTCCAGACCCGGGGGGGACGAGGGCTTGCCCTGCAGGGGTTGGCCACCCTTGAGGGCTTCCTAGGCAAGGTCATCTGCCAGCAGAGTCGAAGGTGAGTCCAGCAAAGCTCTTCTGGCGCGGACAGCAAACGAAGGGCACGACAGGCACGTTTTCCCCTTGGTGACCAGTCCTGGGCTTTCAGCATCACACTGCAACCTCAGGGGGGGCCCTGCTGGCTCCGCCTCTCCTCCAGTGCCCTGCACACCCACATGGACACCACGGTGGCATTTCCATCGTTGAACTGAACGATGAATGGGTGGCCCTGCAGGGAAGAGAAGGAAGCTGTGACAGGCATTCCTCAGACTCTGCACGTCATCACTTTCCAAGCCCTGTTCTCAGTATTCCCCAACAGCCCTGTGAGGTGAGGGCAGCTTCAGCCCCATTTCACAGCCTAGATGACTGAGGCCCAAGGTGGAGCAATGACATGCCTGTCTAGAGCACTCGCTGCAAACCTCACATTCTGCCTGGTGCTTGGCTACCTTCTCCTGAAACTCCAGCCAGCCTGAAAGATCCCCAAGGGTGTGAGCCTATCTTAACTCCACACTGCCTGGCCCTTCCTCAGCCCAGCATCCCTCCAACAGCTGGCAGGCAAAGCCTGGCACCGGAGCTGCCAGCGTTCCTATCAAGTTGCTGCCCAGAGACCAGAGAATCATCTCATCAGGGGCTACGTCAACCCCAGTTTTCTTCTTTGTCTCCAGCCCTCCTATGAACAATCTGCGAGTGGAGGGAAGGCAAACGTGTCAGGGGGAGGACGGATGTGCTGGTGCGTGGTGAGAAGCTGGGGGCTGGGGACCGGACTCTGGAGGGGCGCTACGGCCTCCATGTGGCCCCTCAGGCTCTAACCTACTTAGCCCACAGGCAGGCCAGGTTATATGTAGTCAGCCCCCTCCCCAGCTGTCCTGAAGCGACAAGGTTCCTCCTCACAATCTTAGCGCCTCCTTGGGAGTTCCCAGGAAAGGTCAGAAAAAAGCAGGGGCAGCCATGGGATCACCCTGGCCACAGGTCAAAGGTGAAAGGAAAACTGGAAAGCATTCTCCTCCCTTCTCTTCTCCAAGTGCTTCTCTGCTAAGGGATGCTCACTTGGCAGCCTCCTCTCCTACCAAAAACTCTGTAGCCTGAGACTGAGGGAGCCACGCTGGGCGAGCAGAGAGCATGGGGGGCTCCCAGCTGCCTCCTCCCCAGGTCCCCCTGCTCCTTCTCTCCCTCCCGCTTCAGCCATCCAGCTCCGAATTCCCTGCTCCCTCCTGCTTTCTGAGCCCTTCTTGGGCCCCCTCTGCCTCCCCTCTGGCCAGGCGGGGCTTTCTTTTGAGGCAGCCTTCCTGATGAGCTCATCACAGAGCCAGGAGGGACGGGGCCAGGGCTCGGATGCCCAGACCCCACTGTGTGTGGGAGCAGTCAAGGACCAGGCTGGGGAGGGGGCGGGAGGTCAGGTCGGGCGGGTGTCCCGCAGGCAGCGCAAGCCTGAGGGGGGGCTGAGGTGGGAGAGGCCCAAGAGGGACTCTGTCTTGGCTCTCATATGTCCCCCACCCCGACACATATCATCTCACCTTATATGTGCCTGCCTAAATCAGTGCCTAGATAGAGGGGATTCTTCTTGAAGTCAGTGAGCACATTTCCTTTTCAGGAGGCTCAGAGGAGGTGACCTTGTGCCCTTCTGAAGAACAAAGGGAGAAGCTGTGCTCAGGAGCCGATGGGCCCCTCCCCTGAAGCCCGGGGTGGCACAGTGTCACTTTCCCAGAATGCCCGGTGACTTTGGGGGCCATATGCTCCATCTCTGTTATCATCTGTTCAGGAACAAGCAGAGCAGAACCGCAGGAGGGGAGAGTGCAGCGTTCCTCCAGTTACAGGAAGGCTGCTGGCTACACTGCAGGAAGCATTTCGCCCAGGTGCACCGGGAGGCTGACGAGGAGAGGGGCAGCATCCACCGCTCTGGTGGCGACTCTGCCCCTTTCCTGTCCTCCCTGACTGGGAGGTGACCCCCATCTCCTGTGTACCCCTGATGCTTTACACCACCCTGCACGGGAGTGACCGAGACAAGTGGTTTTGTCCCCAGCCACTGTTGATGGGTTTGGGGGGCATGAGAAGGGGAATCATAAAGGGAGAAAGAGAGGAGACAGAGACAGAGACAGAGACAGAGATGGAGGGGAGACCCCAGCCTCTCTAGGCATCCTGGGCTGTGACAGAAGAATGTGGGAGCTGTAGGCTGCCTGGTCCACCATCTGAATGGGCACGCAGAGAAAGCCAGTATGTGGGGAGTGAGAACATGGAGAGTTGTACAGAGGGAAACAGGAGCTGAGATGGCACTGGAGACCCTGGGGGCCATGATAGCCTGGCAGCATCTCTGCCAACAGTGTCCATGCACACCTCACGGTCTGGGGTGGAGGCACTAAGTCCTAAGTCACATAGGTGAGCACAATAATCTCCACTTTGCAGATGAGGAAACAGAGGTCACGGTTGACCTACCCCATCTCCCAGAGCTCGACTGGATTACAAGTCTCTATAACCCAAACCTACTGCCTGGGGCACTCCCTGGGCTGAGCTGGGGTAGGCAGAGCCTGATTGCAATTCCCCCTTGCCTTGTTTCTGCCATGGGATTCAGGCCTGCCTGGCCAGAGGGGGACTGAGACAGCAGGTCCTGACCCCTGTGTCACCCCTGGGACATCCTGGGAGAGTGGTGTCAGGGTGGCAGATCACTCTTACTTGACTCTGCCCCCTCCCATCAGCCCTGGGTGGGAAGCAGGGAAAGTATACCGTCACCCCATTTTACAGAAAAGGAAACTGAGCACCGGGGAGGGGACGTGACTGGTTAGGTGCTGGAGCTTCTGGTTGCTACTCTGGTACGTTCTCAGGGCTTGACTGCATCCCCTGGGACCCTGACAGCGCACGCGCTCCCTTTCCTCCCTGGAGTACAGCAGACACTCCTCCGGTCCTGTGATGCACACGATGCAGGTGCTCCTCATGACCTTAATGAGCAAACGAAATCTTAAGGACAATTCCGGGAGAAGCATGAAGATCACTCGGCCACCCCGAGGTGCCTGAATTCCCAGGTGGCTCCTGACAGGCCTGAGCAGATGCCTGCAACAGCCAAGATGCCTGGAGACCGCTGGAAACTGCACACCGGATAATACCGAGTCCAGCACCATGGATTGAGTGCTGTGTGCCAGACCCTTGCCAAGGGCTTTGTTCTCACTTTCCCACCGATCGCCATGCTCACTCTGGAGGCGCACACAGCCCCCTCGCAGATGAGGAAACAGACGCTCAGGGACCTGTGCAAAGTCACGCAAGTGAGGGCTGAGCTGGAACCACAACGTGGGTCTCTTGACTCCAAATGCCATGCTCAGGACCACATGCTCTCCTGCACCTGCAACAGGAGAGCTGACCTCACAGCCCTTCTGGGGGTCTGTGTGTGGTCCGGAGAGGGCTGCAGCCCCTTGAAGCCAGACCCTCCTCTGCATCTGGGTAAATGCACATCTCCCCCTAGGCAGAGAAATCCAGATGTGGACAAACTCGCAGCCCCCTCCGGCTCCAAGGATCAGCGGATCCCATCTCCAGGACACCCACATGCTGCTTGTCGAGAGCATCCTACACCCCCGGTGACGGCCCCAGACACCCAGGCCTCTGCCACCCACATGCAGAGTGTGTCAGCGGTCACTCCGCAGAGGCTGGCAGGGCGCATGCAGGCTGGAGCCGCTGAATGTTCTCACTGGCCTCATCACCAGGTAGTGGGAGCCACTTTCATTTCCCGAATTCTCTCAGGGCCAATTGCAACAATTAAACCGGCGAGTGTTGAAGTATAATGGCCCACAAACTTCGCCACAGAAGGTGGAGACATAATGAAGGGAAAAGGATGGCACTGGAAGACGTAGGATGGATCCAAAAGGCGGGCACAGGGGAGAGTGAGAGAGATGAGTCAACAACAAGCAAAGCCGGCAGCATCACCGGGTGCAGACCTCCCACCACAGGGCCGAGGGGCAGATCATGCCCGTGCACTAACTCGTGAAGAGAAACTAGAGTGTTCAGTACACCCTCCTTCACTTGGGCACTAGCCTCCAGGGCTTCGCTAGAGTTTGGCCCTCTCCTTCTGTAATAATGCCCCTAATTTTTGCCCACCCGTGTCACTGTGATGAGATGCCTTCCTGATGACTGATGGCAGGACCCTCCCCATGTGGACAGCGCTCCATGCTTCTGCCAAAGGGGGCAGGGAGAGGAGGGGTCCAGGGCTCCACCATGAGGGCAGGAGGTGGACACTCCGAGCCTGCTGTGGAGAAGTACCGCCTGAGGTTGATGTGTCTGGACTCCCAGGCCAGTGCTCATTCACTGACACCTCACTCTCTGCCCTTAGTTGGGCTTCGAGTTTCTTCCCAAATAGGAATTTACCTATTTGGGGTCTCTATAGTCTCTTCTCTTGTATAACCTCCTAAAGAACTTCCTGCATGTGAATCATTTAAGGACTTGCTGGTGTGGGTGCCTGCCCGGTGCAGCGCCTGGCAGGTCGCAGGCCCTCAGTTGGCCGTGGGCCTGAGGCAGGAAAAAGTGACCTGCCTGTCCTCTCTGTCTGCATCTATTCATCGAGCCCTTTTTGTGGGCCAGGCCCCGGCTGCCTTACAGGGCCCGGAACCCAACCATCACCCCCTTTACACACAAAGGAGACTGAGACGCCGATAAATGTGACCTGGGGCAAGGTCACAGAGCTAGAAAGTGGCAGGGTTAAGGGCTGAACCCAGCGGAGGACAGCACACTACTCTGCTCACTGGGGGCAGGCACAGTGAGTTTTAAATTCCTACTTTTTAAAAGAATATATGGTACATTATTATTATTTTTTTTTTGCAGTACGCGGTCCTCTCCCATTGAGGAGCACAGGCTCCGGACGCGCAGGCTCAGCGGCCATGGCTCACGGGCCCAGCCGCTCCGCGCCATGTGGGATCCTCCCGGACAAGGGCACGAACCCGCGTCCCCTGCATCGGCAGGCGGACTCTCAACCACTGCGCCACCAGGGAAGCCCTGGTACGTTATTTTTAACTAGTAATTTTTTTTTTTAAACTAGTAATTTTTAACTGACAAACTGAAATGACAGTGGCCAAAAGGCAAACTGTGTCCTCCCCGCTCAAAGCTGTGTCCGGCACAATCAAGTAATTGATTTAATGATCAGCAAATCTATTAAGTATTATATTATGCCTGTTTTATAGGTGAGGAAGCTAAAGCACAGAAAGATTAAGGAATCTGCCCGAGACCACGGTGCCTGAACGTGGTGTTGTCTCCAGAGCCCGGGCCTCAGCCATCACGTTGTCCTTCCTCGTCACTGCCAGGGCTGGGGGAGGGTGGCATCCACCCTGCAGGACAGCGTGCCCTCAGAGCAGGCGCCGGCTGGTCCCTGTTCCTTCTCTTTGGGTCTAGATTCTAGAGAAGCAGGAAAATGAAGACCCAGGGCCTGGAAGAAATTTTCCAGGGCTATGGAGACCACACCCTAGACATAAGGCTGGAAATAATAAATAGGATGCCTGGCGGCAGACTGCACCCCAAACCTAAGGTCTGCTCTGTGGGGCCTTTCTTCATGTCTCCTCTCAAGAGGGTCCATCTCTCCCAGAACAAGAGCATACCCTTGTTCTACTGTGTATTATTATCATTTGAGCCCACCTTATCCTAGCACAGACTGGAAGCCTCGAGGGCAGGGCAGTGCTAATCACACAGGAACTGCCAAGAAAAGTCAGCTGGACTGACAGGTAAGTTACACTGCTTCCCAGGAGCCTGAGGCTAGGCTGAGAAGGGCCGTAGGTTGGGTGGGCAGGCCTGGGGAGAAGGCTTCACAAGCTGAGGCTGCTCTAGGCTCTCTGGACCACAGGATTCCTCTCTCTCAGGATGAAGACCAGGCCACCAGGTACCTCCTTTCCCGCCAAGGACGCCACACGGGACAGAATGCCAAGGACCCACGAGCTCATTCAAGTAAGCAAGCCCAGCCCAGTTACACTCCAGCTAAGTCCAAAACAAGAAGAGTCCAAAACACACTCAGGCGAGCCGCAGGGCCAGGCCTGTCATGAGGCAGGTGTCTGTAAGAGGTGATCTGAGAGGCTGGAGGGGCCCCAAGGTCAACGTACTGCCCATCACTTCACCTTTCTGCACTGGGCCTGCCAGCCTTACTTGAAGGCTCTCTGCATGTCCCTTTAGGATCCAGCCCTTGCGGCAGGGGTAAAACACTTCAGTCCTTCTCGGCGATATGGAGGTGCGGTAGGATAGGACGGGACCTCAGAGACCAGCAGGGCTGTAGAGTGTGAGGTGTGCTGGGGCTTCCACACATGTTTCATTCAAATCATTAAGATATTTTAAGCTGTATTTGTTTAAAAAAACTAATTAAAAAATAATATATACACTCAACTATGTTCAACTCTAAATGTTACCCTGAATATTGGCAGTGTGTTACCCAGCACTGTGATGGTAACTGATTTTCTGCAGCTCTTAGGACAGGCGGTCTGCTTGTTAGATCTGTGCATATTACCGACTGCTCATACATGGGCCGACACCTAGGAAGGTTGTGGTGGTGCACTGGGCATCTAAAAGAACTCAGGGCTGTGACATCCACTCACATTGTGTGTAGGTATAAAACTGTGTGAGCACACCAGAGCCAGTGCACTGAGCCCACGAAGCACATCTGCTCAGTGGCCCGGTGCACGATGCCCAGACAGCGGTGTGGGTCAGGCCTGCTCTGAGTTTCCAGGGGCGTCAGCTCCTGCAAGCTTTGAGTCCCTCTTGTCTGACCTGTAGATTTACCGTAAGCAATTCATATGAACAGCTGCTAGCTACCGTCAGCAACTAAACTCTAAAATAAAACTTTTCTGCTATTCCTTTTTAAAGCCTCTATTGGGCTTAAAAGATGCCTAAGCTGAGAGGGCAACTGGTGAGTCAGGATTTCCTTGATATGGGGCTCCTGAAACAGTATCAGAGATAAGTGGAAGACGGATGCAGATATTAGACTATAACCATCACCTATGACCCTGGCTCTCAGATGCTTGTGTCCTTCAAGAGAAGTCTCATGGACGCCTTTCTAAAGAAGTAAGTGTCTACAATGAATACTTACACATTCATGCTAAAAAAAACACTACTTTTTCCCTATATTAGTATTGAGATCCTGCATTAATTTTACATAATAAAACGCATTCCACTGCTACAGATTTAAAACTAGCAATCTAATTCTCTACTTACTCTGGAGATAACTTCAGATTAGAGAAGTTAAATAATTTTTGAAAAAATGCACATATGTCCAGTGTCTGCTAAACGGCTGACAAGTGCCAGGGCAGTGGGCAGCCTTTATAATATTAATTACATGAGATAACAACCCATGATCATCCCTGGGGTCAACACTTCCTGCTTCCTTCCAGGCTGGGTGTGCCCGAGCTAAACAACAGCGGGAGTCAGGGAAGGAGGTGGCTGGGATTGTGGCTGCAGGGCAGCCCCCAGGCACAACTCAGCAGGGAGAAGCTGAGGCACCTCCACAGCAATTCTTCCATCTGTCCCTGTGTGGGGTAAGGCACGGAGCCCTGGACTGACAGTCAACAAGCCTTCTCTCACCAGCCCAGGAGTCGTGAGAGCTTAGGAAGGGCCACAATGGCCTCACCTATAAAAGAGAAACTATTCCAGGGGAACCTCCATTGCCCTGGCTTCATCCTTCCACATGGAGGGACCTGTGTTGTTATCACACCCCTCAGTCGTGTCCCCAGGGGGAGGCGTGGCAATGTTGGGAGGAAGCACGGAGCAGGCCCGGCTCAGGAGTCTCTTGCCCACAGGGAGGCTGCGTTCTGGCCTGCCCTCTCCTGGTAAGCTTCCAGGCAGGCTGTTCACCTCTGACTGGGCTCTGCGGTAAGTTCTCAGGAGGGCCCCTCGGGCCACCCACGTAAGCGTGCCCTTCAACTCAGATTTTACAGACGTAGGGGTGATGCTTCCTTTCTGTCATTTCCTGAGCCTTATTTCTCAGCTGGCGTTGAACACAGGGAGGCTGCTAGCTGGCCTCGTCACCCAACCAAATCCCCCAGCTCTCTCTGCCTCTGGGGTCGGGTGGGAGATTGCTTGTCTGCAGACAGGGGTTCACAGATACACCCTGGGCAGTGCGAGGGGAGGCTACTATCCCCCCAGGTAGAATGCATGCAGGGGAGCGGCAGTAAGATGAGGGTGTGAGCCTTGCCTATCAGCTAGTGTGGAATCTGCCTGTCTGCCCAGCCCAGCCTACCTGGGCCAACGCCCCGGCTGCGGAACTTTCCAAGGTAAGGCGTTTGTTCTGAGACTGTGCTTTCTCAGCCTCTGATTCCTAAAGCTTTTCCACGGCTGGGGTTGGGGGTTCCCTTCTAGCCCTTCATTTTCTTTTAAGACCTCAGAAATGATTTGCGGCTGTGACATGCCATTTCCATCGACCTTCCTGAGTTTATCTTCACAACTGCTATAGAAATAGATGTTTCTTCCCAAATATTCAATTATTAGCAGCAAATTGCTTACCTCCAGCCATCCTAGACTGTACACAGGCATCTAAGGGGGGGTCAAGGCACTCTCCACCTTTCACCTAAGCAGATCTATGTGTTCCTACACAAAGTAATTGTTCAGAAAATGGCCAATCGAGAGAGCAAGATGTTTCCAGAGGTCTCCGCAAGTCATTCTAGGGCCTGTCCTTACAGGGCAGCCACAGGACTCGAGCAGTGCGGTATGGGAGGGGGCACAGAAGACTGCAGTGGGCCACCATGAGGGGTAAACATGCAGATGCCAGCACTCATGAGTTTGTGTCGGAGGAAGCTGACCCATTTGGGTGGCAGAATGGTGCCACTGGCCCACTTAGGGGGGGCTGTGGTGGCTGCCCTGTAGGAAACTCAGACAGGACTCGGGGGAACAGCAGGGAGAGTGCTGGCTCCCCCTCGCAGTCTCAGGCTGAGCAGATACCTAGAGAAGTCAGGACCTGAGGGTGCCAGAGGGAGGCGGAGGGGCCTCGCTCCAACAATGCTGAGGGCTCTTGTCTGAGAGGCTGAGTCTGCAGGTCCGAGCAGTGAATATGGGGGCCACTTACAGGCATCTGGACGTTCAAGGTTCGTCTTTCGGTGTAATGGCTGTGTGGTGGTGGGGATTTAAAGACACAATGCTCAAAAGGATGGATTCTTTCCAGCCCTCTTTTTTTCTTACCTCTTGAGATTTGATGTTTAAACTCTGAGACCTTGGCTCTGTGTGTGTGTGTGTGTGTGTGTGTGTGTGTGTGTGTGTACACACATATGTGGGCATGTAAGCATGCAGAAGGGGAAGAAAGAATGAGACCCAGCACGATTTCTGGCACACAGCAGGCAGCTCAGTAAGCTTGTTGAACAAAACAGAACAAAGTGATTCGACAGTGAGTGAATGAAGAGATGGGGAGAGACTAAGTCTAAAAGCCCTCCCTCTACAAATTCCCAGCCATGCCAGATAAAATGGAACATTTTCCAAAAAGCATACTAGATGAACTTGTAAAAAAGAAGGAAATCTGCAAGTGCCAAAAATGAAGAGGGAACTGAAAACCAGAATTATAAGTGTGTGCGTGGAGGTCTTGTAGCCCTAAGGGAGGCTATCAGTTCTAGGAATGTAGGACCTGGAAAGTATGAAGAACTAAGTGGACACAGGAGACAAGGGCCACCTGGGGAGCTGGCCTGAGACCCTGAGCAAAACTGGGACTGCAGAAAGCGTGAGCCAGAAAAAGTCTGCCCATCAGCAAAGGGGATGCTGTGTGAGGTGGCTCTGAGCCTCGTGCACTTTGGAGTTCAGTGTACCACTACTGTGGTCTCAGAACACAAGGCTGCTCATAAACTAATGTAACATTGATATTGATCTAGCAATACTCTGGAGTATCTCTCAGGAGCATGAAAAAACATTCTGGGGAAATACTTCGGGAATTCAGTAATTTCCACAGTACTAAGCCCCATTCAGTATGAGCTTACAATAAAACTTCCAAAACGTGTGAGGAAACAATTATCCATGGACAGGAGTCAGCAGACACAACACACAGGAAGATTAGAGCTCTCAGAACCAAGGTGACAGAAGAATAATTGGAAAGGAAATGTAAAATGATGTACAGTTGAAAAGACTGAAGGCATAAAAGAAGAAATTGAAACACTAAGAACAAGACATTATAAAAAAGAGAAGAGAGATTTGAAAAAGAATCAAATATAACTTACAGAAATAACACATATAGTGACTGGAAAGAACAAAACAAATTCTCCATAGATGAGCCAGATAGCAAGCTGAATATAGCAAGGATAGATTTAGTAAGCTGGAAGAATGGTTTGAGAAAATTACCCAGAGCACTAGTCAGTAATGAGAGATAAACAAAAAATAATTTTTTTTAATGTGAAGGAGAAAGACCCAGAGGAAGGAATGAGAAGAGATGGGACACTGTTGGGTAGGGTCAATATCCAAAGAGACAACAGCTGAAAATTTTGAGAACTGATGAAAGATATGAATTTTCAGATTCAAAAATCATAATGATCTCCAAGTAGAATAACTATAACAAAACCTATACCTAGACAAATTGTAGGGAAACTGAAGGATACCAGGAAAAGAGATGTTAAAAGCAACCAGAGAGACAGGCATATCTCTCACAAAGGGCAGCAGCTGAGCAGCTGGCAGATTCTCACCAGCAAGTGTAGAAACCAGAGGACAACACAGTATCTTCAATGCCCTGGGAAAAACTGTCAATCTAAACTTCTAAACCCAATTTAACTAACAACCAAGAGTTAGGGCGGGACTTCCCTGGCAGTCCAGTGGTTAGGACTCTGTGCTCTCACTGCCGAGGGTCTGGGTTCAATCCCTGGCTGGGGAACTAAGATCCCACAAGCCACGCAGCGCAGCCAAAAGAAAAAAGAGGGCAAAGTGAAGACAATCCTAGAACAAAAACTCAGTTTTACCCTCACTGACAGAACTCTTAATATACTTCCAAAAGGAAAAGAAACCTCAGAAGGAGGAAGTAGGATGCAACAGGAATAAGGAACACATAACTGCTAAACACATGGATAAATCTCAGTAAGTACTGATTACACAAAATGACAACAAAAGTAATGACTAATTGTGAGGATCTAAAATCAAAATGACGATGAAATTCTGGACATGAAAGAAGGGACTGATCAGAAACTCTTAGGGCCCTTATGTCCGGGGGAGAGAGGCTGTGGCAGAGGCTGCTAGCTGCCTCTCAATAACCATTCCCCTTTCTTCCTTAGTGATACAAATCCTGATTTTAATAAGGAACAGTGTCACCCAGCAAAGCAGCTGCATGCCCAGACTCCCTTGCAGCTAGTTTTGGCCAATGCCATGTGAGCACATATGCTGTGTGCCAATCCCCAGAACTGTCCTTAAATGAAGGGGTATTTCTACTGCCCTTCCTCATTCCTGTTGTCTGGAGCTCAAATGCCCCTTGACTGGAAAGATGGAAGGAACTGCAAGCTAGTCTGGGCACCCTACTTCCTGCCTTCCTTTATATGTATGGGGAATACCCTGCTGTCTTACTTAAGCTGCTGATTGTTTTAATCATGTGCAGCTAAAGCCAATTCTACCTAATATAAAGATGAGATTGAACCTAAGGCTGAGTATTGTTGGGGAGGGGCGTATATTTAGTGATTAACCTTAGGCTTTGCTAAATTAAGTTAGAAACTCAGGGATAATAAGAGGCTAGAAATAGAATATAATATCTAAACTACTGGAAAGAATAAAAAGGAAGAAAAAAATTAATCTAATAGAGTGAAGAAAGGAGAAAAAAGAAGTCAAAAAAGCATTGTAGAGAAGAAAGTACAAAACAGGATAGTAGAAAAAAAAATTCAGGTGTATCAATATACAATAAATATAAATGAATAAACTAATCAACTAAAAGAGAGTCTCAGATAAAATTAAAAACATCAACAGCAAAATGCAGAGATTCACTTAAAACAAAATAACACAGAAATGATGAAAACAAAGGGATAGGAAAACATATAGCAGACAAATACTAACCAAAAGAAGACAGCATAGGTATGTTAATATCAGACAAAAATAAAATTTCAAGCAAAATATATTAGAGGTAATGAGAGTCACTACATAAAGATAAAAGAAACGTTTTAAAATGAAGATACAGCATTTTGACATAGGCATCTAACATCACTGCCTTAAAGCAAATACTGACAAAAGTGCAAGGAAAAACAGACAAAGCCACACTAATAGTGAGAGATTTTAACACAGCTCTCTCAGGAATTGATAAATAAAGCAGGTAGAAAATCAGTAGGGCCTCAAAATATTTAAGTAATGCAATTAACAAATTTGACCTAAAGGATGTAAATAGGACACCACATTCAACAACTAGAGAATCACATTCCTTTCAAGCAAAGAGAGAACACTGAAAAAAAACAAAACAAAACAGTGTAGTAAGGGCGTTTCAACAAATAACA
Organism: Aethalodelphis obliquidens; assembly: GCF_003676395.1. Classification (NCBI taxonomy): domain Eukaryota; kingdom Metazoa; phylum Chordata; class Mammalia; order Artiodactyla; family Delphinidae; genus Aethalodelphis; species Aethalodelphis obliquidens. Next base: position 14,548,310 of record NW_020837970.1, on the reverse strand, counting down.
AAGATCTGATACTATACCAACCATGTTCTCTGACCATGGTGCATGAAAAGTAGACAACAATCACAAGATAACACAACACCACTATGTACAAACAAAAAATACTTCTAAATAATTCGTTGGTCAAAAAAGAAATCCTAATTGAAATTGGGAATTACTTAGAACTGAATGACAACAAAAACACTACATATAAATATTTGTGGGATGCAGCTAAAGTAATACTTAAAAGGCAATTTATAGCTTTATATGGATATATTAAGGAAAAGAAGATTGGAAATTTACAAGCTAAGTGTCCAATTCAATAAATTACACACAGAACAAAAAGTAAATCCAAAGGAAACATAAAACAGCAAATAATAAAGAACACAAAGGAATTAGATATCAAAGAGATGATCAAATCAATAAAATACTGGTTCTTTAAAAAGATTAATAAAGTAGACTAACTGACAAAAATGGTAAAAAGAGGACACAAGGAAACATCATTAGGAATGAAAAAAGGGCACATAACCACAAATCTGGGAAAAATTTTAAAATAATAAGGGCATATCATATGACTGATATGAGGCCAACATAGCTGAAAATGCAGTGTGATGACTCATCAGGAGAGAAAGAGAGAGAGAGAGAGAGAAAGAGGGAAAGAGAGAAAGAGAGAGAAAGAGAGAGAGAGAGAGAGAATGTGCGTGTGAGTGATGGTAGGGGCAGTGGGAAGGGTGATAATGGTGGCGACTGGGAGGTGCCAATGAGAAGTGACAAATAATCACCCTGGCAGGTGAGTCACAGGTTTCGAGCCCTGGCATCACACTTTTAACTTTTCAAAACACTTCATATCCATTGTCTCATCTTATTTCAAGAAGCATCCAATTAAGTAAAGGCTGCTACCTCTTAAAATTCATTTTAGTAACAGCTTTTCTAGTTTCTTAATAAGGAAAAACAACCATTCACACAAAGACTGAAGCTCAAGTGGAGATTTTCTGATGTTACCAAATCAACAAGAAACATAGAGGAAAAATTGCTAAAGATACCAGATGTCAAACTTTTGGGTAAATAACTTTAACTGAAGTGCCATCTTGTTTTTTTTTTTTTTTTTCTCTTTACTGTTTCCAGCTGTGATGCTCCCGTTTTCTGAGCCTCACCCTATTTAGTAGACAGGGTTACTTACTGGGGGGGTGAGTGTGAGGGAGCCAAAGGGGTGGGCTCGGGCAGCCCTTTTGGAAAATTTGAAATAAAAGCTTAACAAAGGTCAAAGCTACCAGGCCTAGTCTATAAAATACAGGATTGAAAATTACCAGTTACTCCAGAGTTTCTGCTATCAGCCATCATTTCCATTTGAATCTGTCCCCTCCTTTTTTTTTTCCTAAGGAAATCCACAAACAGGAAGCGAACCATTTGAAAATTCTGATCATTTTGTGTCCCAGCAGCAAATATAAATCATCAATAGAACCCACTTTTAGCCTTGAGTAATATTTTCTAAAACAAAACACAAAGAACCTGTGGTACTTAACTATTCTGTTATTGATTTACTGTGGTTTGCAAGGTAATGTTGAAGAAAATTAAATGTACGGAAAGCTGAAATGCGTTTTCTGTGGCAGCGAGCGGTGTGGCCTGTGTCTTCTGAGGCGGTGTCACTGGCCGTGCGCAGAAGGAACGAGAAAGGGGTGCACTTCATCTGGCTACAGATAAGCTGGCGATGGCCTTCCCCGCAGAGCTGTGTGAAACCAAGTCTGTTTTCACCGTTAAGAAGGACAAAATTATTTAGGTACAAACTTGCTGCTTCTGGTAGTTATGCTCCCGTTTACAGAGAGACCTCAACTCAATCAAATCCAGTACGGATGGATTGAGAGGCTTCTGTGTGTCTGGCTCTAACCCTGGTTTTTAGAGTCAAAAGACTCTCCCTGGCACATTCATGCCTTATTTGGTCCCCTCAGAAAAGTAAAAACAACTTCAACAAATAATAATTCAAAATAATTTTACGCTAATTATTGATTCAAGAGCAAAGTGGTCATATTGTTTCAAACTTGGGCATCTGCATGCAATGTTATCAAGCAGTATATTTCCTATTTAGTGAAATGGTCTGTTTTCAAATCTAGAGGCACTTTACATACCTACAGGCCACTGTAAATTTGACTCCCTTACTTAAGACTAAGAATCTGAAAGTTACAGTAAAACTCGAACACTTTACTTTTAGCTAGTCCCTCAAGCCTTTATTCAAGTCCATTTTTTTGTAGTTTAGACTAGTGCTTACACACTTACTATCTGGTTTCCCAATCTAAAGCACAAAATAGAAGAGGAAGAGGGGAGGGCTGTTAGAAAGGGGAACGAGGGCAGGAGTACTAAGTGACATCTATTAGCAACACTGCAAAACAAGAACAAAACCAAAGAACCAGCTTGGGGTCAACCAGTGCAGGGACAAGTGGCCCTCCACGTGTTAACATCAGGAGACACTAGGACAGCAGAACGCAGCAAACAGACTGTTCGTGATGATGGTCTAAAGAACATTTTCTAAAAAGCCAGACCCTGATGCATGTAATCCGTTTAAAAGGATAGGGAAGTGTATATAATACATTTAAAACCTCTTGCCTATAATCTTTTTTAAAAGTTTTGGTTTTATAAGGAATAAGCCTCAGTTATCTGAATAATATCCTCCCTTGGAAGTAGCTCACTTACTGAAGGTGGTGAATAGAAGACTTGCTGCTCTTTGAGTTTTGGAAGGTCAATATTAAACAGGGGAAAGCTCACACTCCGTCTGGCCGCCTTTCAGCAGCACCGTGCGATGTCACCTGGCAGACAAGCCTTCAGAGCCTCTGAACTCAGTAAAGACATATGGGGCCACTTAGGCCCCAAGTTTATCTTGGCTTCCTTTGGAGAGAGTTTGATTACTTCTAAGATTTATAGTCAAAGCAGAAGGAGAAAAGAAATACCTCACAGAGCAGATTTATAACCTCATCTTGTTTTTATAATCACATTAGGGATGACATCCTATGACAGAATCTTGGAATGACTACAGGGCAACTTGGAAACTCGGTGCCAAGTTTTATATTTTGGGGTTTGGAGCATTTTGTACTTGCAAAGGTCAGGGAGGAAAGGACCAGGGAAATGAGCCAGGGGACGGTCAGAGAGTGAGTGTCAGCTGGTCCAATTTTCTGTGTCAACTCTGAAAATTAGGTAAACAATGACAAACCAGGCTTTTAAAATGAACTTGTCACTTCTGGTTCTCTTGATACAAGGTAACATTTTTCAAGTCCTGGTAGCCCTAAAGACAGATTTAACCCCTGAGAGGTTTATGTAAGTGTTCTAAAGTCCCCACATCTAAACAAAAGGTTTAGTCCGACCCTATCACCCTTAAAAGAAAAACTAATCATCCTTGAAACTTAAATATGCTTCTCCTAACAATTAAGCGGACGTTGCCTAGAGCCAAAGGTCCAGTCTTCTGCAGGACAGTCTCAGCAACTTGATTTTTTCTTTCTGTCATCTCGTTGGCTCTCCAGACCAGCTCAACCCTTCAACATGGTCCCTTGATCTTTCAACCACTGTTCTCAGCAGGTACTGGTTCTCCCTACACCAACTCAGGGGAGCACAGACTCTGTCCTGGGTCCACCCCGCTTCTCTGCTGTTATGAAGACATCGGGTAGAAGAACTGCTCTGGCCTACAATTTGGCTGCGACAAGCTCCCTGGTGGGGAGGGGGACAGATCAGTGAATCCTTCTAACAGCTGCCCTTAGTGGCTTTGCTCTAAGGATATTTATTCAGTTTGAATACGTTGATTTGGAGAGAAAAATACATATATGTATTTACCAGCGGCTGAGTAGAGCTTTTCATTCCACAAAGTGCTTTCAACCTCATCATCTAATTCAAGTGTCACAGTAATCCCACGAAGTATCAGGATGGCATTACTGTCACTACCTATTTGTGGATTTGAAAACTAGGTTCAGAGAAGTGATTTGGCTAAGGTAGAGTTGGGATCTGAACTGGACATCAGCTCTAAAGCCTGTGCCTTTTGTTACAATATGTTCTTGTTTTGTTTGTTAATATGTTATGTTATATTATTACATATAATAACAGCAATATAATAGCCAACAGTTGTGAGCACCTAACCGTGCCAGATACTAATTAGGTGTTTTCATTTACAGCATTTCACATGATTCCCCAGCCCTGTCAGAAGTAGATGTGAGCTTATTTTACAAGCAAAGACACTGATGTCCCTAGGTGCTAAGGACTGCACTTCAGGCTGAAATCTCAACACTGGGCTTGAACCCGGGTTCTTGGACCTCATGTGTCACTCTTTCCCCACACTCTACAACTGGCAGAAACAACCCCCCACCCCCCAACAAAGCACAAATACCATAGTCTGCCCTGGATCAAAGTATAAAATAGGTCTTTTAAGGTCCTGTGACCCCCCCAGTCTTTGCCTCATCCCTAAATTCGAAAGCCTTTTTCCTTTCTGATGTAGAAGAGTCTCCTTTTCCAAAGTGTTCCAAGCTTCAAAATTACCTCTGCCGCCAGCTAACTGTTGAGAAGAAAACCATCTGATTAAATCAACTCACAGGATGGTATGAATAACCACAGGCAGGTAATTCACCTGTGGTTCCTAGGAGCCTGTGGATTTCATTCTCTACAGTGAAGCTCTTTCCCCCCTCGCTCTGGGAACTCTGTGCTCTGTAAAACAAGGAGAACAGGACCAACTGCACAGGAAGCCTGTGTGTATGAAATTCCTAGCACATAGGCTATCCTGGAAGCAGCCCTACAGTCATGACTATCAGTGGCTTAGACTTGGCAGTTCTTATCATACTTCTTTTCTAAGGAAATTTTTGTAATACCTAACATGTGTTCAATGCTAAATCTGGAAGACACCAGACCAGCTCCCCTGATAGCTGCACACAGTACGGGTGGACGGGCAGAGGAGGATGAGGGGTCTTGCTCTCCATGTATTAAAGACTCTCACCACTCACTGAGCGGCCCCTCCCCTGAGCCTCAGGCCTAAAGACCTAACTCACTCCTCCATTTAAAACAGGAATGAGCAGACTTCCCTGAGTTCAGAATTCCGTGTAACTAAAACACAAAATAGAAAAAAGGAAACCCAACTGTTGCACTCGTGCACAGCCTATAGACAAGACAGCAGTGCCCTCAGACAGCATTTCAAATACAGTTTATTAGTGTGTGATATGAAAAGGGTATTTTTATTGCATGATATAATGCAATGGGACCTTGGGCACTCTGTGGAAAGACCTCACACTCAGAAGTGTAATGAACCCGTAGTCCCCAAAACATTATACTGTACATTAACCTATCATTAATGGCACATTAGGGCTAGGGGCATTGCACGCTTGCTGGTCAGGGCTCCATCAGGACAGTGTTGAGAAAACCACACAGTCTTCCCAGGCTTAAAACAAATAGAGAAAATAAATATTCCTGATGTCTACAGGCAGCTTTAATGGAAGTTCAATCCCAGCTCTGCCCTGTAATTTACAAGCCTGCTTTTTTAAGAGAGGAAGACACACAACTGAACAAGAGAAGAAAACGAGCCTCTTGCAGTCCACCCGCAGCTACTGGCCCTGCAGCTCAACACCGGCTCAGCAAGGTCACGAGCAGACCGGCACCTCTGGTAGTAGCGTAAAAGCTGCCTGCAAGACATCCAGGCCTGGACTGTAGCCGACAGAGGTAAACGGCGTCCTGGAGATTGTGCGCCTACGGGCCTCACTCTCTAGATGGGGAAATCAAGGTTCAAAAAGATGAAGGAAGAGACAACCTATCCAAAAGAAAAATGGTCAAAGTATGTGAAAAAAATACAAATGGCCAACAAACACATCTGGAAATGGCCAAAATGTTCTATGGCAGGGTCCTGGTTAAATAAATATGGACCATCTATATAATGGAACACCATGCAGTATTAAAAAGAACAAGACAGACTTCATGTGATATGGAAAGATCTTAAAGAGAAAAAGTAAGGTACAGAACAATAAAATTAAAAATTCTAGAAGGACACAAGTTACTGTTAACAGTGCTTAACTCTAGAGAGTGGGGCTGGGAGCTTATTGTATATCCTTCTGTACTATTTTAATTTTTTTTTTTTTTTTTTTTTTTTTTGCGGTATGCTCCGGACACACAGGCTCTGGACGCGCAGGCTCAGCGGCCGTGGCTCACGGGCCCAGCTGCTCCGCGGCATGTGGGATCTTCCCGGACCGGGGCACGAACCCGTGTCCCCTGCATCGGCAGGCGGACTCTCAACCACTGTGCCACCAGGGAAGCCCTATTTGAATTTTTAAACATAATTTTAACACTAGTTTTAGAAAGTCAATGATGAGAGCAGGAGCAAACGTTCTGGGGAACTTTGTATTTCCTAACTTCTATGCTAAGTGCTTTGTGTGCTTTATCTTGTCTGGATTTTCACAAAAACAGAAACTGTAAGTTGGTCACTGTTATCCCCTTTCCATGAAGTGGGAACTGAAGTTGCGAGGGGTGAAATCATTTATTCAAGGCGACCCTCTTACCCATCCACTTTCTATAAGGAAACAGAGTATTTGTAAAATAGAGAAAAATCTGGGCTTCCCTGGTGGCGCAGTGGTTGAGAGTCCGCCTGCCGATGCAGGGGACACGGGTTCGTGCCCCGGTCCGGGAGGATCTCACGTGCCGCGGAGCGGCTGGGCCCGTGAGCCATGGCCGCTGAGCCTGCGTGTCCGGAGCCTGTGCTCCGCAACGGGAGAGGCCACAGCAGTGAGAGGCCCACGTACTGCAAAAAAAAAAAAAAAAAAATAGAGAAAAATCTTTCCAGACTCTGATGCAGCCCAGGACCACCTTCCTGGAGACAGCTCGCCAACCCCAGCAGAGATCGAGGAGGTAGGCAAGACAAAAGGCCGCTGGCTCCGACTGCAGTTGAATCAAATTTCTGGAAATATCTAGTCTCCACATCACAAAAGGGGATGGGGCCTAGGGACCCCAGGCTACATACACTGTTCAAGTAAACAATGCTTGGCAACCAGTTCAAACACAGGAAGGGAAGTATTCCCCTAATTAAGCACGAATCAATTTCAAAGGAAACCCAGACGCTGCTCCATGAAGAGGTAGCTGTCTGGGACCAGCAGAATCACAAGGTGAGAGTGGGGGCCAGGAAGGATGGGGCAGCTGCACACCTTAGGACTATCTGTGCCAAGTTTCAACGTTGCTGCAGCAAGTTTGCTCTGTTTTCTCATTCCTCCATTCTTCCCAATAGAAGAGTCTTGTTATTTTTGGGTAACAGACTTTGCAGCAAAATTTTAAAATGCTAGATTTCATTTGTCCTAGGGTCTGCCAGTACACGCTGTAATTAAAATGTTGATCAGTAAACAGTTTAAATATATGGCAGACAATGCAGTTAGAGCCTACTGTTAGGTCAATATGTGATTTAGATTTGCCATTTAAAAAATCTCATTTAAATTTTGCATACATTAATCACTACCATACTTCAAGGTTCTGATATCCACCTGACTACAATATTAAAATAAAACTTGCTGCCCCAGGGAAATCCTACTTATTCTTAATTGTTTCGAGGCTTTGATGGGCTTTTAATCTAAGATTAATTTATGCAATTTTAAATAACTCTTCTTATGATTAATAAGCTTGAAAATTAAAAGGAGTCTAAAGCAATTATAATGAGCATTTGGTCATAACCTCATTAGAAGAAGGAATGAAGGATACAGCTCTGGAATTCTTACAAGACTACAATTTAAGGTTACTTTTAGAGAAGTCAAACGTAGTTCTTGAAATTGCAAAGGCAGGTTAGCAAAGGTCAGTGTTAAAATGACGGCTAGCTAGATTAGCATACTAATGATTTTCCCTGATAGTGACAGAAAGGACACTGAAAAGAAGATGCAGAGAGAGAGACAAATGACATGCTGCCAAGAAGCTACAGGCTCTGAACTTGGCTTCCTATTCTTTTGGCTGGAGACCTTCATGGAATTTCAGAAAGAGCCAGGGGGTTAGGACATCCCTATTTATAAATCAGTTCCAGCCACAGATTCTGGTCCACATGGAGCAAGAAGAGTTCAGTCCTGTGTGGCCTGTTTGCCTGTTGTGGTTGGGCCACTGCCCTGCTTAAGAACAAATGGCAGCCACACTCCTCACCGGTGAGCAAAGCCCTTCCAGAGCTGGCTCGCTGCTGAGCCACCACTTTCTAATTTCCATATTCAGACAAATCCTTACAGCTCTGGCTGGAGCTGAGATGCGTCCTCTGACCACCCTTGGCCACCCTGTCCTGGGTCCTCACACCGTGCAAGTCAGCAGCACACAGCTCACCCTGCCTTCTCTAAATGTCTCCTATGGGTGTGTCCAGTCTGCTCCTTGAAGATCTGGATGGTTCTTAAATTCCTTTTGAACCGATCACAGTACCTCAAAGATGCAGACAGCAAATTGTTATTAACTGACTGTCTCATAATAATTCCCTCCAACAAGATGTTCATAATACTGACTAGAGGACTGACATGAAAAGTTAAGACTTCCTAATGCCTGGGGAAGAGTAACTCACAGAGGTCTATCCTTAAAAAATTACCAATTCATTAGACACTAGCTACAAACGCCCAACGTATGTATATTTGTTTTAAGTTGCATTAAGCTCCACTAAGCATATTTGTCTTTCAAGAAGCTACTGGTCAGACATGCCCAGGAACATTACATGAGACAAGTCATGACCCAAAGAGGCTGATTTAGTGCCCCCACATATGTCTAGCACTTTACAGTTTACAAACACTTTCACAAACTCTATTTTAATAAGAAAAAACCCCCACCCTTCAAGATTGGTATCACTACCCCCATTTTATAGATGAAGAAGCTGAGGCTCTTGGAATTCCCTGGCGGTCCAGTGGATAGGACTCCGAGCTTCCACTGCAGGGGGCACGGGTTCGATCCCTGGTCAGGGAATTAAGATCCCGCAAGCCACACGGCATGGCCAAAATAAATAAGTCTTTTTAAAAAAAATTAAAAAGTAACTGTTGATTACCCAGAAGACGCAGAGGCTGTAGTTGAAAGTTTATCTTCTGATAACGCAGATCGATGTTCTTTCCAATTCACCATGTCGCTTCTTGTCTCTTGTTCACGACAGACTCACTTTCAAGAACTAGAGCCCATCTTCAGCCTCTCCAGACTTCACATTCAGAGGACAGAGTACGTCCTGACAGTTGTCAGCCACACACCTTTCCAGTCCTATGACCATGGTTACAGAAATGAGCGGGGTCACGACCCCACGCCTGTGCTTTCCCTCTTCTGATTCCTCTAATGCCTGTGCTGGCCTGGGCACTTGCAGGCTGTCTTCCCAGCCTTAGTCTCCCGTCTGCCTTCCTGATGGACCCTGATCACTGTCTGGCTCCCTATTCTGTGTGACCTGGCTACTTTGTTCACATGTCTCTGAAGGCACTCATGAGTTTGGCATCTATAGCATTTAGTTCTTTCTTCCCCTCTAGTCTTATTGAGATATAACTGACATACAGCACTGTGTAAGTTTTAGGTGTACACCACGATTTGACTTTACATATATTGTGACAAGATGACCATAATAAATTTAGTTAACATCCATCATCTCACACACATACAAAAGAATGTTTTTTCTTCCTTGTGATGAGAACTCAGGATTTACTCTCAACTTTCAAATATATCATATAGCAGTGTTAACTACAGTCATCGTGCTGTGCATTACATCCCTAGTACTTATTTATCTTATAACTGGAAGTTTCTACCTTTTGACTACCTTTATCCAATTCTGCCTTCCCTATACCTCTAGTAACCACAAATCTTTTTTCTATGAAATTTTTAAAAAGATTCCACATATGAGTGAGATGATATAGCATTTGTCTTTCTCTGACTTATTTCACTCACCATAATGCCCTAAAGGTTCATCCATGTTGTCGCTGATGGCAGAATTTCCTTTTTTATGGCTGGATAATATTCCATTGTGCATTATCTATTGATCTCACAACTTCTTTATTTATTCATCTGTTGATGGACGCTTAGGTTGTTTCCATGTGTTGGCTATTGTAAGTAATGCTGCTATGAACATGGGGGTACAGATATCTCTTTGATATAGTGTTTTTGTTTCCTTCAGATATAGTCCCAGAAACGGAAATCCTGGATCATATGGTAGTCCTATTTTCAATTTTTTGAGGAACTTCCATATTGTTTTCCATAGCGGACTTACCAGTTCCCAATCCTACCAACAGTGCACAAGGGTTCCCTTTTCTCCACACCCTCACCAATACTTGTTATCTCTTGTCTTTTTGATGACAGTTATCTCTTGTCTTTTTGATGTAACAGGCATATGGTGATATGTCATTGTGGTTTTGATTTACATTTCCCTTATAATTAGTGATGTACCTGTTGGTCATTCGTATATCTTCTTTGGAAAAGCATCTATTCAGGTCCTTTGCCCATTTTTAAATTGGTTTGTTTTTCTTGCTATTGAGTTGTATGAATTCTTTGTATATTTTGGATATTAACCCCTTAACAGATATGTAGTTTATAATTTTTTCCCCATTCTGAAGATTGCCTTTTATTTAGTTCTTTTTGATCATCTATTCAACAGAGATCATTGAACAGCCACTTTGTGCCGTGTATTGTGCCAGCTGCAGAGGATGCAATGGTTTTCTCACCACTCCGTAAGCTCCTGGAGGGCAACATTAGTGTTTCATCAGCCTCTGTATTCCTTACAGCTGTGCAACTCAAGTAATGGTCTGGGAGCCCTTGCTACTAGTTTGCCAGAAGATAAGGAGCTATGCCACAAAGTAAATCAGCACACAGCTTCCTCACTGAGGAAGTTTTGCAACAAAAAAAAGTCAGGTGAGTTAAACAGAAGACTTTGAGACACGCTTGATTTATATTCTGGTACAAACTCCACATCGTGTGTTCAAGAAACAGTTCAGATACTAACACTAGCATACTGTCCATATATATATATTTTAAGTACAGTTACCTGTTTTTAAAAAATTTATTATTTATTTTTGGTCTTCGTTGCTGCACGTGGGCTTTCTCTAGTTGTGGCGAGCGGGGGCTGCTCTTCCTTGCGGTGCGCAGGCTTCTCATTGCGGTGGCTTCTCTTGTGGAGCATGGGCTCTAGGCACATGGGCTTCAGTAGTTGTGGCATGTGGGCTCAGTAGTTGTGGTGCATGGGCTTAGCTGCTCCGCGGCATCTGGGATCTTCCCGGACCAGGGCTCGAACCCGTGTCCCCTGCATTGGCAGGCGGATTCTTGACCACTGAGCCACCAGGGAAGCCCCCACTGTCCATATTTGAGTAGCACTGAACTATAGCACCTAGCAATATATTCTGCATATAGAATGTGCTCAGTAAGGTTTTCTGAGTTAAAAGAAATTTCTCCCAAACTCAGAGAGTAATATCTCTTAGAAGCCACTCACTCCTATAATCACGATGGCAGAACTAAAAATGAGAGAAGGTTTTGTGGCCAGATAAATTGCAGAACATACTACACCTTCAGTTTTTGCTGCAGGTTGACAAAACCAAAAAGCAGTAATATAGCTCACAAATTTTCACAGCTTCCCTTCAGATTACCAACTAACAGACAGGTGCAAACTGCTGGTGATTACTTTCTCTCTTCCTATTTGGTTTGTCTGCACTGAGGTTCAGGCCTCAGCCAGGCCCCAGCCGCTGTGTCCAGATACAAGCTCTCTGATTCGACCACAGCCCTGCAGATTCCGGGTGAGGCCAAGGTGGAGGGGACTACAAGGACTGAGTCGAGTAAGCATTCTAGAAGGGCATTTTTGGTCTCACAAGCACAAACTGCTGAAATTCTACACATTTCTTTGTGGGGCGTTTGTATTAGTTTTGTTTTGGATTTCTAGAAATGGCCTGACTTAGCTGAAATTCCCACAACCACAATAACGACCCCCTGTCCACTATGCATCAATAGATATTAGCTTTGATGTAGTACAGAAGAGTCCTGTATTTTTCCTGGCTGTGTCACTCTAGGCAAGTCAATTAACCTCTCTGAGCCCCAGTTTAATGCATCAGTAAAATGGGAATAAGAATAATCTTTACAGTGTTTATGTGAAGGTCAGATGAGATAGTGTATATGAAATAACTCTGTAAACGCATGTTTTTAAAAATGTTATCTGTTTAGCTTAATTTCTCTCTCTAAAATAAATCTTTTCTTTCTTTAAGGTTAAAAATTAGAAGCCTTGGGCTTCTCTGGTGGCGCAGTGGTTGAGAGTCCGCCTGCCGATGGAGGGGACACGGGTTTGTGCCCCGGTCCGGGAAGATCCCACATGCCGCGGAGCGGCTGGGCCCGTGAGCCATGGCCGCTGAGCCTGCGCGTCCGGAGCCTGTGCTCCGCAACGGGAGAGGCCACAACAGTGAGAGGCCCGCGTACCGAAAAAAAAAAAAAATTAGAAGCCTTTCTGAATTTATCTGCAGCCCCAAGTTGTACGCAATTGTTGCTCCAATTTCTTTCAAGTAATTTCAGAGGAAATAAGGTGTAGTACGGATTCTGACCAGTACGGATATTGGATCTAAGCTGTGTTTCACATGTGTGCAGAAAGTAATACACTCACATAAGTACCCCAATGTCCTGCAAGGTCTGGCTCATTTGTCACCCCATTCACAAAGCCTCCCCAGATACCCTTCCCCAGAACTCACTGTACCTGTTCAATTCAGATCATTTCAATTCGTAACTATTTATGGAGCATTCAACTCGGGGCTAGGGATTGGGCTAGATGCTGAGGATACAAAACAAAGAAGACATGATCTCTTCTTCTTGTTTACGGGCTGTTAAGTTACCACCACAAAGTGTGAAAAGCGCACTGATACAGGTACTTGCCAGAAAGAAGGGTGACATACAACAGGAAGCCAGCAACCTTACTAAAGCAGGCTGGAGAAAGCTTCACAGAGGCTGTGCCAGTTGAGTCTTGGAGGCTGAGTAGGAGTTCACCACGTGGACGTGAGGAAAGGGCATTCTTGCCGAAGAAACAGCACAAGCAAAGACGTGACCATGTGAGGCTCACGCATTAGGGGACTGTTAGAGTGCAGGCTGCGTGTACAGGAGTGCCATGAGGTGGAGGGGCAGCTGAAGGTGGGCAGGAGCAGGTGGGGGAGGGCCTTTGGCGAGTCTAACAATCTATCCTGTGCTTGGCTGTTCAAATCCTCATCTTCCTTGCTAGACTGTAAGCTGGTTGAGGGCAGGACTCAGGGCTGACTGCTTCCTCGGCATCAGGCTGGATGCTCTACCCAGAGCAGATACTCAGCAAAGAAAAACGGTGAGTGTGTACTGAGACGCACGGGTCTGATACTGTCTCCCTGTCGCACAAGGGCAGAAAAGCCTGCTGAAATACAAATCTGCACTAGACGTGCAATGGGTTACAATTCAGCCAGCCCCCCAAAAGCTAGCCTTACGCCTTCCTTTGGTACTTAACCCACTTTCCAGATGATGCGCACTGCTGCCTGCACAGGAGAGCTGGAAAGGGGGCCATTTCTGAAGGCAGGAAGCTGAGCTGCCCAGCCAAAGCTCTGCTGACCTCCCGGACAGGGGAAGGAAAAGCTCGTTTTGGAGAAAGAATTTTCCAGCCCTGGAGCTGGTGCCTCAGGCCCTGCAAAAGCCAGTATTCCAGGGTTGCCGATTTGCCTTCCCCAGAGTTAGAGCGAGAGTATTGCAGAGGCAAGCCTGTGGCTTAAAAAAAAAAAAATCATGTTTAATTTAAAAATTAGAAACTGGAGCAGGCTGTGAGCACAGGGGTTGATTGAAACAAAATTTAAATTCCTGTCAAGCCCATTTAAACATGGGGGCCCTTCATAGACAATTAGCTGCTCCCTGTGAATGCTGCATAAACTCAGGCCTGGTCACTGCGAGAAGAGAGGCACCTACTGTGAGGCGCTGAAAAAAAATTAACTAAAAGCAGGCTGTATGAAATATTTAGCCTTCCAGTATATCACCGGGGTTTGAAAGTGTAAACAAGACAAAAATCGATTCCTTGGTGCCCTCAAATCAATGCCCTAAAATGGTTAGGGCATCTGTTTCTGCTAAATTTTGTTTACATCGGCAGATTTGCCTTAATTGCAGTTGTTTATCTCTCACTGTCCCTGGGGCCCTAATCTCCCGATTACTAATACTTAACACTCATTTCACATCTAAAGCTACTTCTAATCCTCAACAGGTTTGGGGGGCTCTTAAAATTATTGAAACCGCAGAGGCGGGAGACACAGCCTCTTTGTGAAAGGAACATTTTCTTATCTACTACCAGCTGGGCCCAATCATCACCAGGGATGGCTACAACAAAGGTGCTAAAAGGCTCTTCCACAATGACTGCTGCTCCACCGGGGATTCAGAGGATAAAAAAGGGCTTTGATGGAAAAATCTGAACAAGAGGCTAAAGCAGTCCAGCCAAATAAAGTTACTGTCATAATCAAAATCTGTCAATCACCATGAAAATCCAATTAAAAATGTCTCAGCACAGCCCTCTTCAGTGGAAAAATGTACCCTATTTATACAAATTTTTGTCAACTCCACAACAATCCCACAATTAGAAAGTCCTGCTATTAATTGAATCCTCCCCCCAAGTTTAAAAAGAGATGCAGGCCATTCAGAAGCCTTCTGAGGGAGCTGAGACACACACAGGCTATTGGTATACAATTATGAGTTAATCGGGTTACATTTGAAAATTCCATTTTTATTTGTATCAAGGGAATCTTTGCACGAATAAATGAATGGTACCTAGTCTCCTACTTCAGAATCAGTGACCATTTATATTAAAAGAACAGAGAAATGGTAAACCAGGATACTGGGAAGAAACTAGTCCACACTCCGGCAAATGTCTCTCGGTAGACCACGGCCTAATGTTTAATTCTAATCTTGAAAATCGAATAGAGGACAGAGGCCCAAATGTCTCCACTGCCTTTCTGCAGTCTCTAAACGGCCAAGTGAACCTCAAGTTATCTGCAGGCAGATTTGGCCCCCAAATAGTTGTGTATCTACTAAAGGCCTCACTGAAACCACAAGGCTCGTGGTCCCCAAAGGTCTCTCTCGAAACTGCTACAAATTAAAAAGCAAACAACCCATTAAACAAATCCAGCTGGTTACAACTGTAAATAGGAGGCTTCTAATATTTTTCCAGCCCTTGAAATTCCTGGTTAGACTCATTAATTATTGATAAGAATTGCATCTATTTATTGGAGTGTACTCACAGGAAAACAAGTTGGCCGCTTTCAATGGCGATTCCCAAATCACAGAGACTGGGCTTCAAGATCCTTTTGTATTTCCCCCACAAGTGGCTGTCTCCAGATTTTTCAACCTAATCCATTATCCCCGAGAGCTGGGGGGCGCGGGGTGGCCCACATCTGATATGCTGATAAAGACCTTGGGGTCCCCTGCCATCAATCTAACCCGGCAAAGATGGTGCTGGCCAGGTGGTCTCCTCTAAGTCTTGACTCTCTAATGACCTCTTGATTTGGATTTAATTGTCAAAGGTGAATTCCCAAGTGGTCAGAACACACGTCAAAGATCACAGGTGCCACTGAGCAAGGCCTGCTTTACACTTTCTTGCTCTTCCCGTACTTCCAGGGTGTACAGCCAAACCCTAGTGCCTGTTCTGATGGGTCTGGCTATACTGGTTATTAAAAGCTTTGAATGGTATCCCTGCAAACACTGCAACATCCTAGACATTCCATTATTTTGGCGCCAAATGATTTTACCCACATGACCTCTCATAGCAGGAAGTCAAACAAAAACCTCTGATCAGACCATGTAGTTCTAATATGGCCATCCTAACTTACACTGAATATCACAGAGTCCAGGGATGGCTTGTTCTTGGGTGAGTTTCCTCAACTTTACTCTGAGTTCCTGCAGAACAAGGGACATGTCTTGTCTTTATGTCTAGTACAGTGTTTTACTGAAATGGATTAGAACACAAATGGCACATGCAAAGAATAATAATCAATAGTGGTTTCTCTTCTTTTCATCAGAACAGAGAACTCGCCTGAATGACAGCAGCATAGGACCAAGCTAGGAACTGAACTAAAGATCATGCTTCTCCTTCAAGGCAACTTACAAGCTAGTTGGAGAAAAAAGGTATCAAACCAGTGCGTTTCACCTGGAGAGCTTTTAAAAACAACAAAAAACCCCAGTACCTGCTCCCTGGCCCAAATGTCAGAGATTCTTTGATCTGGGTTGAGATCCAGGCATTTTTTTTTTAAAACCCACTCAGATGGTTCTGAGGAGTTGCCCGAGTTAGGAATCACCATACTGTATGAACCAATCTGTGAATCTACCATGAATATATAATTTATGTAACTAATCGCTGTTTCAAGTTAGAGGCAATAAATGGTGGAGGGCTTCCGAGAAGGGAGCAAGCACTGTGAAGGGGAAGAGTAGGGAAGGCTGCAGGGAGGAGGATGGAGAAGTTCAAGGACAGCAGAGAGGAGAGAATCCTAGGCTGAGGCCATTACCCAAATAACAGAAACTCCCCGTGAGTTGAGTAGCGTCAAAGGAGGAAGGAATGTAACAACATACTCTAAAGAGCCAGCTTAGCCGCTGTGAATGTGGCAGAACACTGAAAAGCGGCCCCACTGATCCACGTTACGGCAACCAAGATAACCAAACTGTTCCTGTGGTCTATGCAGCCTTATTGTGCCTTGAAATGTGATGCTGGGAAGATGACAGTCAGCCCAGTAAAACAAGAAAGAAGCCTTGCAGGCAGGAGTTCAAAAAACCGCAATCTTAAACAGGCAAATCATCACCATATTAAGAGATCTGACTTGACTGATGGAGGAAAAAAGTTATCCTAAACTGGGAAATTAAAACTGTCAGATGGCCATGATCAAGGAATGACAGATTTTATCTATCTGTATCTCTCTTGCTATGCGTGCATGTATATAAATACACACACACTTAACACACATGTATTTATCTGCTAAAGTCTCGTGAAGAGATTAAGCAGTCACGTCTGTGGAAAAACAAAGCTTGTTTTCTGGGGTTATAACCTCTCTGTTCTTGCTGAAGTGCTAACATGTCATCAAAAATTCAAATTAAAGCTGTCTGATTTAGTGTGATCTCAAGCATCCAGACAGTGTTTCTGCCGTTGTAATTATGTGCAATTAAAAGCTAAAATCAACTTCTTACTAGTGGATTCCTATTTATAAGCAGACACAAACAGATGATTTTAATGGCCTTTAGAACTTGAAAAAAAAAAATCATCATTACATGGTTGTCAACTGGCCCCCAGGCTTCTGTGATGCCTTTTGTGCTCGAAGAAAATACTTAGTTGAAGTTTTTCAATCCTATCCAGGGTTTCCCCCTGCAAATTTGGGGTGCCTTGGCCAATAAGCTGATGTGCACCTCCAAATGAATAACCAAAAGCAAAACTGATGTCTGCAAGAACTGGAAGCCAGACACACACGTAAGTCTGGCCCTAACGGTCTATTTTAAAACATGCTCCATATGAGGCAACAAACTAGCTAAAGGTACTAAACTACCACAAGTTCAGAACTGCTTATTAAACCATCATTAGTATCTTTTTAAAAATTTATCTTATATGATATTTATTTTAAAAAACTTTTTATTGGAGTACAGTTGCTTTACAATATTGTGTTTCTACTGTACAGCAAAGTGAATAAGCTAGACGTATACATATATCCCCTCTTTTTTTTGGATTTCCTTCCCATTTAAATCACCACAGAACATTGAGTAGAGTTCCCTGTGCTATACAGTAGGTTCTCATTAGTTATCTATTTTATACATAGTATCAATAGTGTATATATGTCAATCCCAATCTCCCAATTCATCCTACCCACCCCCTCCCCCCTTGGTATAAACCAACATTAGTATCTTAAAAAGCTTAGATTGCAAGCACATGGTCTGTGAGCACTATGCAAGGGGGCTGCAGAAACGTGCCTTTCCTCATATTTGTACTTAGGACACCTGTAAGCCCTGGGTCAAAATAAACCGGAACTCATTTTTGATCCAGTTAGTAGAATGAGGTGATAATACTGAATTTTATCTGAGCCCTGTACTCCCAGAAAGGAGTAACAGGTGAGGAATCTCCCTACTCTCTTGTTAGCTACAAAGGACCATCCTGCTCACACAGAGATAAGACCCCTTTCCATCCTTCCTCATGACTTCCTAAGACTGGCGGATGACTCCCTTGTTCACCTGCCTCCATAACCTTGGCCCCCTCCAGTTGCTTTGAGACATTCCTCATTAATAAACATTCTCCCTATTGCAAGTGCCTGAATAAAATCATCTCCTTAATCGTCCCATGCATTTTGTGGCTTTGGGTCCCACAATGGTGAACAAAGCCATTTGGTCTAAACCCAGAAGTCACACCAGAATTTGAGTGCTGGAGAGAAAAATTCTAATGTGGTGGTTTTTCCGATTTTTAAAAGGGACCATGCAGATGCCCAATTTATCACATACCTTGATTAACTTAGAGAACAACCCACCAATCTATCTGAAAATGTAATTACAATCAGGTTTGGATAAGCAGAAAAGCTACCAGTGACAATTTAATTTAGAGGAATTAAACAAGTTAACATCTCTTTGCAAGTAATTAAATGTTTAAACAGATTTTTCTGGAGCAGTTTGGTGTTTATTAGCCCCCAAACAATACCACCTTCAATACATACAGCCTTTCCTGAGAAGTGAGATGCCTTCAAGTTTGCAGCTGCTGGGATTTAGACGAAGGAAAAAAAAATCTAAAAGCACTATTTTGATTATAACTGACACCCCTCCCTCAAGACCCACACCTGCTTCTCTTGTATTTCCAGTCCCACTATTTACTTGCTTTCTAAGCAAAACGTCAAATTTCAATTGCAAACTGCACTCTGTGTTTCTTCTCAGGCGCCTGGATAGAAAACCAAAGCTGAGGAAATGCTAAACGAGGACGCCCTACTCTGGAATGTACAAGGAAATGCACAAAATAACAGGCATTATTAGAACCTAAGGAGAAAAGTCATGTTTTTAAACAATTACTAAAGCAGTATAGTTATAGCATAAAGACAATTTCTGCGCCAGCTCGTTTCTCTGAAATTCTCTCTGCCACTGAACAGCTAGAACAGATAATAACTATTAGTAAATCAAACTCCTCTGCAATATCCAGCTGTGCCTCATGCATTTACATACAGATAGAATGGGTATATGTTTTTAATATGTATGTGATACGTACTTTTACCACAGTCAAAGTGCATGGGACAAAGGAGGAGGAGAATGGCAATCGGATCAGCATGAGATAATAAAGTGGCCTAGCTAAAGTATTAGCCAGAGATTGATCTCAAACCGGGATGCTGCTTCTTCTGACCTGATTACTTACTATGCATAGATTTCATTAAATAGAGCTTAGACATGGAAAGCTTCTGGAAACACTCTAAATGCATAGAAGGATCTACAGCGCTCTGAATCCAAATTGTAACTGCACAGGAGCCCATGGCCCACACCTTCCCTGCTCGAATCAAGGCCCACGTTCAGGGTAGGCTGAGAGGTTAAAGGGTCACCTGAGAGCTGGTGGGAAGCCCTGCCGAGTCCCACAGGGAGGGCCCTTCCCTTTCCTTCCCTTCCCCCCAAGCAAGCGTTTCACCCTCCAAACGAATGCCTCCCTCCTGAGAGGCTTGTCCTGTCCTGGCTGCAGAGCTCTAACTATCAGAGTGGGAAGGTAGTGAGGGAGCTGAACGATCACTTAGGGTCACGGTCCCCTTTGAAAAACTGATGACAGCCATGAATTCTTCTTTAAAAAAATGCAAATCGCCACATGCATATACAATTTTGGATGTAATTTCAGGGGCTCTAACAGACTTCCTGAATGAAGTCACAGCCCCTAGGTCAAGGATTGCTGATCTGGTCCATCCCCTTCATTTTGCAGATGAAGACACAGAAGTGGGGAGGGATTGGAGAGCTGCTGACAAGGGAAAGGAAGCTTCCCTGCTAAATCCGCCTGACCTTCGCTACAAAAGAACCCGAAAGGAAGATCAATTCGGCAGAAGGAATTCTCTGTGGTTTACACAAGCAGATGGTCTATAGAGTAAGGTTGCTCACCTGTCCCTTTTACTTAAAAATATGTAAACATATAATTTGCATAGCCAAGCCAGCCACGCACCTCTCCATCTCTGTGGCTTCACCTCAGGTTGTCTCTGTCCCTGAGTGCAGGGGTATGATTCTTAATTTTTTGCTTCCCTCAATCTGATTATTGACATTTTGGGAAACTTTCCCTACCGCCTTCGCATCATCGTCCTCTCCCCTCTTGCTGCAATCCCATCAATCCTTTCTGACTGGCAGAAGCTGCCCTTTTCCCACATAAGCTGTGACACGTTTGCTTGGTTGTCTGAAGCCTCTGAACACCGTCTGCCACCTCCTCAGAGTTTCTACAGCCTGGAAACTTTTTTCTAAGTTTGTTGGTCTTCAGTCACAGAGCTGGGGCAGCACTGATATAGGTCTTTCCTGTGCTTTACATCGGAGTGATTTAAAAGTGGGTTCTTTAATTACGGAATCATCGTCACAGGAACAGAAAGAGTGTGTGTGGGGTTCCTATCTGTCTGGCTGTGTCAGCATGCCAAATGCTCCTGGGGCTGCCTGCATGGCTGGTTTTCCTTTGCTGGGTTTAAAGCGGACTCCTGATGCATGCAATAACTCTTAAAGAATTGAAGAAAGGTCAGATCTTCCCCAAGGATGAAGGACTTCCCTATGACTGAATAGAGTCCACTCAAAAGAATTAACTCAAGAAAAAAGGTACTTATGGGTGGGTGTGCTGCTTCTATGTCAAGTCAAGGTTTTCAGACCTGGGTACTAGGGTTCCTTCTATTAGAAGTGGAATTTCTTAACAGATTGCCCAGCTGGTGGTGAATATACTGCCTATTTGAGCTCTACCTTTGTGGGTTTGTAACTCCATGAGGCCAATGTCAATGGAATTTCTGTTCCAGCAAGCACTAGAGGTTTCACATTGCTCTGAAAAGGTTTGGGGACTCGACACACTCACGCTTTGCCCATCCTTTCCTCTGCCTGGAATGACCCCTTGCAAACTCTCTATTAAAATTCAATCCAGCCTCCAAAGGCTGTTTTCAAATGCTAACTTCTCCATATAGCTTTTCCCCATTTCCCCATATGGATCCCCACAGAACTCTGCAGTTCTTTTATAGTACTTAGTTTATTCTAATTATTTGTGTACTTGCCCTACCCCCTGCAACACTGTACGTGTGAAGCTTACCCTGCATCTTCTGCTGAGTCTAGCACAGGACCTTGCACATAATGGTCCATAAATATCTACTGAATCAGCTGTCTACCTGGTTCTGAGATCTCCCAAGATGATGTGGATGCCGATGATGAGACTTCTGAGTTAATTCTTTATGTAGCTTAAGGGCTACATGCCAGAAAACGGTACCAGTTCATGTGGACCCTGGCCTCCCCCAAATGTGAGCATTAAGGCAAGTTCTTGGTCCAATTTTAAAACATTTCCACTTAGAACAGAAAAACTGTAGCCATCTTAGGAACAACCACGCCAACCAGAGAGAATTAAACAGCTAAACAACTAAATGAATTCTAACATTGGGATTTTAATAGCCTCTAGCGTCTAAACTTGAGTTTTACATGTCATCTTTAAGAATGATATGGTCAAAAATTGCAAAGATGATGATTTTTAAGACTTGGGCATTCTGGTATATGAGTGACTCCACCAAACAGAACAACAAAAACCACTTGAGTGCCTGCTAAGTGTAAGGCCCAGGCCCACAGGTGAGGGTGTTTGGGCACACCTCTCCCTGCATTCTGATTTACTTAGGCTGGGACTTGCTGTGTTCACTGGTGGTCAGGGTCACACCCAAGTTCATGTAAGAGTTCCGTGATGGCAAATCCGTAACTTTCCATATTTCCACCCGACTTCACCTCTGATGCTCTCCCTTTGATTTGCAAAATGCAGGCCCATAGGGAAACCTCAACAATCCTGCGGGCCTCGCAGCTGATGTGGCCCAAGCTGTGCAGACCATGTTGGTACCCTGCTGGGTGGAGTCACCACGCTTGGGAGATACACTGCTCTTTTTGTGAAAGGCAGCGCCCCCCCCCCCGCCCCAGTGACAAATGGGCTCTACAGTTCATGCATTCCAGAGGATGCGCTCAGCTTCCAGATGGGAGCACCACCAAACAGGTTGTAGATGGAGAGGGAAAAGGAAAAATTAAAGCTATTAATATGCTGGAAGGAATAAAGAGACTGGTTTCTTAAGGGGGTCCCTAGGATGTGACTCAGGTTCCTCAAGCCAGGGACAGCCCACTTTCTTTCCTATCCCCTTCTGGGCCCAATATTTTGGCCAAAGGGGAGCAGGGCTCAACCCCCTTGACCACAGGAGCCTCACACACATTCCATTGTTTCCTGCCCCCTCACTGAGCCTGTACTAAGCCAGGGGGTGCCTCACTATTGCTATACCTAGGGGAATAAGCTCATTTAAATCAAACTGTGAGCAGTACTAGAAATAATGTTAAATTAAGTATAGGATAGTGCTTCCTGTGACAATTTTTCATTGTATTTTATTGATTTATTGACATTTATTAATTAAAAATATGGGACGGCACACACCAGGGTGTATAGTTGTAAACAGATATATCGAAATACATATTCCTCATCTCTCTCCACACACAGACAGCCACATATGCTTGCTTTCAAGGCACTGAAAGGACTCACCCTTCAGCCTTATCTTTACAACTTGCCACCCTGGAGTGGTGTTCCCTACCAACAGATACATCCGGATGCATTTATTAGTGTATGTACGATCTGCAGATGTTTTATTTATAAGTGGCCAACTCACTGCAGCATTGAAACATGCATTTACAAATAGATATCTGTTTTATGAAACCCTATTCCTTTGTTTTAATAGCTGAGCTATCCAGCCATACCATGATAATGTACAAGGTAAATGGGTCTCCATCTCTAGAACCTGTTCCAAGTTTCCTCAAATGTGACTAACTGCATGAATTTCCCAACCATCAGAGATCCGCCCCCGTCAAAAAAAAAAAAAAAAAAAAAGACCAGTTTATTCTAGACATGAAACCTGCACAGTTATAAATTGCAGGGGTTTTAGGGGTGAACTTTAACTTGAAACTACCCTGAAAACTAAGATTTTGCTCCAGGGGTAACATGAAGAAGAAAACTACCTTCCTGGAAAGCACTTACGAATTAAAAGGGAAACATATGGCTATTTTATATTTGGGGATGAAATCTGTATTATACAGAAGTTTGGGTGCTTAGAGTATTTATAAGGATGAAATACAAAGGCTAAAAACCTTTGAACCGATATCTTTAAAATGATTATTATTTAAAGTGATGAGAGAAAACTAGTCAGAATTTGTCCTGATTGCAATAGTCTGAAGACAGGGAATGGTATGCAAAACATTAGAAAGAGTAGACTATAATTATTATTTATTAATGCTTGATGCTAACGTTATTCTAACAGCTTCTGCGTTGTCAAATCAACAATCTGCGCTAAATAAATGACCATTTGGGAATTGTTAGGGAACGTCTCTGTTCCTCTCCCTGCTTGACTAAAAACTGTCATTTGCAATCAAAGAAAGCGTCCTTGGAGCTGAGAACACAGCACTTGCAGGCTTATAGTTGTCTTTCTGAGGAAAGACCAAAGATTCACATTAACTTGATCTTTTGCAGCCAATCTAATTTCATTCTACATGAATCCAAGAGGACTCCACGCCACATTCAGAATTTCCTGTAGGACTGCACTAAAAACTTAATATGCTGACTATCTTCTCTGTTACCAATCCTCTGAATTCTGAGAGGCTGTAATAGCAAATGAGGACAAGGAATAACCTAGATTAACTTGTGACCCTTGAGTGTGAGGCAAAGGAAAAGAATTCTGCATGAAGTTTCAAATTGGTGATGGGTTTTTAAGAAGTGAAAACTACTATCTGAGGATGTGAGCTTCAAAAGCACCCACTGAAATTAAGTAAATAATATTGGCTTTGCTGAGTCTGTGGATGCTTTAAATCCCATTCTGGTCCTTTTAACAGAATGTTAAGCACAGATATGTAACTGGAGAATTCTAATGTAACTAAAAAAGTCTACTTACCATCAATTCCTCAGGTGCTGGCCTTTCTTTTGGTTGTTTTCTCATGCTGTAAGAGAAAAACTCATATTATCTATATCACTTGTAAATCTGTGCTATAATTTCCACCATGGGCTATTTCTCCTGGAATTTGAATGTTTTCAAAATTCATCATGTTCAATTCTTGGCCAAAGCATTAGCATGTATTCCCTTTCTTTTATTTTGACCTTCAATTAATCAGATTTTGGGGGAATCTCATGAATCAAAAACGCAAAGATTTTTTGGGGGGAGTTACTCTTGCAATACAGATAAAGAATGAATTTAAATTTATCCTAATTCTACTTCTGAAACTAATGTGAAAAAAAAAGCAGCAATGTTCGTTTCCTGACTCAGTTATCAATTCATTTCAAACAAAGTTAGGGAACAATATACTTATTTTTTGGTAACTGGGATAAGACAATAAGAAAAGAAACATGAATATCAGGTCAAATGAGAAAACATCTCATTCCTTCATTATTACTCCAAATGACAAGTAATATATAAAAGAGGTCAGGTATCTAGATAATGCTACAAAAGGGTTATTACATTATCTCAACTTTCATTTATTTTGGCTACCATGCAAGCTAATAATTCATTAAACAGCTGTCGGAAAGTTACGTTAGTTTAAGCTGCTTAAAGAATCACATTCCTCCTGCAAAATATTTTGTCTTATGTGCAATAGTCATAATTAGTAGCTATAGCATGTACTTAGCTACGTGATGAAGCACCCAGTCATGGGACTGAGGTAACTGTGGGTAAGCTGCCTACTTGATGGCCGATTTATACTAAACTCAGAGTATCTGTGGGATGAAGTCATGAAAAGAGACTGCTGCTTCTATTACTTGGAAAATCACACAGACACTTTTTCTTTATGTAAGGCAACCTCAAACAAGCAAGAAAAAAAAAGCCCTTCATACAATCTCTGCATTTGCTGACAGTATTTTTTTTTTTTAAGTACAGCGATCTAATGATCATTTGGTAAACAAGAACCGTAGTTATGAACCATTAATGACATCGAGGACATTTGCCTTCCCTATAAATAACCATATGCATCTCTCAAATACTGCATCCATTAGCAAGTAATTCAAGCTGTCTCGCCAGTGGAGTTGGTAACAGTCTTAATCTGACATGCCAAAGTAGCTGTATCTCTTGGGAAAACAAGGCTATTACCCACTATCATTTCTGTTTTGGCTTGACATCTGTGGAAATTTCAACACAGGTTATCCCTCCCTCTGTCTCCATAAAACTTTTATATAACAGCTGATTAATTTTTGGGACAGAAGGCAGGCAAAGCCCTATCTGCTTTTCTCCCTCTCTGCTCAGAAAGGGCCCCACCCCCAGGTTGGTCTCAGACCACATAGTAGGATAAGCACAGTGGTCACGGCACAAATCCAACATCTCGGAGCGGGTGATGCCAAAACCCGGCGCTCCAGGCAGCTTGGGAATCACACGGTTTGTTTCTGAATTTCTGCATTTCAAAATGGGATATTCCCATCATGTGCTTCTGTTTCTAGGAATTTCATGTAAAGGAAATTAAGAGAGACTGATACATATTTCTCGATAATGGCTCTAATATTAATGAGCTTAGGATTCTAGTGTTTAACCAATACGTACCTTTTTTTCCAACATGGCATATTTTGGAAAAAATGTTTGCAGAGTGAAAACAGTTTTTACAAGCTACGGAATATTATGTAAGTATTTTAAATAAACAGAAATAGTGTTAATAAAAATTTTAGAAGTTGGGAGCTAAAATTCTCTTCCCCACATATTCTCCTATGGAATATAAACTACACGAGACATTTTTATTAAGAGGTAACATATTACATTTAGTCAAAAAGGTGATAAAGCTTGACATTTATATTAAGGAATATTTCTTGGTTTCACTTTAGCGGCATCATCAGATGGATCATGGGGGGGAGGGGGAGGGGCCAGTGTACAACCATTTCAGTCTCTCTCTCTCTCTCTCTCTCTCTCTCTCTCTCTCTGCTGGGGTGAGGGAGAGGGCAGAAGGATGGCAGCGGAGCAACTAGGCCTTCCAAGACCACATGGGTCCTTCTGAATAGGGGGTAGGTGGATAATGTGAAAGGGATAATAAAAGAAAACTTCATTCTATGGGGAGGAAAAAGGCAGAAGGCTGGAAAAGAACCCTTGACAGAAAAATGCCTGTTTCCTCAGGTATAAAATGACAAGGGGTTGCCTAGAGACTCTAAGGGCCCCTTGGATCTAAATCCTGTGGCTCCTCTCTCAGTTCTTATAATGGATAAAGTGGGCCTAGTGGAACTGTGTCTT
This sequence comes from Aethalodelphis obliquidens, assembly GCF_003676395.1. NCBI lineage: Eukaryota > Metazoa > Chordata > Mammalia > Artiodactyla > Delphinidae > Aethalodelphis > Aethalodelphis obliquidens. The sequence goes on along the minus strand of NW_020837970.1, from coordinate 14,522,004 downwards.
CATAGTCTCTCAAACATCAAAATTCAATGAAATGGGACAACACTATTGTGTCTAAAATATAACCAAAGATAAAAGTTATTTACTGAAAATCCAATGAATTAATAAACTATGCTGCTTCCACTAAGTGACAGACACTTTTATGGGTAACTTGAGGTTACATTAATAAAAATAAGCTTCATATGTCTGTTCAACAGGGGCTATAAAATTATGTATTTCTTAAAAAGAAAACTGGATAGCAACAGTACCTGTGCTCAAAGAAGGAGCCTGATTCTCAGTTTATTAAAACAGGAAAAAGCCTCTAAAGTACGTTTATGACCCTTTGTGTAAATAACGTTTACATAATTTAAACAATTTCTTCAGCTTTGCTGCCCCATCTGCCCAAGACCCCGAAGTCCCTCCCGTCTCCAAAAGGAAGCAGGGAGAGCCATAAGGTCTCACAGAGCCGCAGAGTTAATGGCATGTATCATTTACATTGAGGGCATGGCATGTTTGCAAACGGGCTCACCACTGAGTGATGAAATGTACAAATGGCTCGGAGAACTCTCCAACCGGAAGGACGGGTGAATCCTGGGATGGAGGAAAAACAAGTCACCAAAAGTCACAACAATTGCTTTTCTTTATACCCTCCACCCCCAATCCCAAAGGAGCATATAAAGAGGAATATATAACAAGGATTCACCACCATGTGGAAAGGAAAATAAGGCCTCATCCAATTAAAAAAACGGTCTACACTCTCTTCCACATGTTTATGTAAAAATGCCAAATTTAAAGCCATACACATTTTACCATGGTGAGAAACATGAAAGCAAAGAGGGAAGGGAGGTGAAAAAAGGACAATGATAGCCACAGGGTAGGAAAGAAGGTACGAGAGTGTAAATGAGAAATTAATGATTATTTAAGTAACACACAAATGGTCTTGTAATTAACAAAGAGCTGTGAAATTATTCTTGTGTTGACCTTTGTTTCTTTTACTGGGTTTGCTATTTACACTTTTCTTTTTATTTACATTTATTAGTATATACAGCTGCTCTTAACTGCTTGCCCCTAACTGAATCATGTGTGTCAGAGTTGGGGTTTTGTTTTTTTTTTTCACTTTAATAGAAAAGCTTTTTATAGGGGAAGCCGTTTCCCGAAAAGGAATTTCAGCCTATTTGCCAGTCTAGGCAAACTCATCATGTGAGAAAGCCAGTGAATTAAGGACACAATGAAAAACGCCCACCTTGCCCACGAACAGAACTAGGGTGGAGGTGGCAGTCACTCAAGAGAGCAGAAAACTACACGGCAACAAACGACAACTACCAGGTAACACAGGGAGCAAACCCCATTACCATTTGCAAAGGAAGGCTTTAAGAATTTAGGAGTTTTTTCAAGAATGACAGAGAGCGCCACTGTGTTTATAGTGTAACGGCTCAGAATGTAATGAAATTACACTGCAGAGTACTTTAACAGTCATCTCATTAGACCTACAGTTGGAACAAGAGAGCCACATAAAGTAGGCAGCTGCAAATGACTCCATTCTCATCTATTCTCATTTGCTATTAAAAATACCTTTCGGCGGCTTTTTTCCTCCCTGACATCCCTACACAAAGTGCCCTGCAAAGTATGATACATGCACCTATTTAAATTAACAAAGGAATGACTTATTTTAATCTCACTGTGCTTTGGAGTGCTTTGGCCATTTGGATGAGCAATATATCATTACATACAACCTTCCAGCGCTGCAGGCAAGAAACTCAGAGCATGCAGCATTTGGTGGGAGCCAAACAATTTCTCTAGCACACAACTGTGTCAAATGCATGCATGTATTCATTATTGAGAACAAGAGGAAATAGCTTTGATGTAGTGGAAAAAAGAAGATGATAAAAGCACCTCTGCAATATGCGTGTCATTATCAATGGTGGCAGATAGATACAACTGCACAGCCTCCTATGTGATTAGTAAATATACATATAATTGCTGTGGCCAATTATCAGAAAAATGAGGTCGGTAATTACAAGACAGAAAATTAACTAGAACTCTTATTAAGGCTTTGTTTCCAAATCAAACAATTGGAAACTACCAGAAAATACAATTAAATCAAAGGGAACTGAGGGGGTCAAAGGAGCCAAAAAAAAAAAAAATCCCGAAGTTAAAAAAAAAAGGAATGTGAACCAAATGTTTCTTAGTTTTTGCATATCTGGCCTCTTTGAATTAACATTATTTGTCCAGAAGAGGGGAAGGTTAGTAATTGTAAACTTAAAATTCTCATCAATAGAGAAAGGCTTCCAAGAGGAAAGGAAAACAAAGGAAAATGGGAGTGAAATAAAGTCTTGCCAAGTTCAAAGGATTACATGCAGGCATTACATAGAGAGGACGTGAAAGAGGGTGGGGGGTGATGAAATAGTCTGCTCAAAAGAAACAAGGCACGCGGTTAACATGACAAGGCCTCGATAAAGGTATTATAAAATGGTCACAGAAGTCCTATCGGTTTGAAGAGCAAAAATAAAACATGGTATCAATTTCAGCCCGGTCTGTTTTAGGAAAGCCATATATATCAGCAAGCCTGCAAGATTCTACAAGGCCCAGTTCAAGAGATGACATTTTACTGTCTCAAACACTATTAGTAAAAAGACAGTTCAAAGTCTGAGGTACAAAAATTATGGACTCTAATCAGGCAGGTAGTTTTCTAAGTCGTTCCTTTCTGAAATTTTTTTGGAGGCTGTAGTACTGGAAGTGTCTGAGTAGTAGCTGCTTTAAAATGAATGTTTAGGAAAATAAAAGCCTACTGTCTTTAATGTGGCTGAATATTTACCAAGATGGTTAAAATTCTAGACTGGTTTTATACAAAGATCCTGGTATAAAACGTGATGCTAATGTGGGCCTCATTTCAAAGTATGATACCAAGAGTAAATTAATGAATTATAGACTAGGCAACTTGATGAAGATGTCATTTTAACGTGGATGAGAAACAAAACGAGGAAACTGTGACATCCTTGCATGGGTAGTTAATTTTATTTAAGACCTGATATTGTAGCCTGTTAAGTTCCTCATAATATAAAACTAAGGAACCCTGGGTGGTACCCATGAATAATTTATTTCACTGTGAAAATGCCAGCCCAAGTCAACTCTGCAGAACCACAGAGAGTGGATTCTCATCTCAGTGGTGCCTGGAAAGAATCAGTCATCAAAGATGTGGGGGGGAAATTCTAATCTCACAAGCATAATGCCAGATATTTCTTTTCATTAAAATCCACGTCTCCTGTGTATCTCAGAGGAGAATTTTCTGAGATACAGAAGAGCGACTAGTGGGGGGCGGGTTCAGAATGCCACACGCAAACACGGGGTGGGGGAGTCCTCTGAGAGCCTCCAACTCCACAGAAGCACCAGGCTGTCAACAATCCAAAGAAGGCAAACGAACAGACCTGGCAGTATTCCCCACGCTGGAGGATTTTTAAGTATACCTTTCTCACTTTTAAGCAAGTAAAATTAGAAGTTAGTTTAGATCAGGATGTAAAAAATCTCCGAGAACCTGTCTGTTTCGTTATCTAATTCCAACCTGCGCTAAGGAGGAGAGGAGGCTCGCAGTAAAGCCGCTCCAGCATCACCGTGGCACCCAGGGAGGGAAAGCAGCCAGTCACTGTGGGGTTAGAGCGAGACAGAACCACGCCCAGGGGTTCGGAGGAGCTCGTAAAGTCACTGCTGCTACTTATCAGAAATGGTCTCTGTGGAACACGGGTTCAGGCAAGATGAAGAAAAAATACATTTCAAAAATGTAAACACAAATTAGAGAAGCAGTGACACCAGCAACTCTCAGTAGTGGCTGAAATGGACTCTAAATTGTTAATAAAAGTCATTCTCTTTAAGACCCTGGGTGCCATACTTCACCTTGAGGGCTTTTGGGGGGATACTTTTCTGTTGAACTTCTAAGCATGGAGGTATGGAACGAAACAGAGGACACAACCTTAACCAAAAGCCTTGACCTGAGATTCCGGTCCTGAATCAACTTTAGCGTCCTGCTAAGGGAAACAGGCCAAATCCTGTTACGGAGCAGGCAACCGTTATATAAAAACAGCTGCTGCAGCCATTTCAGTAAGCAATTCTGGTCATCACGGAGGACAGTCTCCAAGTCTCAGAGCTTTTGGGAACTACCTAGTCAGCCCCTCCTGCTAAACAACTGGAACACAAGCAGGCAGCACGCTAGAGAACGGCGAAGGACGAGAAGAAAGTTTGAGTGATGCCTTTGCATTGTGAATAATGAACAGTTCAGGAAGGTCAACCCATTACAACAGAAACTGTTTAATTATTAATTATGTGCAATCTATGAGCAAAAGGACAAGTTCAGAATGTTTAATGCATGCTAACTTCAACTGGACTCTCTCTGGGTATTTTGTTATTAGCACTTGTCAGCAAGGTACTCAAGCATAAAAAAAGGTAAGGAGCAGAAAATCAGAGAGAGAGTGAGTGTGTGTGTGTGTGTGTGTGTGTGTGTGTGTGTGTGCGCGCCTGCAACAAGGTGGGGGAGGGGAGAAGGAGGTCCAACTCCAACCACAACTGCTGCTGGTTCACCTGCAGAGTAAGTGTGCCAAAAGTACACTTTGTGATCTTGAGAGCAGGCAAGCAAGTTGGATACTCCAAATAAAGAAAACATAAATGAGAAAAATGCTTTTGAAATGACTTAAAAGGGAAATCATTATTTTAAAGGCATAGTTTTTTTTTTAAGCCATGTTGTTTCTTGGCTTTAAAGAATCCGTGTCATTAATGTTCAAGCACATGCTAGCATGCACACACGCACGCACACACACACACAAGTGCATGTAAAACTGGTATAATCTGAATAAATTCAGTGGATGGTATCATGTCAATTTCCTGGTTGTGATACTGTACTATACTTATAAACTGTTACCATTGGGGGAAACTGGGTGAAGGGTACATAGGATCTTTCCATGTTATTTCTCACAACTGCTTGTGAATCTAAAATAATGTCAAGGGCTTCCCTGGTGGCACAGTGGTTAAGAATCTGCCTACCAATGCAGGGGACACAGGTTCGAGCCCTGGCCTGGGAAGATCACACATGCTGCGGAGCAACTAAGCCCATGCACCACAACTACTGAGCCTGAGCTCTAGAGCCCATGAGCCACAACTGAGCCCACGTGCCACAACTAGTGAAGCCTGCGTGCCTAGAGCCTGTGCTCCACAACAAGAGAAAGCCACGACAATGAGAAGCCCGTGCGCCGCAATGAAGAGTAGCCCCCGCTCACCTCAACTAGAGAAAGCCCGCGCACAGCAACGAAGACCCAACACAGCCAAAATAAAATAAATAAATAAATTAATTAATTAAATAAAATGATGTCAAAATAGGAAGTTTAAAAGTGAAAGGGTAAGGAGCTATTTTCGTTTAAACTCATGAGGTCCAGATTTTTAGCAGAGCTCTGCTTTGAATAATGGAGAAGCCTGGCATAACTATTTAACTGGAAAAAAGTTGAGGGGCCTTTGCTTTACAAATATACCTGAGGATTTAATTTTTGCCTTTAATTCATAATAAAAGATGACAATGGAACCTGACAATGATGTGGTGGTTAATTCAGACACTGATAGGGCATAGACACAAAATGCTGTATAAAAATGATACAATCATTAATTACTTATTTATTGCTTCACTCATTCAACAATTTTCTTGACCATCTACCATGTCAAAGGCACTGGGCTGGCACTGTGGGATGACTGATACTTGATCCACAGCCTGGAAGAATTTGTGTGTTGTTCAGAGGGATAAGACGTGCAGCCCTAAGAGCGATGGGGAAGAAACTTATTTTGAGAGTCTGGAGGGCTGTGAGATACCGTTTTTGCTCTCCCACTTTCTTCCTTCCTCACTTCCAGAGAGCACCTGGGGGTGAAGGGACCTTGAACATCTTAACCTGTGTCATGTTCCTTTTTCTTTGCAAAACAGACATTCCTTCAAACCAAGCTTTTATACGTAAACGTATAAAACGCAAAACGTATAAAACGTAAAAAAGGTAGAAGGACAACTTCTCAAAAATCTCAAGGTGTTGGCCACACTGGTGAATTCTGAGGTCAGCTGTGCTGTGGTTAGATTAAACCAGGCAAATTAAGTGAAACATGGCAATCCTTTTTAACAGTTTTTAACAGCCTATTTCTAGACTTCTTGGTGTCAAGCCATCAAGCCAACACGTTAATTAACATTAGAGAATCACCTGCAGTCTGACCAGTACTGAGAGTTATGCTCTAACATTTTAAAAATAAATCTTTTAATTCAAGCCTAATGTTCCTTTGGCCTGGCCCAACAATTTCTGGTCCTACACTCTGGGGTTCATACTAACTGGCACAGCTCTCCTAGATCACTCCACATCTATCTGCAATGCTGGGATTGAAGGCTGTTTGTGATTCCAGTGGCTTCACATCAGGCAGGACAGCATTTTGCCTTATTAGATCCCAAATTGTTTTCTGATCCTCCACCGTTCACTGCCTTAGAATAGCATCTTTGTGAGACAACTGGCAGAATCCACAGGACAAATCTGCTCTTGACTGGGGAGGGAAACTTGTTTATTTGGGGAGGACACCGAAAAACAAAAAAACTGGACTCTCGGGGCTTCCCTGGTGGCACAGTGATTGAGAGTACGCCTGCCGATGCAGGGGACACGGGTTCGTGCCCCGGTCCGGGAAGACCCCACATGCCACGGAGTGGCTGGGCCTGTGAGCCATGGCCGCTGAGCCTGTGCGTCCGGAGCCTGTGCTCCGCAACGGGAGAGGCCACAACAGTGAGAGGCCCGCGTACCGCAAAAAAAAAAAAAAAAAAAAAAAAAAAAAAATGGGAGAACCAGCTATTAGCCAAGTACAACCAGATGGCTTATAAAAAACACAAAACGTAAATTAACAGGTCTAAAGGAATCTCTGAAATTTGAGATTATACAGATTTTTTCCTATTTTCTTTTTCTCCTAAATGTTTTGGCAGTTCTTCAGTATTGGGATAAAAGAGAAGAGAAACAAACTTTGTCATTTATGTCAAAACTAACCCTTCATTTTTTGTCATTTAAAAGACTTACATTTACTCAGAGATTTTCTAAACATATGGCAAAGATCTTGGTGTTTCATAAAATTCCTTGAAAACAGGTAGGTGGAGAACTGGAAAATGAATTAAGCTCTTAAACCATATTTGCAATTGCTTGCTTTCCAAAGCCAATGAACATCTTTTTTCTTTTTATTTTAGGTCTCTCGTTGGTCATAAGCTATAGTGTACAGTATTATTTAGAGGTGCCTCTCTGAATGGTACACACACACACACACACACACACACCTGCACACTAACTCCCACATACACCTCCCTTTTCAATGGCTTAGGCAGAGCAGCAAAAAACATGCTTGTCTCATACCAAAGAGATTTCATTTACAAAAGTAAAACCTGTTATTGTCCCCCCTCTCTCTCTCTCTGTAGCCTCCCAAGGCATTTCTATTGCTTTTTCATAAAACACTGCTGCAAATAATCAAGCGTGACCACTGACATCCACGAGATTGAGTTTTAGGAACCATTCAATGAGCTCACCCTCGTGGGAAGCCTCCTGCTCAGGCTAGTCTAAAGGTAATTATTCAGCAATTCCTACCTGTGGTTTTACCTTGTCCCTATATAGTGTTTGAATTTCATACACTGGTAAGGTCAGTTTTTTTTCCTCAGGAAAAGTCCAGCTACACATGTTTGGATCCAGGACCTAAATTATAATGTTAATATACACACTGCCATTTCACCAGGTCCTATGTGTAGAAATGCTGATTAAAAGCAATCTTAAAGGTAGGTCAGGGCTTCCCTGGTGGCGCAGTGGTTGAGAGTCCGCCTGCCGATGCAGGGGACACGGGTTCGTGCCCCGGTCCGGGAAGATCCTACATGCCGCGGAGCGGCTGGGCCCGTGAGCCATGGCTGCTGAGCCTGCGCGTCCGGAGCCTGTGCTCCGCAACGGGAGAGGCCACAACAGTGAGAGGCCCGCGTACCGCAAAAAAAAAAAAAAAAAAGAGGTAGGTCAACAACTATATTAAACAAAAATGAAAGAGGAAAATCCAGGAGTGAAAAAGAACCCTTAACAGGCTCCTAAATGAAAGGAATCATTCCTCTTTTCATAGGTGAAGAGTTAACATCGAAACAGCTGAGCTACATCCACATACCATTCAAGGGCAAGAACCTGGCAGGTCCACGTCCTGAAAAATCAACAAGCCATACACTATCCAGATAGACTCAGGGAACTTGCTGCAATCCAAAGTCCACATCGCCACACTGTGTGTCCTCCTGAATGTTCACTCGACTGTTAGTTAAAATAATTACTGCCATTTGCCACCTGCACGGCCAGTTATGGATACGGGGAAAACAGAACTTCCAGTGGCTGCACGGTGTAGGAGTGTCAGCGGTATTCGCTTACACATTTTTATAAACAAATTCAAACGCTATGTTGGCTGTGACTCGGAGGCTGAGAATTATACGTGAAATTGTGCCATACCTGGTCCATACAATAAACAGAGAGAAGGGAATTTAAAGCTGGTTAAACCGATGAGATACCACATCGGTTTAAAATCAGTCAATAGGAGAGGAACAAAGAGAGGAACAGGGAGGGAGGAAGGGAGAGGAAGTGGGAAAAAAAAAGAGAACCACATACTGTGAAATGAACAAGTTCAGTTAGAACGTTCATCAGGATTTGGAAAATCATAATGCCATCTGCTACTCTGGACCTCGGAACATCAGGGATCTCGTGGGCCCAGACGCTTTCATTTCCAGAAGGAAGGAAGGAACTTACACTCCCTGGAATGCTGCCTCCATCCTGGAATGAAGGCAACACTCCAGCCGACCAGTTTGGAATCTCTTTTGAGAACATTTGCACTGTTCACAGACGTGTTTTCCCTGGTTTAGGGAAAATTAACGGCAGGCAAAGTGATTACAGCAACTAGGCAGTGAGGCAGAGCAGTGCCCCAGCCCAAACTGCTGGGTAACTGACCCTGGCATCCAACTTGGGCTCAGGGTGTGTAGGTCCCATCATGGTGGATTAAATGAGCATTGTCCTACGGCTGGATGAGACTTCACAATAGAGCAACACATGTTAAATGACAGCAGCCAAAACTGGCCCCACCAGGCAACTGCCCATTCACAGAAAGCTATTCACAGGCCTTCACCACCAAGAAATTAATTCATTAATAATACATCACGCTTCGTGGACAATTCAAAGAAAACAACACAAAGCTACTTGTCCAATGACTGTCTAAAGATGCAGCATTTTCCCTGGGTTAAAAAAAAACTCCAAATCTAATTGACTTACTGAGATCAAAATCACAGGGATGTTTATGCTAATATTTTGATTAGTAAAAAAGAAGAAATGGAAAAAGTCTATCCACTGAATTCACTCAGTGCCATAGGAAATAATAAAAATATAGATTTTTTTTCAGCAGTAGCTAATAAAATCTGACTTTATGTAAATGTATTTATTTATTATGTTTTTGGAACTGTATTTAAAAAATTATTTTTTCCTACTTTAAGTGACTTTATACATTCTTCAGACTATCAGGAAAATTTTTGCTTTTAACTTGTTTCTTCTGTTACATTTTTAAAACTTCCTTCTTTCTTTCTCCTTCCTCCCGACAACTCATAAATATGAATTAAATATAATTATAAATGAACAGACAGTAACTTTTGGATTACTGCTGTGTTTTGGTAGAATCTTAATGTCAATTCTAAAGAAACAGTTATTACGGATAGAACAAGTAATTACTAAAGGAATCATGGCCTTAACGCTAACCTATTTTCAATTTTCAAACCAGTCAAACTGCATTAATTTAAACATACTGGACTTTTCAAAGGAGGTATTAGATTTCTAAAGGTTGCCTTACATAAAAGGAGAATATCGGTTTTCAGGATCCCAATTATACCTTCCTGACACTATGAGACAGAGGTCTAGTTAACCATATCGCTGGAGGACACGACTATTGTATATCTACTTGTATTAACTTACCAAGTTTCTAATGCCTCCCAGTCATTAACTCATACAAGTTACAAATAACATGAAATCCCACATCATCAATACCCATTTATGCAAGTGGTTAGAGTGTCAGTCACTGTGGTGGGAAGCTCTAGGCATGCACGGGTCACGTCGGACAGCTCAGGCCATCAGGTCTTGTCTCACTTTAAACTACCTGCAGTTAGGTGCTGTGAAAGAAAGAGACCATCCTAGGATGCTGGGAGCAGGAGGGATGGGGGATGTTCCTTTTATTTTTTTGCTAACTTCAGAAGCCAGAATTATGGCGAAGTCCCTCAGGCAAAAAAATGAATAGATATTATTCCCTCTGGAGCTGGTTGATACCACGTTTTGAATTCCAGGGGGGTATCATTAGACAGCCATTTTCCACCCCCTCACTCCCCCACCCCCACCCCCAGAAAGCACCTGCTACGTTCACAGCCCAGCAGCTTCTCAGTTAACCAGCCCTCAGTTAACCTGTCCAAGAATGAGTGATACTGCAAGAATGAATTTTTTAAAAGATAACAGTGGTTTAAGAGCCAAACCTTTTGTGTACATAAATCTTTCTAAAAGGAGTCAATCTCCTCCCTGCCAACATAAACAGAATATGCAGAAGAGAATTCAATTATTTCTTAAAGACACGGAGTCATTCTTACAGACAGCGAAACTGAACTGTGTTGCAATATACTTCTGCCCTTGGGGCACGTCTGCAATGCTTTCTAAGTTGTCTACTTTTACAGTTTTAAAAAATAATCTCTTCCTTTGATGCCAAAAAGTTCAGCTGTCACTTTTTGCTTCCATCAAGGACAATTATAGTATAGTAAAGAGTCCCATCCTTTGTCCTTCAGTTTCCTCATCTGTAAAACAGAGTGCTGTGGGAAAGCAACATGACATTGGGGAACACTGGGGAAACATTTTATCAACCATAAGGGTTAAGGCTAGACTTCTGAATTTTGATAAAGGACTGTATTTATTAGCTAAGTATCTCCTTGTCATATACTATTACTTTTTGGATTTTTTCTGAGGTCTTAAAAAAAAGAAGTAGTAAGTTCTTATAATTACATATAAATTTCATTCAACAAATATTTATAAGTGACTACTGTACATTAATTAGGTGCAGTACTAGGAAGATAGAAATGAAAAGCCTGGGAGCTTAGAGTCTAGTTGATAAACTTCTTATAACTGGGTCTGAAACAGGAATTGATATAGTTCTGAACGAGGTGCTTGGTGCTGCCCTGCGAACTGAATGCTAATTATCTTCTTCCCACGAAGTGTGTGTGTGCCCCACCTCAGTGACAGTCTGACTGACCAAGCCAAATGCTTCTTCTCTGATCCGACCTCCACTCTCCGCTACATCCAATTACTCACCAAATTCAGTTTATTCCATCCCCTGAATACTCTTCAAACATGCTAAGGCTGTCTTAATGGAAAGCCCACGTAATTTCTGATCAGGACTATAAGCACAGTAAGTTCCTAACTGTCCTTCCCAATCCACTTTCCACAACCCCATCAGAGTGATTTTTCTGAAACACAAATCTGGTTCTGTTGATCCTCTGCTTAAAACTCTTTCACCTCCCTCCCCGCAAATGCCTTCAGGCACAATGTGTAAAGATCCTTCTAAGTGTAGCCACTGCCTCATTTCTTTTAATACTTTGCCAAGCACTGCAGCCATACTGAACTCCGCACGGGCCTCAAGTACCTCTGAGGCTAACTCCTACTGGCCCTTTGGGTTTCCCTTCTCTGTGGAGCTCTCTGGTATATTATCACCTCCTTCATTATCTCTCTTCTCTGTGTTTCCCCAGCACCCTGTCCACACTTTTAGTATATGTAGAATTTATATGACTGCAAACATCATTAGATGCCTTGTCATAAATACCCTTTTATGTGAGGGGGTTAAAACGACAGTCACTGTGCTCCTCTGAGAGCTCATTAAGTCTCATGCCACGTATATTGCCTGCAGTTTAGTTTAATATTTATTTATTGTTTACTTATTTATTTATTTTGGCTGTGCCGGGTCTTAGTTGCGACATGCGAACTCTCAGTTGCAGCATGTGAGATCTGTTCCCCCACCAGGGATTGAACCCGGGCCCCCTGCATTGGGAGCTCGGAGTCTTACCCACTAGACCACCAGGGAAGTCCCTTCCTGCAGTTTAGTTTAAAGTTATCTACTCATACATGACTGTTTACTAGCCTGTCTCCCTGACTACAGTAGAAACTCTTTAATGGTGGCAACTGTATCTTACTCACTCCCTATTCCCCAGTACCTAGCTTTGGGATTAATACAGGTTTACAGAATGATTGTTTGGGCTATAATCGGTGGTTTTCAAATTATAATCTGTGGAACTCTAAGGACTTTTATGTGGGTGCCATGAGTGGGATGGGGACAGGGTAGAGATCTAAGCTTCCTATCCTTTGATCAAACCAGAAAGGCCTCAAAGTCCAAAAAAAAATTTTTTTAACTTGTGTGGGTCAAAGGACACCATCAAGAAAGTTAAAGTCAATCCACAGAATGGGAGAAAAAAATGTAGAGTCTAGTATCCAGAACACATAAAGAACTCTAGGCACTTCCCTGGCGGTCCAGTGGTTAAGAGTCTGCCTTCCAATGCAGGGGACATGGGTTCGATCCCTGGTTGGGGAACTAAGATCCCACATGCCGCAGGGCAACTAAGCCCGTGCTCTGGAGTCCGCGCACCACAACTAGAGAGAAGCCCTCGTGCCTCAATGAAAGATCCCGCGTGCCGCAACGAAGACACGACGCAAATAATAAATTAATTAATAAGAAAAGAACTCTAACAACTCAAAACTAATAATTAAAAAGGAAAAACCAATCTAAAAATAGAAAATGCATTTGAACAGAATTTAAAAGAAAATATTCAAACGATCAATAAACACATGAAAATATGCTCAACATCATTAATCATAAGGGAAATGCAAATCAAAACCACAATGAGAGACTACTTTACATCCACTAGGATGACTACAATTCAAAGGAAAAAAAAACCCAGAAAATAACAAGTGTTGGCAAGTATGCGGAGAAATCTGAAATCTCGTAAGTTACTGATGGGAATGTAACATGGTGCAGTTGCTGTGAGATACCGTTTGAAAGTTCATCAAAAAGTTAAACACAGGGGCTTCCCTGGTGGCGCAGTAGTTAAGAATCCGCCTGCCAGTGCAGGGGACACGGGTTCGAACCCTGGTCAGGAAGATCCCACATGCTGCAATTAGGCCCGTGCGCCACAACTACTGAGCCTGTGCTCTAGAGCCCACAAGCCACAACTACTGAGCCCGCGTGTCACAACTGCTGAAGCCTGCACGCCTAGAGCCCGTGCTCCACAACGAGAGGCCACTGCAGTGAGAAGCCCGCGCACTGCAACGAAGAGTAGCGCCTGCTCGCTGCAGCTAGAGAAAGCCCACGTGCAGCAACGAAGACCCAACACAGCCAAAAATAAATTTATTAAAAAAAAAAAAAATTAAACACAGAATTTTCATATGACCCAGCAATTCCACTACTAGGTATATATATCCAAGAGAATTGAAAACAAAACATACATCCACATAAAAACTAGTACACAAATGTTCACAGCAACATTTTTCATAATAGTCAAAAAGTGGAAACGCCCCAAATGTTAATCAACTGATGAACAGATAAACAAAAATGTGGTATATCCATACAAGGGAATATTATTTGACCATAAATATATATGAAGTACTGATAAATACGACAACGTGGATATACCTTGGAAACATTATGCTAAATGAAAGAAACCAAACACGAAACACCAGATATTGCATGGTCCAATGTATATGAAATGTCCACAATAGGGAAATCCAGAGACAGAAAGTAGATTAGCTAGTGGTTGCCAGGATTGGAGGGGAGAGTGAAACTAGGAGTTACTGTTAACAGGTCCTGGGTTTCTTTATGAAGTGATGGAAATGTTCTGGAACTGAGCTGTATAATTTATGAGTGAATTTTATGTTATGTAAATTATACTTAAATAAAAATGTCAAAGTAAAAAATAGAGAACAGAAATAAGTTTCTCTGTGATGATCTTTGAAATTAGCAGTCCTTTTCAGCTGGATAGAATGGGCCTCAGCAGAAGAAAAGACAAACTTAGACCACATGCTATTTTCTGTAGGATTAGCCCTGCTAGAAAAAAGTTCCTATTTTAATTTACTTCAAGGAGCGTCTGCTTGAGCCATGATCTCTTCTAGGTGTGGGGATAAATCCCTGTGCTGGATGACTTCGTGATACAGTGGGAGACAAACTCACAAGCTAAATTTGATTCCATATGAGTAACAATAATAAAGCTTTGTAAACATGCTATGCTGAATTATGCCTAGCACTGGGTGGGCATGGGGCAGGATGGAAGAAATGGGAAGGTAACAGAGACAGCTTCAAAGAGGACATCACATTTGAGCTGAGCCTTGGAGAACACTTAGGCATTTACAAAGTAAAAAACGGGAGGCCGTTCCAAGCAGAGTGAGGAACACAACCCTAAGTAGGAAAGTGTGGGGCAGCCATCAAGACTAATGATGGACCCAAAGTGAGGCCGAAAAAAACATGGGTGTGAATCTAAAATGCTGTGCTAGGAGGTTCAGACATTACCCTACAGGTAGGGTTTGGCAGGTTGAGATCTGTATTTTTTAAAAGATAATCCTGTGGAGGTAGGGTGGTAGGAGAAACAAGGCAGAGAGAAAAGCTTAGAAGCTTGTTATGGTTATATGTGGTTATAAAACAGACTCTTCTCTCCATTCTCCTTTCCCAGTCCTCTCTTTTCTCACCCCCTTCTTCAGGTATCACCCTCTTCTAGAACAGAGATGTCAGCCGCCTCCCAGTTTGCCCAGCTCATGTGGAAGTGTCTAGCTGTGTGATTAACCTCCATACTCTTCTTTACTAAGCTGCCAGGTGGGGGTTAGCATCAAACACTGCTTCCTTCCAGCACTGGACATGTTTGCTGGCACTGCTAGAGAACATCAGAGGAGCCAGGTCTAAGAGAAGAGTCCACATGAAGCCTCTTGTGAGCTCAGGAGTTTCGCGGCGTGGATGATTGTCCCCATTCGTGACTCTTTTTAGTACCACTGTAATGATGTGCATATGCCAGCCAGGCAGATAAGTAAATAGTGGAGGCTCTCTTATGTCTCAATTAAATTGTATGATTAAATAGAGTCATTAAAAACTCACAGAAGACAAAGGCTTTTTTTTTTTTTTTTTGTGGTACGCGGGCCTCTCACTGTTGTGGTCTCTCCCATTGCGGAGCACAGGCTCCGGATGCGCAGGCTCAGCGGCCATGGCTCACGGGCCCAGCCGCTCCGCGGCATGTGGGATCTTCCCGGACTGGGGCATGAACCCGTGTCCGCTGCATCAGCAGGCGGACTCTCAACCAATGCACCACCAGGGGAGCCCAAGACAAAGCCTTTTATAAACAGATTTTTGTAATGATGGGCTATTAAATATGTTTTGGACCAAGAGAGCCTGTTCCCCTCTTAAGCAAGCCCACTTTACTCCTCCTCATCATTGAGGACCCAAGGCCAGGCCCCAGCACAACACCCCCCCAGCCCCCTCGCCCCAACCTCTTCTTGCCCATCACTCAGCTGGCCACTTCCTTTCCATCGTCCTCTCCCCTATCCCCACTGTGGCCTTCCTATCAATCCTTTTCAAGCTACACACCTTACAGGGAAAGCCATCATCTCCCCTACCTTCCAGACTGGGGCACAAAGGTCCTCCTCTTAAAGCCGTGACTTGCCCTGGCTCTAGCTGTCTATTGGCCTGGAACCCTGGCATTGTTACAGTGATTCCATTATCCTGATGGTGTCATATCCAAGAAACTGTTACTTAATCTAAGGTCACAGATTTATACCGATATTTCCTTTTAAGAGTTTCAGTCTTAGCTGTGAAACACTTACATTTAGGTCTTTGATCCACTTTGAGTTAGTTTTTGTATATGACGTGAAAAAAATTCATTCTTCTGCATGTGGATCTCCAACTGTTCCAGCATCATTTGTGGAAAAGACTATACTTTCACCATTAACGGGTCTTGGCATCCTCATCAGAAAACAACTGACCATGGACATATGGGTGTATTTCTGGACTCTCAATTCCATTTTACATGTCTATCCTTATGCCAGAACCACACTATTGATTACTGTATTGATTGATTACTGTAACTTTGTAATACATTCTGAAATCAGGAAACCTGAATCCTCTTTGTTCTTTTTTCCCCAAGATTGTTTTGGCTACTCTGACTCCTTTGCATTTCCATATGAATTTTGGGATCAACTCACCCATTTCTGCAAAAGAGCCCACTGGGGTTGTGACAGGGATTGCACTGAATCTGTAGACCAATTTGGGGAGCGCTGCCATCTTAATAATATTAAGTCTTCCATTCCAAGAATGTGGGATGTCTTTCTGTTTATTTAAGTCTTTAATTTCTTTCAAAGATGTTTTATAATTTTCAGTGTATAAGTTTTCCACTTCGTTTGTTAGACTTATTCCTAAGTATTTTATTCTTTTTGATGCTAACTGTATCTTGAAGTGTTTTCTTAATTTCACTTTTGAATTATTCATTTTGGGTTACTAATACATAGAATTACAACTGATTTTGTGTTTTGATTTTATATCCTATCATTTAGAAGATACTTCTGATAAGGTATAAAACATGACTTATAGGAATTCACTTCTTACTGGTAAAAGGAATAAACAAACAGATGTATAAACCAGGGATTTGTTAATTGTCCTGCTGAACACCTACAGATGTTGGATAGAAATTTATATTTAGCTATAATATGCTTGAAATACACACACACACACACACGCACACTCAGAGTAATGATCCATTTTTCTGGCTGTCATATTTTAGATAACCTGAACATTCTGAAACACATCTGTGAACTCAAAAATGATTTGCAAGAAAGTTTCAAGCCCTTCTGTCTGACATTTATCTTTTTCCTTTTTTGACCTTGCAAACTTCTTCTCATCCTGTAAGACCTAGCTTAAATGTCACACCTCCTGATCCACCCCCAGAACAAACCTTCTTCTGGCAGAACAAACCCTCCTGTTTCTGGGTTGTATAGTATGCATCCTATAACGAAGCATAATTATTCATTTCCATACTCTTATCTTTTCCAAGTCTGTGGCCTTCTTGGGGGCAGGCTCAAGGAGGAAGTCCCCACTTCAGTCTTTGCAATTCCCAGCACCTCAATCCACTGATGTCCTGGCTGGCTCCAGCCAGCCTGGGATTCGGTGACTCAGATAGCACTGCTCTGTTCCCACCTGCCACATCACCAATGTGGCCAGCCCTTTGTTGCCAGCCAAACTGGGAGCCCAGGCACTGGGGAGAGCATTCGATGGCTACATAGCCTCCTGAGTCCCAGCACACTGTACTGGCAGAGGATTTGGGACTATGCCTCTGCCTTTCTACCCTGACTCACAAATCTAATCTTCAGTTGACCTGGGAGACTTGCCTGGAAGAACAGTCCTCTCTAGGCTTGAAGGCTGCCCTGAGCATGGCCTGGTCAACTTGGGCTGGCATACAGTGGGCACTTTTGAGGACTATCTGCTGCATGAATGAACACAAGCCTACTCATTTTACTTCATCAGCCTCAATCTCTCTTCTCAGAGCAGTGGTTTGACCTTACACATACCACTTGGGTATCTGATTTCATTTGATACCTTTAATTTTGCTAGGGTCACCATCAGCAGTGCAAAGACTGAGACAAGATGATCAGATAACTGGGGCAGCCAGTAGTCACTGACAAGAATGGGGAGTGACCATAGAAAACAGAGGTGATCACAAGAGAGAACACAAGAAAAGCACCAAGCAGAGCAGCACACCCATGTAGGGGTCATTTAGTTTGGGAGCAAATGGCTCTCTACACCTCAACAAGCCCAAGCATATCACTGAGTGCCAAGGCCAAACACACAAGCAAAATGGCTGGTAAAATTCAATGAAAGAACAAGGCAAGATCCCCACAATTCTACAGCCCTAGAGGGCATCAATACGTCAAAGTTGAGTTCAGTACCATGTTCAAAACAGGGACCTGAGTCATCAAGAAAAGGTTACGATACCTTTTATAAAAGCTTTATATCAATGAAATGATATTCACTATACTTTATCAACAGGCTGCCAAGAACAAATACATTTTAGAAACATTCTTTCTAAAAAATGCAAATTTTCTCACTGATGTCAGAGCTTAAAGTAGTATCAGTTAGCTAGACAGCAAGGGCCACCTCATTCCCCAGTGATATCGGATGGCTAAGGCATCATGGCACACATAGACACACATCACTTACAATGAACCCAAGTACTTTACAGCTCAGGTATTCAGGGACTTGGAGAGGGCCTGATTATGAGTTTTACAGTAAGAAGTTCTTTTGAGAGAAGCAACTTTGAGGCAAAGATGGTAGCTCTAAGACAGCACTCAGATCCTGAGTTAGCCAGGTCCAAACCAGACAAGCTCCACCCCCTAAAATTAAACTAAATTTCCCAGATTTCTCTTTGCAGTCTGATTCTCTTGGTACCTTGGCTACTCATCCAGTTCCTGTTCTGTGGTTCAAATTTCACGTTCATGATTCTTACTACTCTGTTTACCTTTTGGTGTCTTTATTTGGATATGTGGTGGCTGACTCTGGCTTTGGCCCACGATCCCACCTCCTGTCTCTCAACTCCTGACATTCAGCATCCCTGGCTGCTCTAGCGCTGGCTCCTATCCACTTGATCTTGTTTTACTACTTCTTTGTTCTTTGCCAGGCCATGCTAGGAGGTCAAGGGACATCCACATAATAATAAATAAAGTACGTTACACTGGGCTTTGCTTAGCTATTTTGTACGTGACTCCAAATATATCCATCTTGTTTGAATTAGATTCCCTTGGGGTGGTACTTTTTGATTTGCCTTTTCCCGAAGAGAAACAGTATATACTGTCATTGGATAGCCATTTCATAATGAGGTATATCCCATGCCCAAAGAGTAAGATGGTTCAAATCCTGGCTGGTTATATTCATTCAGAAATAGAAGCCCTACATGTCAGATGTAAATGAAGATAGACAGTTAATTGTCCTCTGGGATCTAAAAGGGCAGACTTAGCCATTACGGAAGAGGTTCTCAAACTTTCATGTGCAAAGAGTTGGGAAGCTAGTAAAATGTAGATTCCTGGGCTCTACCCCTAGAAAGTCTAATTCAGAGATCTGGGTCCAAGAATCTGCATTTTAAACAAGAGTCTTAGGTAATCCTGATGTAGTTAGTCCTTGGACTACCCTTTGAGAAACACTGTATCACAGCAATGAGAAATCTGACAAACGTGGGGTAAGCACAGTAATTAAAAGATCCCACCAATCCTTCCTCTCTTAGAAGCTATGATGCACCTTGCCTAAGGCAGGTCACCTGGCCAACTCTTTCCTAATACTCTTATTCCCAATCATCACCTTGGTTCCAAGATCAACTTAATGTTTGTTTTAAAAATATATGTGAATTTCTCAAGTTTTCATAAAAAAGATATTTGAATGTTTTTAGAGTAAATGGGAATAGATGTCTAAGTTATAGTTTTCTCTCAACTGAGGAAGAAGTTCTATAAAGAAAAATATACGATTTAAGCTACAAGCTATTGTCCTTCATCACACATACCTTCTCGTCTTAGAACATCTCCCTATGATGATTTCAAAAGTCTCAAGATTTTACCCAAATCAAACAAGTAAAATATATTAAACTTAATAGCAATCACTGCTACTTTAAATAAGGAATGAAAACATCCATTTGATCCAGAAAACCTTCAAATGAGCTCTCCAGCAATATCTGTATTACTGGTGAAGGTATCTGTACCTGAACATTCTGATGCCCAGGAGCCTGGCAGACCAAGAACAGCAGCGCCCAGGAAAGATGGCAGGCTGTGCACTTGACTGGGTAGGCCATTTCCCTGGGCACGTCCCTAAGCAATCCTGAATGGGGAGCTCAGGAAAATCAGTTTAATTGGGAGGATTCTGATGGCCATAGGATGCTTTGGGAATCTAAGATGACAGAAGATATTGATGAGCTATTAGATCCAGGAGGCCTGTCTGATATTTGAGATAATGGGGCCTCCATTTGTTTCAGGATGATGCCTTCATTTTTGCACTAACATGGTTTATGGCTTGCAAGGGATATGTGGACTGACTGATGCAGACATTAAGGATGTTGGAGCTCCATTCTTACTATTATTGTGATATGTGTATGTATTTGTTTTTTTCCTAGGAGGATCTTTATTTTTTCTCCCAAATCTCATAACTGGTTATACAGACGTTTAATTGAGAGGAATGATTATGAATTAACAATATTTTCTCTTTCAAACTTTCCTATCTGAATCACTTATTGCCGACATTACAAGCATTTTAAATATTGTAAAATTAAAGTTTAAAAAATAAACACTGTTAGCAGGCAAGCTCAAGCCCAGAAAAACTCAGTTTTTAAAAAACATTAATGTTTCTTAATCGGAGTCTTGTATACTATAAGACTGCTAATTTACAGGGAAAAAAAAGGAATTTAAAGTCAGCAACAAAAGTAGTTGATTGAGAATGAAATTCAGGTAGCTTAACTCCATAAAGGCAAAGGGACAGTGAAACTCGGATACGGATGATCAGAGGTAGGATGACTTAACATGTGAGAATACTAGTTAAAAGCACAAAAAGTTAGGAGTATGTTCTGGGGAAAATGCCTAATTGGGAAATGAAAGCTGAACTGTTGACCTGGAGCTTCTGAACACTTTTATCACTCTGCTATGCTTTCCGTAAATAAAGCAAGGAGGACACATTTTATCCAGCTCATGTTTGCTGTTCAACTCTGACCCTTGCCTCCTGAATGACTTTAAATATGTGTTACGGAAAAAATGATACCACTTTAATTTCCGGCTCCATCCCCATCTGGCCAGAGAGAGGATAAATTAATATTATCGTGTTTTGTCTTTAGGGCTTCTGATGCCCCCAAGGACCAGCCTGTGGGACAGTCTGTTTTGGCAGAGAGTCTCGGCTGGAATCAGAAGAGCAGGATTCAGGACAAGGCCAGTTCACGTAACACAGCTCAGAGCCATAGAACACAACTTGCTCCGAGGATGTTGGGCATTGTGCTTCATTAGGAAACAAAATATAAGCTTTCCACACCATTAGGAATGACTTTAGGAGTGAAAGCACATAAGACGATGCCTCACCTCATCAACAATGCACTGCAGAAGCTGGAGAGGCTGCAATGGGAAAGAAGAAAGGAAAAAGTATTAGCCTCTATGCAATATCTTTACAGTGGAGTGGAAAGAAAAAATCATTAATGCAATAAAATATAGCAAGATTAATCAACAACAGCAAACTCTTATAAAAACATTGATGCTCAGGATGTTCTATTATTTCTAATGGTACCTAATCTAATACAGGCAGTTAAAGGTTTGCATTTTCTTCAAAATGCAATTTGCTAAGTTTAAAACAAGGCATTCAAGCATGCAAAGGAAGCAGCCATCAGGAAAAAGAAAAGTGAATTTTTTTCTGAACTCATAAAGCTTACCATTAAAGATCCCTGGTTTTTCTGAATCTGAAAAAAGGCAATATGTAATTAGCATGTCATAATCAAAATGACTCACTTGGACACATTATGATCACTGAGAGAAAATTATTGCATTGCTGGTGGCAATTTGTGGGCATGTGTTAACACAATTTACATAATGAAAATACACAAATGTTAATAGCTCGCTTCTCATTTATAGGCGAAAGTCAGCAGAATGTTAATTTCACACAACACTTTTTAGTACCCTCCAGGTTGTATTAGAATAGGGAGAAAAACCATAATCCATTTCAAAAGGCTGTTTACGATTCAGATATAAATAATGTTTTATATTGCTAGATTGTGAACACTGGGCTTAATGTTGCAATCATTGCTAATGTTATGAAGCTCACTCTTTTTAAATTAAAAACCGATTTATTTAAAATTGAAATTAAATCATAGTCAGAAATTAGAATTTTGGATTCCTGCCAGTGCCTGCTCACAACCCCTTATTTTGTGAAGAAAACTTTAATTATGTGGTTGAAGTATTTGCCTCTGACTCAGGAGTGGGTAAAGACTCCACCTCTTCCAAAGTTCCTTCAGCAGGGCAGCAATGCTTTCTGGGAAAATCAAATTCATGCAAGTTTTAACACTGGTTTTCAGGGGATAAGAGCAGAGTCAAAGAAGATGCCCGTTCTGGAGGCAGCTGCTCACACAGCTGACACCGATAAACCACATCTCTTAGAAAGTTACTAAAATGTGACACCAAATTAATAAAACATCCACTTAGTAGTTAAAGTATTAAACACTTCAATGTGTGCCCCCCAACCAAAAAAAAATTGCCTGCAGTTATTACAAACTCAATGAAAATGTCGTCCCAGGTACTAAATTTCCTAAGGAGGAAAATTTCGGGAACCAAATATAACTACTGAGGAGACAGTTGTTTGCTGTGATAACAGTGCTTCAACCAGCGGGTAAAATATAGGTAAACTAGTTAATAGTCCCTTATATGCTTTTTTTTTTTTTTTGTGGTACGCAGGCCTCTCACTGTTGTGGCTTCTCCCGTTGCGGAGCACAGGCTCCGTACGCGCAGGCTCAGCGGCCATGGCTCACGGGCCCAGCCACTCCACGGCATGTGGGATCTTCCCGGACCGGGGCACGAACCCACGTCCCCTGCATCGGCAGGCGGACTCTCAACCACTGCGCCACCAGGGAAGCCCCCTTATATGCTTTTAATGGTGCTTTTAATAGTTCTTTCATATACATGTTCTCATTAGATCTCACAACCACCCTGAGCTTGGCAGGGATGGTCATCTCTAGTCTATGATGGGAAAAACCGGGCCTCTCAGAGGCGGGCAGGCCCAAGGCCACAGGAGCAGGCTGTGGTTGTGCTGGGGCCTCTCTCGTGCTCCTTTCTCTCCAGCATCATATCTGCCTACAATCACAGCATTCCTTAAAAACAACTGGATTTGCATGTGTTTATACTTGGCATGGTAAAGTTGATAAATGATCAGTTTTGGCACGTGGCTTATCCTCAACTAGACTGTTAAGCTCCTCAAGGGCAGAAGCCATGTTTTTGCATTTCTTTTGCATCCCTGTGGCTGATCAGCAGACCCTTCCACCGAGTGCTAGATGTTTTAGAAAGTGCTTTACCATGTATTGTCTCAGCTGAGCATGGTACCCGCTCCTTCCTGCTCTTGGCTCCTCATCATGCCCTCCCCAATCACCACTCCCTGAAACTTCCATCTCAGGTTGATTGGCTCTTGGTCTACTTCGATAGTTCCTACTGAATGTTGCCCTGATGCTTCTTCTTGTTCCTCTAGCCAATGAGTACTTCTGCATAAGGGTCTGTGGGGAAAGATTTACATTAAAAAGGAAGACAGAGGGCTTCCCTGGTGGCGCAGTGGTTGAGAGTCCGCCTGCCGATGCAGGGGACGCGGGTTCGTGCCCCGGTCCGGGAAGATCCCACATGCCGCGGAGCCTGCGCGTCTGGAGCCTGTGCTCCGCATACGGGAGAGGCCAAAACAGCGAGAGGCCCGCGTACCACAAAAAAAAAAAAAAGGAAGACAGAGCTGTTAACTACCACCCTGGAGTGGTTAGGGTTTTAGTAACAAGCCACAGCATCTTTAAAAAATCATGAAAAAACCCAGGTAAATTCTCCTATAAGATATCTTTGGTGTTTGCTTTTACAGTTGGTCCTTGATCAACATGGGTTTGAACTGTGCAGGTCCACTTATACGTGGCTAGTTTTCATTAGTAAATACTACAGTACTAAATGGTCCATGGTTGGTTGAATCCAGGGATGCGAAGGAACCTCGGATACTTGGAAATTGGGGGCCGACTAAATTGTATGCAGATTAACCCCCTCGTTGTTCAAGGGTCAACTGTATTTTTTTAAAGTACACACAGATAAGCACCGCCTCCCCCAAACATTCTCAGTAAGACATATCTACTTTAACAGGAGAGTTACTTTTTCTAATGTACACAGAATTAGAAAGCTGTTTTTGACATCAAAGAGAATGTTTTTCATAAATTTCCAATAGTCAGGGGGATTACAAATTCTCTGAGGAAAACATGTAGCAAACATTTTAAGTGACATGTTTCAAAATGAATTCAGGAATGGATTGTGAGACACTGTTCCCAGTAACATGAGTTGCGTGAACTAAATGAAAATTTCCTCATAAACCGAGACCTTAGAAAAAGTTTCCATCCTGCCCTAATCTGTGGGTTAAAAGCATGGTTTAAGACAGCTTAAAACTGTACTATTGTAACACTTGCTCTTTACTACAAGAAAAGGAGAAACAGCAATATCAAAGTCTGTTTTATGATCTTATAACCATACTGTTATACTGTTTTGCCCAGGTTTTTAAAGGGAGACGCTGTTATCAGGTTTTATCACACACTTTTGATAGCAACATACTACATGAAATCATCTTCATAAATTTTGTATTAAGGTAGCAGTGCCAGTACATGAAATTGATTCAAAATGCTTAAGATACTCACTTACTTTTTAACAGTTACACAATGCAGTGACATATCTTCTATTTCGCAAGAATCTGATGATGCAACATCATTATAATTGATTCATTTCTCAATTAAATAAAGCTACTGTGCTTTTCTTTATATGAATGCCACATAGACCATAGAGTTAGATGTATTATCTCCTTCCTCTGTCTCAGATATATGGCCTTAAGTGCTATATTCTGTTCCTCTGTTAATTCCACCAGAAAAATTTAATGTCACGGTCATATTTTTCAAATTCTGAACTGCCATAAACTCAACTGTATTTATATTAGGCATATTTTTCACTGCTAAACTCTTTGTTGTTTACCTTTTTCAAGATCACATTACTGTACAGGCGCAGCAATCATAAAACAGATCCAGACAGAGTCAGCCTCCAGTCGTGGCCTCTGCTTTTGCACACAGTTCATGAAAAAGTGAAGCCCCTAGTTCTGAAGCACATTAAAAGTGGTACTAAGGGTCCTCAATATAAAATGTTAGCTTCGTGAATGCCTCTCTTTATTCTGGGTCTGCCTTGCAAATGCTTAGCTGTGAGAGCAGAGTTCAGAGGGACACAGTAACATTGTTAGGGCTCATGTACTGCCTGCACCTCCCAACATATGAGATGCTGTTTATAACTAACTTGTCCAAGTCCACCTTCCTGCCTGTACATTTTGCTTGCGTTGAGCTTTCTATGTCTAACTGATACTTGGGGACAAAGAACAGAACGATAATTGCTCCAGTCATAGGCTTTGCTAATCAGTCTCTAGAACTAGTAGCATTTTGAAACACTATTTAGACAAACCTCTTCCCTCTTCTGGGCATAGATTTTTTTTTTTTTTTCTTTCATCAGCCGTTAGGTTCAAGATTTTAAGCCACACTAACAGAGGATAGTTATGCCTCATTCTAATATAAGACAGACCCTTGTGTGTTTAAATGGGGAAGAATGACTTCACAACAGGCAAGCCTAAAAATCAGTTAGGTCTGAAATTTAGGGTATTACTGCAGTCATATTTACCTTGTATTTCCTTGCAAGGGCCATACAGTTGAGTTGGCAATTAAAAAGCTCCCATAATATGACTTGTGACTTGGGAAAACAAACCTGGAAAGGAAACTGCCAATGCAAAAGTTTGCTCATGGGGCCTCAGCTATTTAATCAATGACTCTGGTGATAAAAATCAACTTTGGAAGGCTCACATTACGCCTCTATCTCTATAGGGGTACTTTTTACACACACAGTGGTAAAGCAGACCTTGCTACCAGCGCTTTTATATTATATTCAGAAGCACAATCAGAAAACTGAAATGAATCCACCTATGTAACTTAGAGAAGACACCAGCTATAGCTTTCATTTTCTCTTTTACTCTCTGAAATTATGGCCTGCCCTGCAGCTCTTGTCTGAGAGATTAATGTGTGACCTGGGTCAGATCTTCCAATATCAGTTGACAAATTTTCTCTTTACATATTTACTGCTTTTCAAGCTTGTGTTATTTTCTCTTAAATAGAAAACAGAAATATAAAATTAAATTATATGGTTGGGATTTTAAAAGAATATCGTTTTTATTTGTTGTGCTCCTGGCATCACATTCTAGCTTTCAATGTTGAACTCTATTCTCTTTTTAAATTTCAAATTTTATAAACTGTAGTTATTTTGCAAGGACTCTTTTTTTTTGGGGGGGGGGGTCCTTTTTTGGCCGTACCGCGCAGCATGCGGGATCTTAGCTCCCCGACCAGGGATCAAATCCGTGCCCCTTGCATTGGAAGTACAGAGTCTTGACCATTGGACCTCCAGGGAAGTCCCAGGGACTCTCTTTTCAAATCAGATTCATTAAGCTATAACTCTGGCTAAATATAAACAGGGATTATGGCAAACTGAGATTTTATATTCAAAATGAAGAATAATGACCTAATTTTTTTTTTTTTTGAGATGGAAGGGACCTCCAAGATCTACTCATTTTGCTGTTAAAGAAACTGACGCTCAGAGGGGAACAGTGCCCAAGGCCACAGATAGAACCTGGCTTAGAACTGACTGCTGACTCACAAGGCTCCCTAGTATGGGGACAAATGCATAAACTTTGGAGTCAGAAAGATCCCTGGAATTCCTGTCAGACCCCCATGGCTTCAGAAGCTCCCTCCCTTCACTAGGCTTAGGGCTCTTGTCTAGAAAGTAAAGGATAAGCTAGAGGGGCCCAAAGATCCCCCAACCCCCCAAGCTGCCCATTCAAGCACCATGATTCTTTTTCCTACCTGAAGGAGAGCTGACACTGGCACTCAATCTGATTGTATCTGGCACTGTGCTGGGTGATAAGACTTAGGGTCACATCACCTCCAATCCATCATAACTTGCAAAAACAAAGTGCCCAAATCTCAAAAAGCCCTCAGTGAGAGAAAAAAATCACTTCCACATGACCACAAACTGAATACATACTGCTTACTAACACTAACTTAAAATAAGAGTATCCAAATAAAGGACTGTTTTTTTGAAAAGGAACAGAACGAAACTTACCCGGGTTAACTACAAATGGGAATTTTGGCAAACTGATATTTTTAGACGCTGAACGTATTATGAGACAAAATAAATGAATAATATATATTATTTCTGATAATATAAATGAACAAAAACAATTCACTTGTGCTATCCTATCTCCCCTTTTCATCAGCCTCTGTCCTTGTTCAAGTTCTTATCATGCCTGTGAATCTATTAGCATAGCTTGTATAGGACAAAACAAAACAGCAACAAAAAATAACTCATATCACTTATTTAAACACAAATCAATCACTTAAAAATAAGTGATAAGAGGATTTAGAAAGGAGCTACTCAATAAGGTGTAAGAAGGTCTCTGTGATTCCCACATTCTAAGATCCACTCACTGGCACCTTCTCCCCGCCCCACATCCCAAACTCCGGCCGGGGTGCTGCATTCAGGAGTGACCAGTTTTAAAAAGTTAAAAATAGATATCCCTGAACTTAACAAACAGCTGGGCAGGCTAGAAAGGCTCCAAGATGCCTAGAGGAGGGCACAGCTCAGATGGGACCAGGCAGAAAATCAGCGCAGCCATAAATTAGGTCACTTGGCTCTTACTGCTTCCCGAGTTATCAAGGACAATGCATTGTCACACAACACACAACAGCTGGAGCACCAAGGTACAGTGCA
Source organism: Aethalodelphis obliquidens (assembly GCF_003676395.1). Classification (NCBI taxonomy): domain Eukaryota; kingdom Metazoa; phylum Chordata; class Mammalia; order Artiodactyla; family Delphinidae; genus Aethalodelphis; species Aethalodelphis obliquidens. The sequence continues at coordinate 14,494,378 of NW_020837970.1, read as the reverse complement.
ACATCATTCATGTGCTGGGTCTGCCAATCAGTGAGCAGGAAAAAAAGGACTGATTGCCAGCGTATACTCTTTTATCCCTTGTGTATGTAAAGTTGACATAGCTCAGGTCCTCCCCCACACAGGTGTACAAGAGCCACAGGGTGAATCATCTCCCGGGCAGGTAAATGAGAATTGTAATATTTAGTTAGACCTAAATTCTGTGAGAAAAGCAGGGGCTTAGGATCACAATTCAAAACGACCAATGTGAATTACAAAACTGACCTTTTCCCTAATGGTACAAGGTCTGGTCAAGGAGTCCATTAAGCATGAGCTTTTCAAAGAAGATTTTAGACATCTGCTGTATCAAACTTTTCTCTTTTCTTTGCTCCAAAAAATGTGTGGTCTTATTTCAGAATCTAGGAAGAATATCTGTTCTTTGTGTATGGGAGAGGGGTGAGGGGGGAGGTGTTGCTTTTTCTGAGAAAGGCCTGTTGATCATTCTGCTCCTTATGGTCAAATAAATCTGCCATAGCAAAAGTTATTTTACTGTGTCAAAATGTCTGAAGGGTTTTTTCTGGAGCTATCAGTTAGTTTGCATCTCTATTAGCTTAAATCCCCCACATGCCACAGAGTCCAGAACGAGTTCGAGGTCAAGTAGTCCAATTCCTTGTTCCATGTAGAAATTCACTTTATAATATTCCTGACAGGGACTTCCCTGGTGATCCAGTGGTAAAGAATCGCCTTCCAATGCAGGGGACATGGGTTCGATCCCTGGTCAGGGAACTAAGGTCCCACATGCCGCAGGGCAACTAAGCCCACGTGCCTCAACTAGAGAGCCCGTCTGTCGCAAACTAGAGAGCCCATGCACCCTGGAGTCCAGGCGCCTCAACTAAAGAGAGAAAACCTGCATGCCACAACTAGAGAGAAGCCCGCACACCGCAACAAAGAGCCCGCATGCCTCAATGAAAGATCCTGCGTGCCACACCTAAGACCCGATGCAGCCAAGAATAATTAAAAGAAAAAAAAGAGTGGGGGAACCAAAGAAAAATAAATATTCCTGACAGACAGCTAGCCTGTCTTTGCTAGAAGACTTCCAGTGACGGGATTCCAACGATTCTATCTTGGGTAGCTTGAATTGTTAGGAAGTTCATTCTTATTTTGAGTCCAAATATGTCTTCCTATAAGATGTGCCCATGGTCTGGAGCTGTAGTGATTAAGTCTAATGACAGCTCTTCACATATCTGAAGATAGCTGTCATGCCTCCACAATGGTTTTTTTCCTGAACAAACATCCTATTGATATTTTCTTCCTAGGATCATTTGCTATGTTTGGTTGCCCTCTATCCTTCTCCCTTCCATTAGTAATGACACTCTAACAGCATTTCCCCACCCCTAAGCAGCCCACGTGCTTCGTGGGAAGAAGACTTCGCCCCCAGCTTTAGAGATGGGGCATGTGGTTCAGGCCTAAACTAGTTGGCATCACCTAAATGCCCTGGGTGCAGGGAGTTAAACCAATCAAACTGAAGCCCAGAGCCTCTGGCTGCTTGTGGGGGAGAAAGAGACCAGCTCTTTCCTTCTAAACTGGGAAGCAGGTCACCCCAGGAACTCTACAGCCATTCTTGGTCTATGAAGGGAGAAGCCTATTAAGAATAGAGCTCAAAGTGACTTACCGGATAAAGTTCTACCTAAAACCAGCAATACTTAGATTTTCGGTCACGTAATTCAATAAATTTCCCTTATGACTGAGGCAACTTTGAGTTGGGTTTTCTGTGAGCTGAACCAGAAAGCTGTCTAGAAGGACCCAAGCATGATTTCACATTCTCCTTTGAGGTTATCTTTCTCTGAGTGTGGTGCCGTACGTGTGCGCTCCTCATAAAGTGTGATATCCACGCCTGAACACATACCTGGCACTGGCTTACGTCACCTTGCTTTGGACACTATACACTATTTAGGAGACTGTCATAGAGGCTACAAGCGCATTCACATTTTTGATAGCCACGTCACATAGTTGGCTCAGTGGAGAGAAACAGAGAAGTGTGTAAGTCTTGGGCTGAAAAAGAATTACTTCTTTCCTGTACTCTTCTATTTCTTATGTGTTTCACACTGACAGAGTATTTGAGAGTCAAAATGAGTGGATCATTAAACCAATTACAGAATCTAGACAAGTCTGATGAAGTTTCTACCTGTTGTCTCTCCCCTCTAACTGACAGAAAGTGCATCAGCCTTTTGTTTGTTTGGCTGAGGAGAGTCTTGCCCAACACTGAAGCAGACTCATAGACTTGGTGTCTGAAAGCACCTGAAAGGTTTTTTAATCTGACCTAGCTTCCGCCCCATCTGACCCTTGAATCCCTCCTTTACGCCCCTGCTGACCGAACTTCTGTCTGAATACATACAGTAATGCAGAGCTTACGTTTTCTGACTGTCCATTCTACCTCCTGTTCCACTTCTACACTAACAGAACAAATCCACATCCTTTCTTAGAGAGAATCCTCAAATATCTGAAGACAACTATCACATCTCCTTGGAAGCTTTTATTCTTCAGGTATTAATGCTGGCAGGGTAGAGTGGAAATACAGACATGGAAGAAAAGGGGATGAAATTATTAATTTAAAGCCTAAGGATGTGTATTGATTCTTAGTTCCTGCTGATTCTAAAACATGCTATTGCCAACATGTAAAAAAAGTAAAATTAAACTAAATTATCAATTCATATATGTTTATGAAGTACTTACTCTGTGCCAGCCACTGTACTAGACTCTAGGACTCAGATGATGGATAAGATATAATTGCTGGTCCACAAAAACAAAGTGACTTATTAAGTTCCCTGAAATTTAGTGGCAGAGCTGAGACTTAAGCACAGGGCTTGCACACACCTCTAAATGTCACTGAATGTTTGTATAAAATATAGTTCGCTGGATTCAGGACACTGTAAATTTCTAAGACAGCTTCGCCATGCCCCCCAAAACAGGTCATGTTTTTAGGCATTGCAAGGAAGGTTTTCTTTGTGAGCTAAGACTCCACATATCGCTCCTTTTTGTTTCTTTATCCGCGATATATCTGACAACATTTTTTGCCCTGCTGAGATTCTGAGATAAGCTGTAACTGCAGCCAACACATGGTTCATACAGGATTAGGAAAGAAAAAACATCTTGAAATACAGTCACATATAACCATGTTAATTAACATGTGTCTTACTGGCTTGACTGTAAATTCAAAATAGGTTTAAAGAGAAGAAGTCATGGATCTAGAATGAACTGAAGAAAGTCTGACTTCTGTTTCAGTTTCAGTTCACACCTCTCATATTTTGATATAAGTAAAATAAGGTTTCAATAAACTCTAAGGGAGGACATGGGGAGATGGTGTTGAGTAAGGTGGCTGAAGGTGTAGAAAAGAGGAGGAAACTGTTCGTACAAGATGAAAGGAGACCACACAAGTATCTAGTCCAGCATTTTTCAGTCTTTGTTTACCAAATAACTCTTAGTTCATACAAGATATTACTTAGACACATTTTGAAAATTAACAGATAATGTGTTTGTGTGTGCATGCATGTGTGTATGTGCCAGAGAGTGGATGCCCACCTACTGTATTTGGCACGTGACTGACCTAGGCCACCTCCATCAGTTTCCAGATGAGAAAACTGAGGTCTGAAAAGAAATAAGGTCAAAAAACTAATAGGAACAGCCAGGACCAGAACTCAGGTTAACTCTGTGTGTGTGGCTGGGTGGAAACCATATACCGATAATGATTCAATTTGTCACTTGTTGGGTGTGTCACTTGTTGTACCCCAGTTGCCTCTGCCCTGAGTCATTGAGCATTTCCAGCTGCCTGGCTACCAAGGAGGCATAGGGCTGACCAAAGAGCAGGGGCTGGAGGGAGGCCTTTAGCCGGGAACATTCTTTTGTTTACTGTATTTTATCAAACTAGAGCTAGGACTGGGGTCGAGGTCTCCTCATGCCCAGAATGGTGCTCTCTGAAACCTGTTTCTGAACACAAAACAAGACAAGCTCCATCAGCCTCTTTGGTCTTTCTTTCCCCAGACTTCCTTACCTTCCCCCCATGGTGTCACCAACTATAGACCTTGACAGTGTACAGCACAACAGAGTCTACACTTGGTTCTAATTGCTTTCCTCAGTTTCCCACAATTCTTTGGGGACGACACCTTGGCTTTGAGAGTAACAGACAACTGCCTCCTTTCTTAGCTCCTAGCAGTCCCTGGCACCCTCTTTCCACCTGGTGTGTCCTGGGCAATCTCCAGTCTTAAATCGAATCAGCTCTTTGCTCCTTTTAGGCAACTCACTGACTTTTCAATGAACTTAGCTTGTCTGTTTTATTGGCACTAAAGAAGGTTGGGTTCTTAGCATCATTAACATTTTAGTTGAGGAAGAATTCCCAGACTCCCCAGGCATTAATCCAGAACGGTTAAATATCTAAAAAGTAATCTGTACTCAAACAAAGCTTGGCCAGGTCTGCCCCCTTTTTAACTTGGATGCCAATGAGCCCCTAGCCCCACATCTACCCAAGTTTTCTATACTGAATGGTGATAAATAAAACACTGGAGTACAAATAAAGTTGATGTCTTTGTCTGTTGGCAGGCACGAAGCATCCTACAACAGTGATTTCCATCTCTGTAGACACACCAGTGGGAGGCAGTACTTGAGAGGATGGGTGTGTGAAATAAGGATAGCTATTTGGGCTCAAAGCCTCTGGGTGCCTTCTCTCACTTTCTCCCCCTGCCCCATCCCTCTAGAGTGGGAGACAGTCTGATCCTGTTGCCAAATATCTGGTAATCATCAGTGAGTCATTTAATGGCTATGGACCCCCCTTTTCCTCCTCTGTAAAATAAATGAGTTGGACTAGACCATTGTAAGATCTCCTCACATCCTAAAATTCTATGATTCCATGAGGTAGTACCAATGAAACCAAAGGGGGAAAAATCGAAGGCCTTCCAGACCACAAAGATTAAGAGGAAAAGAAGATGGCAAAGTAACCCCTGAAAGCCAGGCTGGGCACCAAGTTCATTACTTCAAACGTCAATTCTATTTCTGGGCTAAACTGATTACTTAAAAATTGTAAAAGAATCATGGACCCCAGTTACTGAATTAAAAATGATTAGATTCTGTATATAATTCTATATATTAATGATGGTGATTGTGAATGATAAATTATAACACAAAAAAGAAAGACTGTAAAGGAGGGCTCTTATGGGATCAGAAAAGTAATTCATTTTAGTCCTAACTGGAGTGAGACATGGTCATATATTTTCAGAGTTACATAGGTAAATCCCTAAAGTACTTTCTGGAAATATAAATAATACTAATATTACCTTGCTCTTATTTACCACCTTATTTTTTTCAAAGTGGTCTCTTAGGTATTAGCTCATTTGATCATGACGACCAATCCTCCAGCAGTCTAGAAAATGTTCTACGATATGCCAAGTTAAATTCATAAAGGGTGGCAGGGAACCCCTCAGAGGCATGTGCCAACTGACCTTAGGGTAGAAATCTTAAAATGCAGTGATTTCCAACCTCAGACTGGCTCTCAGTCATCTCAAAGGGATTCATGAAATTCTCAAGCTTAATTTCATTATCTGGTCTCGGCTACATGTGCCATCTCCATCCTGATACAGCACTTCTCTCCTCTACCATTCTACCAACATTTTCTTACTTCCCTCCCAGTGTTGCTTTAAAAGTCATCTAAGGACATTCCCAAACTATTAGGGAGATGAATGTCACAGTAGCAGTAGTAACCTATTGAGTTGAAGTACTTACTGCAAGGACACCAAATACAACATGCTGCTTTAGACCTTTATCTTTTACAAGATGACTCTCCTCTTGACTAGAATACCTGGAAAGTTCTTTTCCATCCTTCTAGCCTTAGAGCTCAGCTCAAGCATCATCTACCCTGTGAAACCATAGTTTCCTAAAGTGAGCTGACCTCTTACTCTTGAGGCCAGAGCATAGTACCTCCTGTAGGGCTCCTTTTATATCAACTGTCATTTGTTTATGTTTTTCTTCCCACTGCACTGGACTCTTTGACAGCAGGGACCACATCTGTTCCATTTCCGTACTCCCAGTGCTTAGCACAGTGCCAGGACAGAGTAGATGCTCAATGACAAATACATGTTCAATTAAACTGAGATGTATGTCATAAAATAGTTTAGAAGGTGCTATAAAACCAAACCAACATTGGGTTAGTGCTTTTTAAAAAAATAGAGACAATCACTAACCTAGCTGGCTAACTACATATACCTCAACTGAGGTATTAACAAGTAATTTATCTTTAATGGAAAGTTTCACATTTCTAAGCTACACACACTTGGAGGATAATTCCTCTTCCATTTCTGCTCCATTTTAAAGATATAGTGGGAACCCACCTCCTGTCTTCAGCATAGACTAAGCAAATAAAATTATGAGACCTCTTGATAAGTATGAAATAGACATTGGGAGAAAAATTTGACACAGGCAATTAAAAAATTTCTGGGAGGAAGCAAATGTGTATCAGTGAACACCTTCATATCACCTAAATTTCACTTCTGCATTTTATGGAACATAAAATCTGATTTTATGGCTTGAAATATCAGTATATTTTAACTGTCTATATCCTCAATAGTGAGGATGAAAATAAACAATGAATTAAAACATGTAGGCTAGAAATGTTTGGAAAAATAAAACTGCACACATATCACTCTTTTGGACTCTTGCCAATTAAAGGTTAGAACCTGAAGTTGGGGTAATAACCCACTGCTGTTTTTTTCTTTGACCAGAGATCTCACACAAAATCTGGATACTTACAGTTTACTAAAATCCTTGATGTTCAAATTTCAAAAAGTTCATGCAACAAAGGATAGATTCCAAACACTTCTTTTCAAAGAAGGCAAACTTTTTAGGTTTAATTTTGCAATACTAGGTTGGTTTAGGCATAATTAGTACATTACTACATAAATAAGACAGTGATATCTATAGTGTGAATTTAACGCTGAATATAAAACCATATTAAATTGTCAAAATTAGGATTAATAATAATATACTCAAAGGACTTTAAAACATGAATAAAATTAGGTGTAAAAACTCTACTATTTTGGGGCTTCCCTGGTGGCGCAGTGGTTGAGAGTCCGCCTGCCGAGGCAGGGGACGTGGGTTCGTGCCCCGGTCTGGGAAGATCCCACGTGCCGCGTAGCAGCTGGGCCCGTGAGCCATGGCCACTGAGCTTGCGCGGCCGGAGCCTGTGCTCCACAACGGGAGAGGCCACAGCAGTGAGAGGCCCGCGTACCGCAAAAAACCACCACCACCACCAACAAAAAAAACTCTAGTATTTTGACATTAACTTTTGAAAAATGTTTAATATTTTAAAATAGTTTTAAGAACATATGCTTTCTACTTTATTACAAGACAAATACTCTATCCAGAGCACAATTTATTACTACAAAATAAACGTATGTTTAAAAGACAGTCTGTCAATTGAAAAAAAAAAAAACCTCACACACATTAAAATAGCAGGTTTCCAGGCCAAGTTAAACAAAATATTTTCTACTTGACAAGCTGCTTACATTTAAATGAAAACAGGGCAATTGTGGTCAATAATATGGATTGCATATAATAAAAAGGACCTTAGATCATGTTAATACAAGGATCAGAAAGCAGTAACTTAAATTAAAACCACCCAATTATTTAGCAAACTTTCAGATACAGCAAATAAATTAATCTGTTTTAAATGAAAGTGCTCAGATAAGTAGCTTTTTGACCTATGAGTAAGTCTCACTAGCAGCAATCACAGCAAAGCAAGGATCTGCTGAAGCAAGGCAAAGCCCCCAAATCAAACAAATGGTATCAGTAATCAAAAAGCATTTGCAAAACATATTTCCTTGGTTAGTAGCAGGGGGTTCTGAGCAAATGCCGCCTACAGCTTCCTTCATACTTTGATATACAGTGTACGGGGGGGTGAACACATGTTTCTCTTACCCATGAACAAATGGGGTATTTTGCTTTTTAACAACAGGATATTTTCATTTCTGTACTGTCTTGTGAAAAAGGCCAGTCATTATACTATTAAGAATACATGTCTTTCACTTAAAATCCTCTATTATCCACTTATGTTTAACTTGTATTGGGATTTAAGAATGCGTCTTTATTGAGACAAGTAATATGTCATCATTTTGTTCAGCTAACAGGCCTGACAGACCCTGTCTCCTTGAGTTAAGCACAGCAGATCTCTATTTCGTACGTTGGTGGCAAAAGGTGGCAGAATAAATGAGAAATGCCAATTGGTAGTAAAGATTTTTAATCCCAAAGATGCAGACTTTCCTTTTGCCTTGGCCTTAATTATTCTATTTGGCCAGATGATGGTATGCTTTTTCAATAAAAGTGATCTCTATATATTGTAATAATTTATTTGGATGCCATTGTTATGTATTTTAACAAATAACATCACTATTCACTATATCTCATATTTTTGATCCTTTTTACTACTTATCACCTTCTTTATTTGAAACAGATTTTTAACAGATAATCTTGATCATTACAACAATATCTCGCTTCCATTTTATTCAAATAATTCTTAAAAACAGCTTAAAAAGCCGTTTGGAATAACATCAAGCTTGCCATCAATCAAACGAAAAAATTCCGCTGGCGGTTGTATAAACATCAGATCAAGTCTGATGTCTTCAAGGATTTCAGAGTGAACCATAAAAAACTCCATTAACTTCTGACAAAGAATGCAAATTAATCACAACATGGGGTGAAATGAAATTAAAGGCTCTTTTCTAATCAATGACAAGGCAGGATGAAATATTTGTTACTCTCTCTGCACTCAGACTGCCTAGGATGTTTGCACTTCCCTCGCAAAGCCCCAAATGTAAGGTGTGAGTACAGATTCACCCAGTTGCTGTTTAGCCCTCCCCGCCTCCCCCACCCCCGCCCCCCAGAGCTATCTGCTTACAAGTCGTGGAGATTCACAGAACACACTAATCATCTGAATCTCAGGTGCATCCAATTTGTTATTCACACTCTCCCATGCCAGTGAAAAGCCTGGCGCAGACAGATGCACCAGGAACCCTAAATGACAGTTTTGGCCTGCGGAAGTACAATCACTACAGCAAAATCTAGTACAGCCTCCAGGTGAAATGTCTGGAGCTCCATATGGAGCAGGGAAAATTAACAACAAGATGAAAATCACTGCAGCAGCGGGGAGTCGGAATTTTTGAAAAAAAAAATGAAATTTAAAGATAAAGAAAGAGAAGTAATAAATTAATGGGGTGTGAAAACATTCAAAGCTTTACAATACCAGGGGCACTATTTGCTCAGATTTTTTTCCTTTTTTTAACTTCAGGTCATTTTGATGTAACTTATTAACCAAGATCGGGAAATGCAGCCAAAAGAAGAACATTTTTACACATGCAAAAGTACCTTAAATACATTTGTATCTACATTATCTTCACTTTCCTGTGGCATCTTGCTTACCAATTTCCAAACGCCAGAGCTGGCACATCCCCTGAGAAGTCTCGGTAATGGATTTACTATCATCCTAATGCAGGGTACTGTTGTAAAGTTTGAATGAAGGATGACAGTCTTTAGCAGGCAATCTTTTTCATTTCTCCTAAATTATGGTGTCGTTAAACAAACCGTTGCCCACCATCACGTTTTCTAAGTCAACTGGATTTGGATCTACATGACTAACTATACACAGCTCTAGTCCTTGTCCGGACTTGCACATTTTTCCCGATGACTATTAAAGCTAAATTGTTCAAGAAACTGAGATACTATCCGTTTACCAGATGTTTAAAAACACAAGTTTTCATTATGCTATTGCGGAATATCCTTCACAGGCACGCAGAGTTTAATGGCACTGGGGTCAGTGAGAGCTCTTGGGTCCCTCCAGATCCATCACTCTGCTAAACACATGGTAAGAAAAGCAAAAGGGCTCTTGGGAACGGTCTTGTCATCATCTTCCATGGCACAACCCTTCTCATCTACACAGGAGGCCTCCTGAGGGCAGAGAAGGAGAGCCAGGAGAAGGGCTTGGTGGGGCTGAGCGGGAAGGAGTGCAGTGGTTTGAACAGCAAACCAAAATCAGAGTTCACAGAGCCAGTCATTTGGTTTAGCCGCCTGCAAGCCCTAGATCTAACTGTACCCATTCATCCCCAAGGCAAGGTGCCTCATCTCTCTGAGACTCAGTCTGCTCACCTGGAGGCTGGAAATAACAGTCCCGAGTCAGATAACAGCAAGTGCTTTGGAGCTGGATGTCGGAAAGGTGCTAGGTGAATCTGACATCGTTGTTCCTCCTATTATAAGCTGTAGTAATAAGACTGTGTATCTATAATGGCTCCTAACCTTTCTTTCCATAGAGCCCTAAACTGCATGCCAGTGAGGCTACGCAACTTTAAGGCCTAAAGGAAACTAAAATAGACAGTGTTTTCAAATAACAGATAAAAACCCAACCCCCCAAACAATGAAGTTCATGGAGAATGATTATCTCAACAAAAATCCGGTCCTTTAACCTTTATGTTGGTCCCCAGCTACTGACTCTCCCTGCTATCTTCCCAACACCCCTCCCTCATCTGCATCCCCACCAGATACACACTGTGTCACCGGCAGGAAGAGACGCTGCTAACAACGCTGTCAGCAGCACTGACGCTGGGCTGGGGGAAGGACGAGTCTGTATGCTGGCCTTGCCTCCCCTCTTTCCCTTCTGCTCATTTTACACTCTGCTCCAGCTGCAGCTGGCAGGTTGCAAGCACAGCCTCTTGCAAACTTTGGTTGAGGATTAGAAATTCATATCCATAATCTTATTTGATCTGCATACTTCTAATCAGATAGGAAAGGCAGGTATCAGGATGCTCATTTTAGAGATGAGGAAACAGGCCAAAGCAAGAATTAAGGCCTGCAATGACCCGAGCTTGTTAGAGCTGGGTTCTAATCCTAATCTTCTAGCTCCTGGTCTAGAGTTCTTTCAAACAGGCCAGTCTCCTCAGCTTGCCATTAGTGAAGGCAGCTGAGATCTGGTTCCCTGATTTGACTTTGAGTACCCAGCCCTGGGTACATAAGGGATGCAAAACTGTGAGATCTTAAGGCTATATGAAAATCTTTCATGTGTTCAAGGGCCAGACCAGTGGGTAATAATTAAGATGAGGCAGTCCTCAGCCCGGTAAATAAAGCTTTGGCTCTATGGCTGCTTTGTAAACTAGTGAGTTACCTATCACTGGAGGTGTTCAACTTTGCTTTTTGGAGATATTGTAGAGAGGTTTGATTCGATGTTGTCTGAGATCACTTTCTACTCCTGAGAGTGTGTGATTCACTCCTGCCTATTCCACTTGGGATTCAATGGCCCCAAACCACCTACAGTACAACAATGAGCAAATCAACCATCCTGTTTGTCCAATTTATGAGGGGAGGCTATCACACAGAGTGGTTAGGGGTTCAAATGAGATAATACAGGCCAAAGAGAAGGTATTATTTCATAATCCAGTCCCTGCGATACTATAAAAATAAACATTTTCCTTCATGTGCTTTATTTGAAGGCAAAAGGGTAGAAAAGGAATCTATAAAGTAACCTTTCCCAATCTTCAGTCTATAGTACAAACCCTGTAAAATAAATGCCAACTCCATCAAAAGTCATTAATGATTCCAGCAATGAAGTGCACAAACTTCTGTTGAAAGACCTGGGAAATAGGCCTGATGGCATCAAAGCTGCTTCTATTATTTGAAATGAAAGTCCCAATTTGGTGACAATATTCTATCACGATTCAAGGAATACAGTTTTCCCCTCACTCTGGCATAACAGTGATTGCTACCTAGGGAGTTCAGCACATTAGAATTTTCCAACTTCCACTCGACTGATGAAGTAAACATATACTTAAACATTCCAGAAAACAATACTGCAAAGGTAGACAGCCTCTTTCTAAATTCGACCAGAGCCTTCAAAAGCTTCATTTGTCAAATGCGATCGTTTCTTAGACTTATCACTTATCAAATCTCGCTGATTAAATACTCTAGGCATTAGGAATCTCAAGAATACAGCTACACTCCCAATCTTTGGTATTTTTTTTTCTTAGATGGCTTATACAAGTTTTCTATTAAGACTTGTTTGAGAGAGAAGTTATATAGTACCTCTTCTCTTCATTTACAAAATTTGAGGGGATTGCGTACACTGGCCAAACAGTGAATTGTTTAAAAATTACTGACAGAATAAGAGGCTTACCAAGATAAATATTCTAATGAGCTATAAATCCTGAAAATGTGATTTTAATTTGATGGGCTACCTAGAGCTAAGCAGCAAGGCTGTACACAGTAAAATCTCACTAAATGCGAGCATGCATGCCAAGTGGTTACACTTAGGATCTTCTCTTTAAGGAAAAGATTATGTTTAAACAAAGAATCCTACTAATTTGAAAAGTGAGACTGACACTCTTGAACCTAACAACTTGGATGGTTTCTCCTCCACTTATCTGATGGCTTTAACTGTAAAAGAAAAAGGATACAAAAGAGACATTTCAGCGTGTGAAGGGGCTTTAAATGTCCACATGGGTACCAGGACAATTTGCTTAAAACTGCTTATAAAGACGGTAGAGAGAATGAGCCCCATCCTATTATTCAATAACCATGTTTGTGATGCATCTGCATAATCTAACCATGCATAAATTAGTATGTGTAATACAACACTTATTTGCATAATAATAGCAAGTTAATAGATGCTTAAAGAGCAGAGACCAACACCACCTTTAAATCAGACATGCCTCCGGGCACTTTGGCCTGTACAGACCAAGATGCCAGAAAAACAGGGAGCATCAACCAACAGTCAAACCATTCATTTTTCATCCCTCTAGACATTTCACTTATTTCCCCACACACACTGGGGAATCATTTTCAAACCACAAAATAGCTTTATATTTTAAGTGCTAGCACCCTTCTATAATAAAAATCTTAAAGAAATTACTATAGAGATTATTATCAGCAATGGTAACATAATGGACATTTTATTTTCCTAGAAATGTAAATAGGAAGGGCAAATTTTTTAAAAAGAAAATGTTCGAAATCACAGCCACATAAAATTGGGGGCCCATCTATTTGCTTAGCAAAAATAATGACTTAGATTAGATATTTTCACCCTTCACCTCAATCCTTTAATTCAAATACCTAATTGAATCCAAAAACGCAAATAGTGTATCAAGAAAAGGCTGTGCCCCTTTTCCAACCTCAGTAAGAGCACATGCTACTGGGTTGGGATGAGGAAAAACATTACCAGTGCCACACAAAGGAAGAGCACAATGATGGCTTTCAACCTTTAACAAAGAGGAAAAAAATCTGGAGTATAAAAAAATCAAAAATCAATAGAGACTCCTAAATGACTCCTTTAAGATATCACTTTTCAATTTAACAGGACAGATTTATTTGTATGTGGCTCAAATGTTCACAATTGCTCCCTGCACTTCATACATAGGAATGAATGTCACAGTGGAAAACGGCAGTAATGAACAATCTTACCTGAGGATATGGAAACCTCCCAAGAGCAAGCTGAGAAAGGAAATAATATTTGTCTAGTTATAGATTTGCATGCAGGGCAGATCTTAAGACAGACAAGTACTAAATTTCAGAATTACATCCAGCAAATATAAAAAGCTCACAACCTTAAATGCACAAACTAAATTATTGCTGTAATCACATTGAAAGCTATATATAGAATGAACATTTACATTGGACAATGTTGCATCCCTGATAAAATATTCTATTTTTAACAACTAAACACTACCCTTACATAGTTTCTCTTAGGAATATTGTCAGCTGTACGGGCATTATTCACATTTACAAGTGTACGACAGTTTCTTCTAAACAGAGACGTAAAACCATAGGATACTGTTGGCTTTTCCTCCTGTAAAAATGGAAACACTTAATTGCTCCTAGTCCACAGCTCTGTAGAATTTTCAGTTATAAGTATTATAGGAAGAGCTGTAGGAAATGGGGAGTGGGCCATGTGAAATAGAACATTGTGCCATTATTTTCATTTATTTGTTAGTTTTTTTCATCCATTCATATTTAGAAGAAAAGAGCTACTACTAGTGGGAAAGTGGCAGTTCAAGACTATGAAGTCGGAACTATAGGTCTGAAATTGGGTAACTGAATCCTTACAGCTTCCAATTTTATTTAATTAGTAAACTGCTATGTGTTTCTAGGCCACTCACTTAATTTTGGTCTTTGAATTCTCACCTGTGAAAACAAAATGATTCAACCAGGAATAGGATTGATATGAAGCGATAAGATCAAATTTACCAAACATACCATAATTTATTTAAAGAGAACTGTGGCTAAATTTTGCAACTTCATAATGTGGCCCATCGTCAGGTCTGAAATCCTTTATAGGTATTTGTAAATACTTTCAAAGTAGAATCACTACATCAGGGAACTTTGAAGCTAGAATGGATCCAAGGAAACATCAATCTGTTTTACAGATTAGAACCCCAGAGTCCCATTGAAGGTGTTTCCACACAGTTAATCAGTAGAAGCCTGGGGACTGACCCCAAGACTTGCAACGTAATCCAGGGTTCTTTCCAGCATATTACATTGCTTTTCTAGATCTTGAGAAGTTGTGCACTTATCTCAAAGACACTGACACTGCTCAAACATTTCTGAACTCCTCTTTTGGAACTGTGTTTAGAATCATTTCAAGTCACAGAAGAACAACTACTTCATTTTATTAGAACTGCATCTTATCTTGAGCTTAAAATCATACCCCTCTGGTTTTCTGATCATGTAAATTATTTGTTGACTAAGGTCTGAACGGCCTATGGGTATTACCAAAACCCAAATTCAAAGAAAAAATATTTTGTTCCTTAATAAGGATAGACATGAAGATGCTGAGGTTAATTTTTAAAGTTCTAAAACCAGTTTGAGCAACAGCAATGTAATAGGAATAAACCATATGACCATGTAAGGTGACTACTTGGAAAGGGCCAACACTCATTTGGATGTGTGTGTGTTTGTGTGTATATATATGTGTGCGTGTACATATATATATATATCTATATATGAATACGTGGTAAGATTTGTTACCTTGTACTCATTTCTTGCGTACTCAGAATTCTCAGATTTTCAAGACATAAAGTTATACTATCATTGTTTCATTTGGTGGATGTCATTAATCTGTTCAACTATAGAGTGAAGGAAAGAGAGTATGGATGTTAATCAAACTCCCTTTCACAGTTTTGTGTGATTATGTCTGTTGTCTATATGCTGCTATTAGTTAGGAAGGGGAGGGACTCAGCTCTCCACTGCCTCCACTCCACCCTCACCCAAAATAGGCTATTGATTTGACTTACATTCTGTAAACACAGTGTGTTTCTGGCCAGTGAGAATGTGCACATTGATTCAGAAAGAGCCACTATGGTCTTTTGTGGCAGTAATGGGTGGGCTAGGCATTTGCACCATTCTGTACTGAACTGACAGGCAGTGACAGCTCACCAAAAGCTGTCACCTATCATCACACCCATCCGCAGATTATGAGTTTTACACATTCTTTCATTTGGAAAAAGTAGCAAGAGGAGGGTCTCTCGTCTGAAAAAGCTGACAGCTTAATAACTACTAGAAAACGTTTAGAACATCCTATCTGAAATCCTTCTACAGGTGCTGCACCATTCACTCTGGTATATGTTGAACATGTCATTAGGGCCTATGGAAGAATTCTGTCCACGTAGCTTACCAGCAGAAGAAACTTGCCCACCATATATGCAGTTAAGGTCTAAACTAGCTGGCCAGTGCCAACACTGGCCATTGGTTCTTGTAGATTAAAGAACTAAGCAATGATAAAAGGAAGACTTTAAAAAAAAAAAGAGTAGGATGAGGTGAAAAATGTGAACTTTTTCCACTTCAACACAAAGCCTCAAATTCCCAAGTCATCACTATTCTATGGAGAGCAAGGCTACAGCAGACTTGGGAATGTGCACTCATCTACTTGGCCCCCTCTCCCAACTGGTAAAAGGTAATTAGGCTGGCTGATGATATTCATTTACTCTGTAAGAGACCTCCATCAAGAGAACAGAGAGGAAATTCAGCAGGGAGCATCTCTGTACCAGCCTGCTTGGGAACAGGTGGCAATGCTTGAACTAGTGACCTCAACATTCTTGGAACTGGCTTTACTCATGTGCACTTTCCTGATATCCTGTGGAAGCTCAGTCTTACTTGTCAACTACATTCCTGCGAGGACTGTTTCTAAGGCATCTTGCAGGTCTGACCTCTTTTCAATCTGAGGGCAGAGAATGGTCCCCTGTTCTTGACCAGAGACGCGCAACATCATTTCCTCTCCCACAGTGTCACCACTGGGCTGCTCCAGTGGCAAGGCAAGGATTCCAATCCGCACTAGTGAAAACTGGCAGCGGTACTATAAGGCTGGCACCACAAGCAGTCATTTTAAGGCCCTGGGAGAGGGAGCTGCCTTCCATGTATGTCTCTGCCCTTTCAGGCTTAATGCAGCTGCAATGTTTATATTCTACACTATTTGTCTGGTGGCCAAATAGAAGGAAATATATAGCTAAGCCCTAGAACCTTTTTATCAAGTTCAATTAGGAGAAGGTAAAAAAGGAAAAGGGCTCTTAGCAGATATGGCTGAGGCTGCCAAAAGTCAAAATAAACACTGAACCCTTATGGGGAAGAGGGAGTACATATGCTATGAGTGAATATTTCAGAGACAGATGGACCTGGGGCCATTCTGTATCTTTTACCCTTACTGGTCTATTAATCTACTTGCATTTCCCTAGTTTTTATTGTCAAGGTATTATAAATTAGGAAACTTACAAAAGAGAGTATGTAATCTTCTCTGAAATGGCCTGCAGATATGTCACTGTACTAAATGTGTTTCAGATTTAATGAAGCTTTAATGTCCTTTTTAATTTTGCCTGTTTCTGTATCACCAGGGGTCGGGCAAGGCAATCAGCACTCAAGAGGGTGGTTTGGTTTAAAACTAGGAAAAAACTCATTTGCTTATGAGTTGCACTGTATTTTCTTAATTAAATTTACTGAGTAAAATGGTTTAAGTTCAGCCAACCAATGACCTTTGTATGTAGATGTAGATTTATAAATAGGTTAAAGAAGAAAAAAAAAAGAATCACAACAAAGCAAACAGATTAGGGCTTAGCCAATGGAAGTCTTTGCCCTCTTTATCATCTTTACAAAAGAAGCATTTAAATTTAGGCAGCTTAAGTCCAGTTTAAAAAAACGTATATTGAAAAATGTGGGCGCACAGAAGCGCCAGCAATTCATCAAATGACTCTAACATCCTTTTCATTCCCAGCAGGGGAGCGGCTCACATTGTAAAAGATTTGGAAAAGCTTTATTTATTTTGGGGAAGTGGAGGTAGAGATGAGGGAGGGAGAGGATTCTATTTAATGTTAAATAAAAAAGTGCATTTTAATTCTAAATACATAAGATTCAGCAAAGTGCTAAATACTCTGTTCGTGGTGGGAGATTTACTATGCAAAAGGCAGAAAAAGAATGCTCCAAAAACACTTACCAGTTGGGAGTACACTTAAATAACAGTAAACCACTAACCTTTCACTGTAAAACTAGGACTGCTCCTCAGTGTTATCTTATTGATCTTTGATTTGTCCAACCATAATCTATGAAATACTCTTGAGTTAGCAGTATCTGAATAGGTTGGACTTCATCATTTAAATAACCAATATATGTGTGAATGTGATTATAACAATTGCCAAATACATAACAAATGCGTGATAGAAACCTTTGTATTTTAACAAAAAGGGTAGAAGATGTTTATTTACAAAGCAACAAAAATGGCTTCTGTTGATAATAAGAATAATTATTGTCATGAAGTCATAAATGATAAAGAGAAAACATACATTGTAACCAGAAAGCAAGTGCAGGACACAAACTCAGGATATGTTTTTGGTGATCAACTGACCAACTCAGAATATCAACAATGTGGGAGTAGCTTTAAATTTACAGTTATACTGAAGAGCACTGGATTTTATAAATTCTTAATTTAGACATATTCTATGTTTCTCAGCAAAACTGCAAATTGAAAATACGCATTTTCAATATAGCCAGTGATCTAGTTGAAGGAGGACTTTATAGCCTGAAATGTTCTAAAATTTGTTCTTAATTACCCTTGTGCACATTTTACACAATTAAATTTCCATCGAAGGATTTTGCATTTAGATTGTGCACTGCAGTTAAACCTTTATTTTACAGAAATGCAGCAGCCACTTTGGGACATTCAGACACAGGGAAACTTTAAAAAAATCAGACTTAACTACTGGATTACATAAAATTCCCTAGGTGAGATTTCATCCCAAGACCAATTTACACAGTCCTAGAGAGAGAGTTTAAATCATCTGAAACTATGCTAGCGAAGGACCATAATAAATACTAAATACCTCAAAATCTACCCTAAGATTTTTCTTTTCTTCCCGTGTATCAATTTCACTGTCCTCTTACTGCATGGTTTAAAAACAATCCAAAGGATATAACAGCAATTTACCAGTGTTAAAGTGCTTTGGAGGTTAAATTGACAACAAAGAACACAGAAACACAAAGCATCTTGAAGTAGGGTTTCAATTAAATGTGGAGGATTTAGTAATGCAGTACCAAAAAAAAAGAGTTACAAATTAATTTAATCTTCTGCCTATAGTTTGCAGCTGCACTCTGAAGTGTCTTGGGCTTAAGAACAAAGACTTGAAAGGCCTCGGAGTGAGGAAAGCTTCAATTTTTAATGTATAACGCCATTAGCTGATAACTTGTGGAATGTGCAACCCCTGCAGAGGGGCATAAGTGCGAGTAACAGAGACGGATGAAGTGGCATATTTGTTCATGTCTAGAACTATGAGGAAGAGGGTTATTACTAAGACCATCAGGCCCAACAGAAATATGCCCTAATAACCTTTGGGACCCTCCACATTATCAGTTTTCACTACATCAAATATATTAAAATCAAAACCTAATTCACTTTAATTAAAGACAATTAGTTTGTTTTACTATTATTGTTTTAACTTGTGTGACATTATAATACATTGTAAATTAAAGACGGAATATTAAATATAACAAAAGCATCAAACTGTGTACACCTTCCCACCCATGCTTGGTGAAATCAGCTTATCACCGGTGTCTATTTAAGGAAATTCAAGAACAACCATCATTAAAAGTAGTGTAGAAACATTTCACCCTAAAAAGAATTCAGTGGAACCATGCATATGTTTTCCCTATTCAATTTATACTTCTTTTCACATAATGCTTTCCTATAACTCCAAGGATTTCTTTAACACAAACAGAATTATGGCCCAATGGAGGCACAAGAAGCTTAATTAATTTGCCCAAGGTCATACTGTAGGTTGGTGGCAAAGCTTGTTAAATTACTGGTAACTCTGGGCTCTACAGATGTTTTGGCAATGGCAAAGGCCCCTGTCCGCAAAGGCCCCAGAGACTTCTAGTGCAGAGGGTGAATGAACCACGGCAAATAACTCACGACGCCTGTTCAAAAGGTGCCAAGTGCTCTGGAGAGCTCACAACATTTTCTTTGTGTAGAAAGAGCCTAAATGTGAGTTTCCCACCAGGAGTGCTTCTTAACAGGTCCCAATATTTTAAAAAGAACTATTCATCCTCACCAGAGTCCATTAATAAAAAGTAAATTTATTTTAACTTAAAGATCCCAAGCACAGTAGCACAAAGAAATAAATCAAACATTTATCCATCATTCAGAAGGTCCTGCATTCTATCCCACAGATTACTAATAATAATGGAGAAAAGATAGCATCACAAATAAATGTTTCTAATACAGTGGGGTTTTTTTTCTCTTTTTAAATTAGAAATGGGTTTATTACAGTGGACACTTAAATGGGGCCAGGGCAACAGTAATTCACAAGTACAATATCCTAATGCTCTTCCTTTAATTGCTTTATTTGTTTTACTGTTAAGAATGATTGCTTGCTGTAGTCTAACCATGCATGCTGAAAAGCATGATACATTGAGGTCTCAACCTGGGCAAACTGTACCTAAACTTACACTTTATTGCAGCTTAGTTCACAATCTTCACCTAATATAGGGTTATATCCCAGTGCAGCAAGAGGATAAATCATCCTGGAATATTACTCTGGTAAAGTTTAGCTGTGACTGGAGCATATGTGCTTTCGAGCCACTGAAGCAAAGGCCCATAAAATACACTAATTACTGGAAGTTATGGTCACTGAGTGATTGATAGCGCTCTGCAAGGCAACTTCCTCATTTCAGCTCTTCTGACGGGGCTCATCCGCCACATAGCAATTATTAATTCATGACCCACCCCTCAGGCGTTAGTACCTTTACTTCTAATTCTCCTGCTACCAAACTACTGCTACAGCTGGACACTGTCTTTCTTCATTCTGATGGCTGGGTAAGGATGATAAAAAGTAGATTTCACGCTAAATGCTATTGTTTTGAATCTTTAAATGTTGCTTGGTCTTTCTAACCCTGCTGTCCTAAAAAACATAATTCTCCTTCCTCTCCCATAATGCTATTTCACTTGCATCATTTTCTTTTTTCTCTTTAAAAAAGAATTTGTGTGTGTTTATGCATATATATGTATATGTATGCATATATGTGTGTGTATGTGTGTGCGTGTGTTTGTATGTGTGTGTGTATATATCAATCTGTGTGTCTATACTGTATTAGATCAAAAACTCTGAATAATTTTTTAGTGGAACACTGTGGTTTAAATGCAATATATAACTTCAACTAGGCCATAGTAAATATGAGGCAGTTAATTGATAAAAAAAAAAAATGGAACCCCCCCCAACCCTCCATTTAAATAGACCCACTTTTGTAGCTTTGAAGACATTCTAAGTGTTTCAAGTTGATTTCCATCAGTAGCTTCACTCAGAGCAATGCTGATTAAATAATATCTGGGTATATAACTGAATTTCTAAAAGTCACTTAGAAACAACTGCAAAGGTCTCTTTTGATGGTGTTCTGTGCCTTGAGAGGAAATTCAGTGAGAGACTCTGAATTAAAGAGAGAGAAAGTTCAGTCATGATGGATGAAAGAAGACATTTTACTTTTCTAATAGAAAAATAAATGTTCTTCAAATTTTGAACAACTCAAAATGCAATACTAAGGGTGGTTTTCCTAAGTGGAATCTGAGATAGTGTAATGGATGAATAGATGACTCCAAGCTACCTATCCTTTCAGAGTTTGTTTCAAATTATTCCTCCTCTTCTGTTGGGAGTTAGTCCCAGAAAACAATTGTGAGGACAAATTCCATACCCTCCCTGTTCATACCATTCACTGGGCAGTGTATCACATCCCACCTGGTAACTATCTTCTCGTACCTCTAATGCCGGTAAATTTCACTTGTTTAAGGGCAAACTCTAAGTCATAAACTTTCATATGCTCTCCACAACACCAGAAATAGTATTTTGCAGTAGGTTAATGTTGAGCATTTGTTGATTATGATGTACGCCCTGATGGTGATGTCTCCTAGAGCTTGGTCAACTTGGTGCTGCATGGCTTGGTTACTTCTACTATTAAAGCTATAATACTTTAATAAACATAGTACACAAACTTTTCAGTATTAGGGGCTGACTGTTTTAACTGGTAAGGCCCTCTTACATATACTTCACTGCTTAGAATAATCACTTTCACATACTTCAGCATTATGATTAATTTAGATGGCTTATTTCTTGTTAAAGACTGAAGGGGTACAAAAAGGGAAAAGATTAGAGTTAACTGCCCCCAAATCCATCTCATGTGCTTAATTCAATAACCATTTTAATCTTTACAGTAAGAATTAAGAAATGACACTCTTTCAATATGTTTGTATAATGCTGACCTGTGTGCTCTAACAGTGGGTGGCTTTAATCCTGATAACAGCCCCTAGAGACCTAGCTTGGTGGGGTGTCCTCCATTTCTAAACTGCTCACTGGCGTCATGTAGCTACAGGTACCCGAGAAAACATCAGTGCTGGGGTACAGTCTATCGAGCGCAGTCTAAGCCACACTTGTATTTCCAGACATTTCAAAGTCAAGAGAGTCATAATCAGGTAATATGCTCACACTTCTGGCCTCTCTGTGTGTTGCTGCTCCTGAGAGAGGGGGGAGGGAAGAAAGGAAGGGAGAGGTATGGAGTGGCCATTCCCACACCAAGACTCCATGCATGCAGGTGAAGTCATCTTGGATTTCCCTTCTTAACCACCATCTGACTACACCCTCACCACCCACAGAATCCTGAGAAAAAAATAAATGGTTATTTTAAGCTATTAATGTTGGATAATTTATTAAGAGTAATAGATAAATGAAATGCTATCCTTGACATTGATGTCAGCCCTCCCACTCATCTGCCCAGTCCTATGCGCTTTTCCACTGCACTTTTACTTATCTTTCTCCCTTCTAGTCAAGGAGCTCCTGAGGGCAAAGTTTGTATCCCTACTGCCAACACAAGGCAGCACTACATAAATGTTTACTGATTAGATGGAACTCTCATCTACCTGCTTCCACTTTATTATAACAGACATACTGGAGATTAGGTTAATTTCTGTGTTTCCTAAAAAAAAAATAAACTAGGTCTTGGCTTCTGAAAAACAACAGCAATTGTACATTTCAAAATACAGTAAAGCTGGGCTTCCCTGGTGGCGCAGTGGTTGGGAATCCACCTGCCAGTGCAGGGGACACGGGTTTGAGCCCTGGTCCGGGGAGATCCCACGTGCCACGGAGCAACTAAGCCCGTGCACCACAACTGCTGAGCCTGTGCTCTAGAGCCCGTGAACCACAGCTGCTGAGGTCCGCACGCCTACAGCCCGTGCTCGGCAACAAAGAGAAACCACCGCAATGAGAAGCCCGCGCACCGCAACAAAGAGTGGCCCCCACTCGCCGCAACTAGAGGAAGCCCGCGCACAGCAACGAAGAGCCAACGCAGCCAAAAAATAAATTAATTAATTAACTAATCTATTAAAAAAAATACAGTAAAGCTGAACCAACCATAGGGAGAGTGTAGGTAGCAATCCTGTGAAAAGCAGTGTTGACTATGAGCAGAGTCACAATATACCAGCCCTTCCCTTTATCTGATTTCCTGCCCATTTACAGTTACCATTTCTCTCTCCTTTTTTCAAACTACTGATCTACTTCTTTTCTACAGCATAGTGGAAGAAGCAGACTTTCATCCAGAGTCAGACATTTAACTGCAGCTCCCTGGTCTAGTCACCTAACCTTTCTGGAAAAGTCCTTTAATTTCTCTGGATCTCAGTTTCCTTATTTGCAAAATAGGAACTTTGATGCTTATAGATCAAAGTTGGTGGAATAATCTTGGGTAACTTAAATTACTGATTTTTTGGTCATTTCCATCACAGTGGGGAGAAGCTTAAATGAGATAATGAATATCAAATGGCTTTGTAAAGCGTTATGTACACATAAAGTGTTGTCACCCTTCTAGAATGACACTGAGCGAGATGTCAACAGCAAGGAACAGAGGAAAGCACACTCCACTGGACATCAGAGGTCCCAGCTGCCAGTCCTCATCGCTCATGCTGTACCTGTGGGCACAGTCCTTCCCTTCTCTGGACCCGAGCTTCCTCACTGGTAGGAGAAGGGATCTGATTTAACAAGTTCTAATGTCTCTCTTCTAGTTAAAAAACACTCTAGTCTCTAAATACAAGATACGGAGTGCAAAAGATTTTTCTAATTAAATGCTAAAAAAATGTTAAAGTTATTATTATTCAGTTCAGAACCAAAGTATGGAAAATAGTCTGTAGGATCTTTGAGAGGATTTTTTTTTTTTTTTTTTTTTTTTTGCGGTATGCAGGCCTCTCACTGTTGTGGCCTCTCCTGTTGTGGAGCACAGGCTCCGGACGCGCAGGCTCAGGGGCCATGGCTCACAGGCCCAGCCGCTCCGCGGCATGTGGGATCCTCCCAGACCGGGGCACGAACCCGTGTCCCCTGCATCGGCAGGTGGACTCTCAACCACTGCGCCACCAGGGAAGCCCTGAGAGGATTTTTAAAGCCAATTTCGGGTCACTGGATTTGAGTATTGATAGATCTCTATGAGCAGTGGTTTTTATTGCTCAGTATCTCAAAGGTAGCAGCAGCGGTTCCTCAAATTATCACACTCAGAATTTTAGAGTTGACAGATGTCACTAAAACACTGGCCCCTTTTATCTTTTAGATCTCAACTCAAAAGTAACCCGACACCACTCAGTTACTCCTATCATACGGTGCTGTTTATTTGTCTAAAAAGTTATTATTGTCAAGCACCCTTCTTTAAAATGTAGGCTCCATTAAAGCAGGGATTTTGTCACTTTCATTCCTAGCAATGTCCCCAGTGACTAGCACAGTGCCTGCCACATAATGGGCACTCAACAAAAATCTGCTAAGTGACTAAATGAATAAATGACTGCATCTTGTCTAACCTTATACCTGTCTCTTCTACAAAGTATTTCTTAAAAAAAAACAAACCTGAGACCAGTATTCAGTCACTACTTAAATGCCCCTAGGGATGTGGGCATTTTTTTTACCTCTAAAAGGATGACTGCACTGTTGAGTAGGAAGGGTGCAGGGATATACCCATTAAAAAACTCTTCTTTATACTGAATAGAAAACCACGGGCTTTTTGTTTTTTTGTTAGCTTCAGAAAGCTCAGCCCGTCAGTCATAAAGTAGCAGCTTGCCTCTCCACTGACAATCCTTCAAACACTGGAATATGGGTTGTCAAATGCCTGCTTTGTCTTCTCTTTATTTCTTTATTCGTCATATCAAGACTTTGTTGATTTAATGTTTTTTTTCTTTTTTTTAAAGTTCAAATTTTGTGTGTTTGTGTGTATACACGATTTGGACATGTGCTCTTGGAAAAACTTTAAAATCAGTCTGAAATCCATCAAAATAATAAAATGCTTAGCTGGGACTGCTAGCACCTGTTCCATCTTGTTTTGTCAATCTCATGGTTGTTCAGGATAGCTCTGAGCACAAAGCAAGCTCAACAATGCCTCATTCAGTGGGAAACACTTCACTTTGTCTGCCAGTTTCACATTCACTGCAATCACTGACAACCTTGGAAAATGCACATTTAGGCATGGTAATCTGAGACAGCTGGATCCCTTCACAGACCTTGCAAAAGGCTGAACTAGTCGATCCATCATCTGCCAAAGGTCACTTTAACAGCTCCTTTTTGCAATAAGTTATATAAAATTTTAGACAAAAAAATGACAATAGAAAAAAATCAAGTTAAGACAATTACAGAAAGGGGAGCGTGAGAAGAGGAATGAGTGACTGGAACTGTTACATGCTGTCTTCCTCAATATTCTTCAATGGAAGGGAAGGAGGCCCATGACAAGGATTCCAGAACCACACTTCTACCCACTTTCCTATACAATCTTCCACTGAAATTTCCTTTGTCTTTGGACCCTTCAGCTTTAATTCTTCAGCCTTCTGATGGTTTTCAGCAGAAACTTCTGATCAACAGGTAAGATATTTCACTAGATGGAGCAGCAGATAACATATTATAATAAGATTCAATGTCCACTCACGTTCTTGACAGTAATTATAAAAAGGAAGAGGAGAAAAAAATCAATATTTGAGTGGTGCACACCAAATGCCAAGTTTTTATGGTCGAGGGAAGCTGACAGCAGCTGCTTAGAGGGCATCCAGAGCCATCCGTCACCCCTCAGACCAGGTTCATAATCACCAGGGGCTAGAAAGGCAAACAAAGCTGCAGCTGTAGATCCACTAGAGACAGTTGTGTCTCTGGAAACTTTTTTTTTTTTTTTGTAGGGAGAGCAGGGAATAGGTTCTTCTGTATATTTAGAGGCAGGAACCAAGTCTAGGTAATGCTCCATAATTCTCTTCACCTGGTAAACTTCCACTACCTAGATGTTATTTCAAAGAGAAGCTTACTTCTCAAAGTAATTTAATGGGGTTGTTACTGTTAGATGAAAGTATTTATTAAAAAGCCTAGAATACTGAAATTGCCTTCTCTCAAAAAAATAGGTGTTTACTATTATCGTTTATCTTCTGCCTCCTTCATTACATTGTAGGTTCAACAAGGAAAGGAAACATACCTATTTACCAATGTGTCCCCAGCACCTAGTAAAGTATCTGGCACATAAAAAGTGTTCAATAAATATTTGAGGAATGACTTCTAATGTTCTCTTTGCTCCACAGATAAGAGGCTGACACTCAGAGTGGCAAAATGACTTGGCCAAGATAACACTGATTTTAAGTGGTGGCGTCAACATTTCTGGTTAATGCAAAATGTGTGCTCTTTAACAGTTCAAGGATTAGGATGATAGCCTTAATATCGGAAAATATATCATAGAAAGAAAATGACATACTCTTCACCACACTCCTCCAGAAACTTCTGTCAAAGGTACTGGGCTGGGTGATCCATGTCACTTTTTCAATACTTTTATTTTCATTTTATACAGCTCACTATACTCTATGTGTTTGCTTGTAAATGCAGAAAATCACACTGCATTTTCTTGATATCTAATGAGTCTTATCTGATATCCATTAAACAGTATGTATAAAGGTAAAATCAAAAAAATTAGATGTGTTAACAGCTTTTCACAGTTCCATAAGACAAGGTAGTTACATCCAACTATTTGTACATTTTACCCTAAATTTTCCTTGGGACAATTCTATTACAGATGTCTACAGAGAATTCAATAATTTTCTATTCTCCTACAAAAACTCACTTTCTCTGGGCAAAAGCACTGACATACATCATTTAGAAAAGTTAGGGTTTTTTTTTTTCTTCTGTAGAAATACTAAGAAGAAGGCCATCTGAAATGACATACAAATATTTCTCTCATGTTATAAAATTAAAATTGAAACATTTCTATTGATAATTTCCTCCCCTTTGTTTTCTCTGTTCATTCTTCCTGAAACTTCTGTTTTTTACGTTAGACTTCCTAACCTGGTTCTCTAATTTTTTTTTTTTTTTTTTTTGGCTGCATTGGGTCTTCGTTGCTACGTGCGGGCTTTCTCTAGTTGAGGTGAGCGGGGGCTACTCTTTGTTGCAGTGCGTGGGCTTCTCATTGCAGTGGCTGCTCTTCGTGTTGTGAAGCACAGGCTCTAGGCGCGTGGGCTTCAGTAGTTGTGGCTCGCGGGCTCTAGAGTGCAGGCTCAGTAGTTGTGGCGCATGGGCTTATTAGTTACTTGGTGGCATGTGGGATCTTCCTGGACTAGGAATCAAACCCGTGTCCCCGGCATTGGCAGGCAGATTCTTAACCACTGCGCCACCTGGGAAGTCCCTGGTTCTCTAATTTTTAATACTCTATTTGTTGTTGTCATCTGAAAGTTCCTTTGTTACAGCAGCCTGTTCTTGTTTCCTAGATGCAACATTTTCTCCCATCCCTCTGAGAATATTAGAGTTCATTTGAATTTTTCTCCCCTGCGTAGTGTCCAAGCCCTCCAAATTGCTTTCTTTTTCAGTTATTTTAGGTCTCTGTTCTTACCTTAAAAGACTTCCTCAAATGTTTTGCTAAGAGTAAGGCACTACAAATCTGACTAGTAACTCTGTGCTTGTGAGTGGAGCCAGTAGGCTGAGGTAACACGATCTCGCTGGACTATTTCCCTGGAAAACTCCCAATGCCTGGATCTTTAAGGCCTCTTGGTCACATTTCCCTAAAGAAAGTCTCCTCCAAGACGCAAGAGAGAAGAGATATGGGAACATATGTATATGTATAACTGATTCACTTTGTTATAAAGCAGAAACTAACACACCATTGTAAAGCAATTATACCCCAATAAAGATGTTAAAAAAAAAAAGTAAGTCTCCTCCAGTATCCTTCCTGAAAAGTAATCTTGGCTTCTAGTGTCCCAGGAACAGGGTGTGGTAAGATGGCTGGGAGTCTCCACATTTAGAATCTAAACTTTCACTTAATGCCTCTGTGCTCAGTAATGGGACCCAGCCTTCTACACTGCCAGGTATCACTTACTTTATTCTCAGAGAAACTCCTCTACTCAGTCTTGTGTTAGGGCTGGGGAGGGGTGACTGTCTGCTCATGCTGAGTTAGGCAAAGAACCTGTGGGTCAAACAGCTTAACTGTTTCTCAGGCATCTTTAAGACAATTCTCTTCTCTGGCCCCACCTCTACTCCTAGTTCCAGATATCTGGGACCACCAATTCCTGAGCCTTCTGGGTAGTTTAAAGGAAATCAGGTGCTTCTTTCTTTCTCTACTGCTGGCTTAGGATTTCAACACTCTCGGTTCTGCTAAGTTGTGTACTGTTGTCCATCTGCTTTCCCACATTCAAAATTTGGTTGCTGTTGTCTCCTTTCCTTTTTTAATAAAATTTTTTAAATTTTTTGGCCACGCCATGCGGCATGTGGAATCCTAGCTCCCCAACCAGGGATCGAATCTGTGCCCCCTGCATTGGAAGCGCAGAGTCTTAACCACTGGACCACCAGGGAAGTCCCTCTTTTCCCTTTCTTTAAGGTAATAAGCCTTAAAAGAAAAAAAATCCCTTCACGGTAATTTTTAGTGGAGTTTGAGGTGAGAGTGGAAGATAACACATGCATTCCATGCTTTAACCAAATTAGGAGGCTTTTTGAACCATATGTAAACATTTCAAAAAGTAATTCCTCTGAAAGAGAGGGGATAATGGCTTAATTTTCTCATTGTGCCCTTTCCAGAAGCTCTGAAACAGAGCTCCCATCTAAAGGCCCCGAGAGATTAAGTGATTTATCCAACGATCTACAGTGTATGCTGGCTGAAGTGGAATTTGAATCTAGGTCTGATACTCTGGCAAACAGAAAATTCTTCTTCACATGCCAAACATTTATGATCTATTCAGCAAATGTTTGTGAGCACTTATGGTAAAGGCTTTGTCAAACTTTAACTCTGATCTTTATTTTCAGAAACTGCTTTAAAACCATTACAGAAGTATGAAAAAATTGAGCCCCAAAGATTTCTTGAGTACTCACTAGGGCAGTGAAATTGTGCTAGAGAGTGTAGGAGATTACGAGAGAATCAGATTTAAATCCTGTCATAAGGAACTATGACATAGCTATAAATGAATAAAATACAAAGTGGAAAACGCACATGCCACAAGGAAGATGTAGACGAAGGTCAGAAGGAGAAGAAATTACTTTCAGATGCAGAGATCAGAGTTGGTGTTATAAAGGATGTGTATTTAAATTGTATCTTGGGGAGAAGAAGAAAATCATATTCCATGTAGAGTGAACAGCATAGTATTCCTTGAATATTTTTAACTTGGTAAAGGTAATTTTGAAGCTCACAAGAATAACTCTGTCGAAACAACAGAACCCATCAAATCCTTAGAAGATGGTGCTACTTTGATGACAATGACCTTGTGTGACTCTCTGAACGTGTTCTTCACCTATCTAGACACATTTTTCTAAGCCACGGACCTTGCTTTCATCATTTAACACATCATTCAAACTACTTCAGTAAAACAGTGATCACGCTGAAGAGGGGTCTCAGAGGACTAGATGACACTCCAATTAACCAAGCGCATCGAGCCAGATTGTTCTACGCTTTGGACTCAAGAGACTGGTGGAGAGAGGAGGCAAACAAAGGCAGAAAGAGCGAGGACCCAAGTGAAAAGAGCAAAATGCATGCGCTAAAGACAGGGCTTTCAGTCTGACTCCTGTGGAAAAGCCTGTCAGATTATTCACCACCGACCTTAATAAGGTTTACAATAGCCCGCCAAAGAGAATCACAAACCAGAACATGTACTTGGAGAGCTCATACTCAGTGAGAACAAGAACACTGCAAGACTGACCTGGTGCCTTTTTAGATGTATGTGCGTCCTCCTGAGCGCTGCAAACACAAGGCTAGAGGAGGGCGTGTGTTGACTTCTTTTTTTGACCCAATTAGGACCAACTTAAAAATCCAGCTTTTCCAAATAATACTGCTTACTTCCCTCCCACAGATTCGTGTTGTGACTTGAATGACACAAGAATATGAATGGATTAACTAATTAGTAAGAAGCAACAGTGGGACTCTCTCCTCAAGCCGTTCGTTCCATGGGAGAAGAGAGAAGCAATGCACAGCCTGTGAAATTCAGAAATTCTGCCCTAATATGTTTTAGGTACTCCTTACCCCTAGAAATTAAAATCATCAAAATTGTTAAGACAAGCCCTTACTATGTACACATTCAGCCCTAAACATCACCCAGTCCACTGAATCAGGGCATGCTTTCTACAAGAGTCAAACAAATACTCTGGGGCAGGATTAATCTTCCCAGTTTGTCCTAGTTCAGAAATTTTGTACTCTTGTTGGTGATTCTCACTTCTTTTTTCTTCTCTACTTTTTTGCATTTTCACACTGATTCTTGTCATGAAGGCTCAAGGAAGAAGTGCAATTAATTCCATGTGGGTTTTGACCTTTACTTCATTCTATAACTAATCCACATGAGGAGAACTACAACACATTTAAGGATCTAAAAACCATAAACAAAAAACATAGAAAGGGGCCAAAATCTTTACATCTAGTAAAACTGCTGTGCTCTAGTCAAGCTTAATAATCTCATTTTTCCCCTTCTTAGGGGTATTTCCATCTTTATGTTACTTCTGCCAACTCCAAATGCTATATACAGCTGACAAAATCCTGGAAAAGCAGCACTTCATGCAGAATTGAGAGGAGATGGGGGCAGTTCCGTCCCTGGATAAGGAGATAGTCTGATATTAAAGATTCTTTGCTTAAGGCACAAGTGTACCTGTGACTTTTTTAATGGCACAGTTTAGCTGCACGCAGCATCATCTTTCATGAAAGAGTGTGGCGAGAGGCCTTGTTATGAGTCCCCGTGGGGACTGTGACAGCACATTAACAAGGGAAGGGGCAGTATGAAGAAGGCAAGCAAGGGTGAACCTTGTATTTTAGGAGTTTAAAGCAAGGAAGGCAGCCTTCTAACTCTTGCATCACCAAACCTCAGGGATTTTATGGAATTTATGGAATTTGGTGGGGGGAGTGCTAGGTAGAGGTAGAAGGGATAGAAAACTCTGGTTCCCATTTTGTCTCTATCTGATTCTTGTGTAATTTCAGGAAACTTCCTTTGCTTGGTTTCCTATATTTTTATCCCATTTGTTTTTTTACCACCCGGTACCCTAGGGGAATAAACTGATTGACTCAAAACGCTTTTGAGGAAG
The DNA here is from genome assembly GCF_003676395.1 of Aethalodelphis obliquidens. Taxonomy (NCBI): domain Eukaryota; kingdom Metazoa; phylum Chordata; class Mammalia; order Artiodactyla; family Delphinidae; genus Aethalodelphis; species Aethalodelphis obliquidens. The sequence continues at coordinate 14,463,341 of NW_020837970.1, read as the reverse complement.
GTATCCGCACGAATAGGTAGACCTTGCATACTAGACACTTGCTCTCTCCTGAAGGGTTTACTAAGATCCACCTTAGAGTGTGCTGGGGAGTGGGAGGGGCTCCTCCGTCTTTTCTTTCTTTCTCCCAGGGGCAACTCCCTTCAAGACAACCCAGCTCAACTGTCAACTCCTTTGAGAAACCTGCCACCCTCCCAACCTTTGTGGCTGAGAGCACTTCATAAACATCTTTACTAACAACACTATCACACTGCGCAGGGCTTTAGGTGTCTGTCTTCTCTATCAGAGGCAGTCTTTTCTCAGCTTTTTGTGCTCCACTCTCCAAGGCTTAGCATGTGGTAAGTGCTTAAATAGTAATTACTGAATGAATGAACGTTTCTACCCTTTGGAGTGTGTACCTAGAAAGGGAACCTTTCACTTTTAAAAGTGAGGATAAACAGAAGAGAAGCAATTCTTCTTTGAAGACGGTGACTATGTTTCAGAACACAATTTGTTACTCAGAATTTTAAAATGCTATTGAGATTCACACTTCTCTCAATCTACAGTGATTTTAAACAGGTTTTACCACATCTGTTCCAAGAACACTGTGGTGAAAACAAAGAAGAAACTGGCTCTTCAGTGCTTTTTTGGACCAACTTCCCACTCTCTTCAGGTAATGTTCTCATCACATCTGCTCCTAAAAAAAAGAACCTTGGGGTTCTCTTCATTACTGAATCACACACAATTTCTTATCTATGGACTCAAAACCTCCGACTCCCATTCCCTATCACATATTTTTTGTTGCCTTGTACCCCAAATGAAATCTGGTATGTAACACATTCCAGGGCCTTACTCTTCTCTCTAAAGACCTACTCCACCACCTGTGTTTGGTCATCTGTTCTCACTTGCCTGTCTGGTGGATCATAAGCTCCCAGAATACAGAGACTACGATCACATAGTCCCTTTCAAAAGCATTTAGTTAAGCATCACACACAAAGAGGTGCTCAACAACCCTTTCTGATGATCATAATCAGACTGCACTTTACATCCTCGAAGGCTATCTCCTCCCCCTTCTGATCTCACATCTGGCTCCTCAACAACCATTTTAAAATGCAGTAAGAAGGGAAACACCTAGCCCTTCTTGGCCCTCACTCCTGACCAGTGGTCCTTTTCTACTCTCCACTTTACTACATGAGCCAACACGCTCCTTCTGGCATTCAGGTGTCTCACACTCAATGATGACACTTTTTCACACTGTTCCTTACACCTTAATCCTCCTCAGTCTTACAGTGTCAACGAGTCTGTTTTCTCCAGTCTTCTGAAGACTGTTCAATAGTTTACCTCCAGGATAAATGAACATGATCAACAAAACCCAAATACATCGATGGCAATCTCGCTCCCTAAATGACAGTCTCTTTTTGTTACTCTTTGTATCCCTAGCACCCAGCAAAACACTGGCAGACATATATGTCAATATGCAATATAAATATGTGCTATTTATTAAGCAACTATCTATCTATCCATCTACTCATATACCTATCTGCCTACCTATCTTAACTGATCTCCCTGTTTCCATGATTGCCCCTCTATATTCTGTGCTCCACAGAGCACCCCATCATCCTCTGAAAATATAACTCAAATCATTTACTCTCAGAGTAACATCTGAAGTCCTTATCGTGGCCTACAAGGCTGCATATGATCTGGCCCCTGGCTACCTCTCTGACTGTATTTTTTCCCAGTTTTCCCTTTCTAACTCCACTCTAGTCACCTGGGTCTCTCTGCTTTCCTTAAACATGCCAAACACACTCCAGCTTAGCACCTTTGTATCTGCTGTTGCCTGATGGCCCCCTCACACCATTCCAGTCTCTGCTCAAAGGTTGTTTTATCAGAAAGGACTACTCCACTTCATTTTTTCCCTTAGGACTTACCACTGCCTGACAAATTATATATTTAGTTTTCCTTCTGTTTTTTGTACTTAATGCCCCACCCCTCACCAAATGCAAAACTCCATTAGAATCAAGAATGGAGTGTCCGTCATTACTATATCCCCACTGCCTATCTAGCAGATATAGCAGGAGCTCAAAAGCTGGATGAAGAAACGAATGTGGAAGAAAGGAATGGTGAATATGTATGCGTGCTCTAAATCTTAAATCTATTAGTTACACTGTCTGACAGTATTGCTATGCCTCTGCATATTGTTAAGTCACACAATTCTAGAGTTGTTGCAGAAAGCTAAAGAAAGACAAGAACAGACTGCTTAGAGTCACAGAATGTTAGTCTGGAACGGGGCTTAGAGATCATTATTTTACAGATGAAGAAACTGAGACCCACTGTGAGGGACACTGGCTTGCACAGCGCCACCTAGAAAAGCAGTAGCAAAGCTGGACCTGCAATCCAGGTCTTTCATTCCCAGCCTACGAGTCGTATCTTTACACCACGTAACTTCTCAAATGTCCTACACTATATCCGGTCTTTTACCAAATACATTTAATGATGATGATTTAAAATATGCAAAGGGTAATTATATAATAGCAAGAGCTGAGCTCCACAGATCAAAAATACTAGTTTTCCCTGAAACAGGCTAATTGGACAAGCCCTTCAGGATTCTGTTGGGAAACTTAGTTCTGAGCATCTGTCCACCAGTATTGCTAACCTGTCAGCTGATACATACATACTGTATTTCCTCTTAGATTCTCTTTCATGAAGAAGCAGAAGAATATGGTTTAATAAACATTGAATACTTTATTTTTGCTTTCTTTCTATAGTGCAAGTGAATGCAGTCTGAAGATATCTCCTTAGAAATTCAACTGCATTCATGCATTACAAAAATCACAGAAAAAGAAAATCACAGAAAAAGTATTTGACCAAAAGAAAAAAAGTTGATGAAATTGTGACTGCAACTCATCCATGATCTTGTTTAAGGAGTTCTTTCTACTTTTTAAAGAGTCCTCCTTTATCTGAATCAATGTACATAAGATACAATTCTTGAAGCACTGGTGATTATCCAGACTTTATACTACTATAATTCACCCTGAGCCAGATGTCCTTCTAATATAAGTCCTATGCATTTCCTTACAGATCAAAGATCATTGTACAGAACTCTTAGCACAGACCTCTAGTGGAGCTACATGTAGCTCACCAAGATAAAGTCCACTCTAAATACAGCTATAAAGAGTAAAGACGTTAAAATTGTGCTAAATGCATACACCTAACCTCCTCTAAATCATATCACACCCTGTCGCCCAACACATGATATGATCCTACTGGAACAAGGTGTTTTTTTTTTTCTTTCTAAACAAACATATAGAAAGTATACATCCAAATGAGTAGGGCTGTACTTGTTAATAAAGTAATCACCTCTGGAATTTATATATGCATTCCAACAAGGCTACTATCACACATAATTTTTTTGGAATTTCTCTTTCAAATCACAGGTTCTCCACATTTAGTGTGCATAAGGATCACACTGGGAACATGTTAATAATGCTGATTCTTAGAAATGTGAATTTAATTGGTTTTAGATGGAGTCTAGGAACCTGTATTTTTTTTTTTTTTTTTTTTTTTTGGCTGCAGTCGCCGGTGGCGGCAGTCGCCGTAGGAACCTGTATTTTTAAGAAGCGCTCCAGATAAGTTTTACACAGATGATCTGTGAGAAATAACACTTTAGAATAGTCAGCTCACAAGCCATGCAAGGGTATCAAAATAAGGACTATTGAGTTAAACTCTGTTTACATGTACACATAACACACTGGAGGTTTCACTTTTTTTTAAAATCTTCATCCTTCCTGATAGAACATATTAGTACAGATATACACAGAAGCACCTATTTCCAAACAACATACCTCCATAAAAGAGATTCCTAAGCTCCAGACATCAGAATGGATTCCATATTGCTCCCCTGAAATTCTTTCAGGCTGTAAGAAAACAGAAGGGAGCTTGTGAGTTGATGTAAGCTACTCCAGGAAACACATACGCTAATGTGAGCTCAGTTAAGGCAGAGAGCCATCAATATCTGCACAGCACATTATGAAAAGAAAAACAATTTTATATGTATGTGTTTTATATAGATAATACATAGAAACTGTATAGGTAATATAGGTATATTGGATATAATCTCATTGAATCCTCACAAAGACCCTATGAGGGAAACTTTGTTATAAAGAAAATGAAGGCTCATATTAGTGAAATAATTTAGGCAAGTCCTAAACTACTAAATGAGCTGAGAATTCAACCCAGACCAAATCCAGTGAGTGGTCTTAGTTGTGGAGTGACAAATTACAGCACATTATATAATATCATCACTTATTTGCATTTTGGGAGATGGGTCTGAATCACTAGGAATTCTGTTACTTTAAATTTTTTATTTGGAAATAATATTAAACTTATAGGAAAGTTGAAAGATTAAGACTAGTACAAAGAACATCCATATCTCCTTTGCCCAGATTCACCTACTACTCAACATTTCATCCCATGTATCAGGGTTTCTTTTTGATATAAACCAAGGAACAGTTCAAATGGTCCATTTGGGACTCTTGGTCCTCCATTCAAGATATGTAGAAAATACTTGGTCTAACAATTACCTGCACACTCTCTACTTCAATGGAAATAATTGCATACTGAAGTGGGTGCTGCCTGGTCTCTCTATCCCTCCAGGATTTGGCATTCAGAAAGGTACTTCACAGAAGTCTTTTGAATGAACACAGGAACAAATGAACAAGAGAAACTGAGGTTTTGCTGAGATGGAACGGTTGCTCAAGGTTACACAGCTAGTCATGGCAGGGCTAGGATCATGACCCACACCCCTTGGCCCCCAGTGCAGTATTCTCTTCTTTGTACCATCCCTGGAGTTCTTGGAAGCCACCACAGCCATCATCCTTCAAAAGTTTCCATGAGAGCCCTTATGAGTAACTGGGGTCAGGGTCAGCCTGCAGACGGAAGAAATGGACATCCACCACTCACCAGCAGGGGATATACCATGAGTGTAGAAGATGTGTGCCGGACACTCTCAGGTGAGTTGGCACAGTCCTACATCTTGGGGAGTTGGCTTAGTTGGGACGCAGAACTTTGTAACCTACTTCCCACTCCCACCTATGAGGCTATCTCAATGTATTTAATGCCTTCTCCCCCACTTTTCATAAAATCACATAAAGCCCTACCCTGAGGCAGCAGATTGGATTGTCTTATTTCCGTTCCTTTATTTATTTCTTTAATTTATAAAACCCCTTTCCTACCAAGAATAATTCTTCCCAAGTGTCATGTGACCGTTTCTCCCAGCTGCTACCAGATATGGTCATTCCAATCCCCTAATACTTTTTCTTTTATCTTCTAATCCCCCATACCACCACTTTTCAAGGTCCTGGCTCATACCTGAATGAACCCATTATCCATTTCTAGTTAGATCAATACATAATAGGATGCGTTCATATGCACCTGGCCAGCCAGTTACAGGAATAATGCCATCATCATAATATCAACAACGGCATCATCACTCTGTGCATTTATTGAAGAATTTCCATGTGCCAGGCACTGTTCTAAGTGCTTTTCATGCATATCTCACTTCAGACTCATAAACACCCATACTAGACTGGTACTATTATCATCTGCATTTAACAGATAAGGAATATGAGAACAGAGAGATTTAATTTGTACCCCCTAGAAAAGGATAATAATAGCTATCATTTAATAATCACCTAATTTGTCCCAGACACTGGGCTAGATACTTCGCATCCTCTACACTTTATAACAATCTTACAAATATTATTATTTTAAATTTACTTTATTTATGTATTTTTGGCTGTGTTGGGTCTTCGTTGCTGTGCGCAGGCTTTCTCTAGTTGCAGCGAGTGGGGGCTACTCTTTGTTGCGCGTGCCACAACTACTGAGCCCACAAGCTGCATCTACTGAAGCCCGCGTGCTCTAGAGTCTGTGTTTCGTGACAAGAGAAGCCACCGCAATGAGAAGCCTGCACAATGCAATGAAGAATAGCCCCGCTCGCTGCAACTAGAGAAAGCCAGCACGCAGCAACGAAGACACAATGCAGCCAAAAAATAAGAACTAAAAAAAATAGTTTAAAAACAATGTCTTAAAAAAAAAAAGAACTTCTAGCAAACATGAAAATCCTAAAATCCTCTAGAATTGTTAAAGAAATGACCAAATGTTGCCTTCCTCCTTCTGTCCTCTCTCCCTTTCTTCATCCACTAACTGACAGTTAACTGACAGATAACTGACAGTTATCAATATACAGCACTTCATCTAGAAGTGCAAGACCAACAATAAGGTTAAATATAACCATCACATTTACCCACTGAACTACTAAAACAAATGTAAACTGTAATGTGAAAATAAAGCACAGAAAAATTAAATTTAAAAAGAAAAATTAGCAAAAATGATAATGGTCACAGATATCAGAAGGCAAATAGGAGAACTCCTTAAGGATGAGAGTCTAACAACTTCTCATTAGAGAAGTTAATTCTTACAGTAAGCTAACAGACTGAGATTACTGTTGTGATGCAGCACTCAAGCACGAATGCTGAGTGAAAGGTGGGCAGCCAGCTCTACAGGTGTATCCTCAAGAATTCGTAGGGACTGGGAAACATGTCCAGGTGGCTGACACTGACACAGGTACAAGATAAGTCCCAATACATTCTGAATGTATAGAGTCAGGACTTGATGGCCTAAAGCTGCACAATTCAAATCTGTTCTCACACTTGAGGCCAAGGTGGCCTGCTCTGTCCTCTCCCCTCTAAAACCAAACCAAACTAAACCAAACCAAACCAAACCAATGGCCAGGTATGACACTACTGAGAGAAGACCTGTGATGAACATTTTTCTGTTAAAAAGCAAAAGCTGAGTTACTTTCTGACATGACATTTGTCACTAGTGTGGAAAGCTTAATAAACGGAAAACCATGACTCTTGTCTGAAGCACCTGTAGTGGAGTTAAAGTGTTGGGGAAAAACTCTCGTCTGTAATTAATGAGAACAGTAAGGAGTGGTGATGATATAAAAAGCAGAGGATTCTAAAAGGGCAGTGGCTCTAAGATGGCATGCACACTCCACCCCTCCACTTACCGCCGTGACTGGGCATTTACCCAGGGCCCATATTTAGTTAACTCATTCCAGAATCGTCTCTATTTATAACACAGTACCCTAGGGTTTACTTGTCAAAAGCAGGACGATACCAAGGTACATCCCTTACCTCTTCCCATAAAGGAACTTCTGCTCAGGCTACTCAGAAAATTAACAAAGTATGCACAAATACTTTAGGCTAGTATGTAATCAAAAAGTATATATCATAAACAATGGGGATTTTTTAGAAAGCCGGCAAGATCACTGTGTGGGTAGTAGAGCATACTGGTTAAACAAGGATTCTGGAGTCACACTGCTCTAACTCAACCTATTTTCCAGTTCACTAATTCTCTCTTCTGCTCCATTCAATATGCTACCAAATAGCGAGCTTTTCATTTTTATCTAGTAGTTTTGTTTGGGACTTTCTCGAATCAAGTATGTCACTTAAAAAATTTTTGATCTAAAGTCTGCTTACAAGTGTTGTTCCTTCATGTTGCTCTGTTTCCTCGTGTGACTAGTTTTCTTTGGCTGCTTGTTAGTTTTTGTTCTTCAAAAAAATGTTTGGAAAGGTTCTCTGAGGCCTAAAGTGGATGTGCCCACCTCAAGCAATATTCTCAGCATGAAGCTCCTTTTCTAACTCAGGTCACATATACAAACATCCAGGGTGCAAATCTGTGCCAGAGTTAAGTCTATGGCCACAACTTTCTCCCTTTTCCTTTTTCTCCTGCTGCTCTGCTTGGCTCTGAGAAGCCTTCTCTTTTGTTCCCTGGGATCGGGGAGGAAGAGCAGCTTTAACTCTGGTTTGCTTTTATACTGGGGTGAGGGCCTCTTCAGGCTTCCAGCATAATATGGGGAAGATCTTCTCCAAGACCCTCTGCCTTAAGGGAGCCCCCATATCATTCACAGCTGTAGCAGTACAGGCAAATGTCCTCAGGAATAAGCAGCTGTGACATTCTGCTTTCCCTTCTGTTTCAGGTTTCCATCTGAAAACCGTCCTGGGAGTTCCCTGTTGTCGTTTTAGCTCTTCAGTGCACTTGAGATGGTTTTTAAAGTATTTTAATTAGCATTTTTCAACAGAAGAGTTGGTCCAAATAACCTAATGTGCCACTACCAGAAACTAGAAGCTGGTGTCCTAATTAAATCTTGACTGTCACTACTTGCCAGCTCTGAGAATCTGGGCTAAAGTTACTTCACCTTTGGTTTCCTCATCTGTAAAATGAAGACGATAATAACAATATGTATGCTTAATGGAGTTGTCTGAAGATTAAATAAATCCATGTAATATGCTCAATTCAGTACATGCCACGTGGGGATGCTCAGTAAATGTTGGCCTCCTTCTAATCAACACCACCGTGTACGATCACTGCATGAGCATGGCCAACTGAGTTGTATCACGTAATCTGTATAGGTTATAATCTGGGTAAAGGTAATTTCTAAGAACAGGAATAGTCCAGGTAGAAAACAATGTTCAGGAGATAAGAATAGTTATTTAGATTGACTTTCTGATACCAAAGGACAAGTATCTGCATAAGATTTCTTAATTTCAAAACTTCAGGTATTCATAACAATAATGTCAAACTTTTGTATTTGATTTTTAAAAATTGTAATAGGACTTCCCTGGCGGTCCAGTGGTTGGGACTCAGCGTGCTGCAGGGGTCATGGGTTCAATCCCTGGCTGGGGAGCTAGGATCTCTCATGCCGCATGGTGCAGCCAAAAAAATATATATACATAATACATCACAATGACTGAATAGTGGGTTAAAGTTTCAGGGACTTCTATCTTTAGTATTAATTTTTTTAATAGCTTTTTTTATATAAATTTATTTATTTTATTTACTTATTTATTTTTGGCTGTGTTGGGTGTTTGTTGCTGCACATGGCTTTCTCTAGTTGCAGCGAGTGGGGGCTACTCTCTTCATTGTGGTGTGTGGGCTTCTCATTGCAGTGGCTTCTCTTGTTTCGGAGCATGGGCTCTAGGCATGTGGGCTTCAGTAGTTGTGGCACTCGGGCTCAGTAGTTGTGGCTCGTGGGCTCTAGAACGCAGGCTCAGTAGTTGTGGCACATGGGCTTAGTTGCTCTGCAGCATGTGGGATCTTCCCAGACCAGGACTCAAACCTGTGTCCCCTGAATTGGCAGGTGGATTCTTAACCACTGCGCCACCAGGTAAGTCCCCTTCTGTCTTTAAAATAGAGTAAAAGTTCTAGTAATCAGAATTTCCAAGAAATGATTTAATTTAATGTAAGCCACCAAAGCCTTTGGACCCCTTTTGTAATCCTTCTGGATGAAATCCTTTTAAAATATAGTTGAAAATATTTCTTGCTTTGGATTAAAATGTCCATTAAACCTAATTACCTGCCCCTAAGATGTAATGTGTCCTTGAACACGCCCCTTCAGTTTTGGGGTCTCAGTATCCTCATTGGTCAATGAGGAAGTGGGACCAGATGACTTTCCAAGTCTCCTATAAGACCCACTGTTTAACATGCCCCTAAATTGTTACTGTTTTTTTGTTTGTTTTCATAACCTAAGGATCTTAGAAAACCCTTCCCTATCTTTATCCTAATTACCATTTTCTTATACCTTACATTTCAGATTGTAGGAGAAGTAAGACTGTTCACACATGCACGGCTATTTCTTTGATTTATTTTCTTTTCAATATCTGAGCAGTCTAGTTGGTTATATTTGAGTCATCTGGGGGTCTTCTATACTTTATCACGCAAGTAAGATACTTATTAATACAAAAAAGTTAACTGCTCTGCTTATAATTAGTGAACAAGTCATTTTTGGAATGCAACTTTCATGAACTGATTCATTCATTTAGCACCATGTGAAGGACTGGATGTAGAGAATGAGTAGAATAAACCCTGCCCTGTGGAAGTCCTAATCTAGATTTGGAGAGACACATAAATAATCTGGATAGAATGAGAGGCACAGCAGTTAAAAGTTCAGTCTCTGGAGGCTGATTATGTAGGTTTCACTCCTGACTCTGCCACTTATTAGCTGTATGAACCTGGGTAAGTCACTTAACTTCTCTATCCCTTGGTGCCTTCATCTGTAAAAGGACGATAGTATTACCTACCTCATAGGGTTGTTGTGAGGATTTAAAGAGATAATATATGTAAAGGTTTAAAAGAGTGACTGGCACACAGTTCTAATTAAGTGTTGGCTATTATTATCATTGTTATTATCACCGTACAGAAACAGGTATGGATATAAAGTGAGAGAAATGGATATAAAATGAGGGCATTACATCAGATGACCTCAAATTGCATATTCTCACAATCTATTACTGTCTTCTACCCCAGCGGTCCCCAACCTTTTTGGCACCAGGGACCGGCTTCGTGGAAGACAATTTTTCCACGGACAGGGGTGGGATGGGATGGTTCAGGAGGTAACGTGAGCGGTGGGGAGCGATGGGGAGCAGCCGATGAAGCTTCGCTCACTCACCCACCGCTCACCTCCTGCCGTGTGGCCTGGCTCCTGGCAGGCCGTGGACCAGTACTGCTCTGCGGCCCGGGCGCTGGGGACCCTTGCTGTACCCTGTATGTCCCCGCCCCCACCCATTTCACACCACCCTCTATTTCTGAGTCTTTGCTCATCCTCCCACAGTGATCTCTCTCTTTTATAAGTGCCCTTTTCACATACTGTTTGAATCATCAAATTCATATATCATATGCCTTCTCATTCTCTAACGGTACGCTTGGTACAACTTATGTCACACATGACGTGGCCACATATAATGCCATGTTTCCTATTTTGCCCAAGTCTTATGTGGATTACAGAGTGGCACCACTGTACCTGGCTAACTGCATGGAAGGCGCTCAGTAAATACAGGTTGGTTAATTCAAAGTACTCAGTTTCAGAAAGAGCCTTCACTGGCATAGACCAGAAGTTGGCAAGCTTTTTCCATAAACGGCCAGATAGTAAATATTTTTCACTTTGTCGGCCATATGGTCTCTGGTACAACTGTCACAACTACTCCACTCTGCCACTGTAGCACTAAAGCAGTCATAGACGATATATAAATAAATGGGTATGGCCATGTTCCAACAGATCTTTCCTTTTTTTTAATTTAATTTTTTACTTTGAAATACTTATTAACTAACAAGAAGTTGAAAAGCATATATACAGGGAGGTTTTGTGCACCCTTCACCCACTACTACCCCCAGTGGTAGTACTATAATACAATATCACGATACCTCAGGCAGGGATTAAAACCTGTAACAGAATAATAAATGTTATTTCCACCTTCCCCAACTCCCAACCTCTGATCTCACACCAGCTGGTAAGTCATGGCCAACGAGAGCCTGCTGAATTGAGCCAAGCTCACTATCAGGCTATCACACTCTTTGCTTCCTAGGTATCTTATGCTTTTTACAGCTTGAACTATAAAGTTGATGACTAGAACATACTCACCGAAGAAGCAAAGTAATTTTAGCTCTGCCAATCTGAGCTAACGTTTCATAATTTTAATCCCCACATTTTCAATTAAGAGATGGATGCAGCACATTCATCCATAAACAAAAAGGAAAAAAAGTAATTTCTTTAATGTACACCTGGGAAAGACAACTGTAATCTAGATTTGTAGATTCAAACATATTGCAATTTAATTATCAGAGCAATTTAGAGCTACTATGAACATGATGGGGAGTGGAAAAGTTGTTTCATTTTTTGTTTGTTTTAAATCACAGTGTTCCATATTTTTTCAAAGACTGAAATCATGTCATTTGGCACAGTTTTGTTAATTATAAAGATGGCTCACCAATCTCAGATAACCTAGTAGAGCCAAGAAGGTGATTAAGTTTTGTAAAAATAGGTATGATGACTTCAGAGATTAACTTTTTGTCACATTACCTAGAAAAATGAGAAAGAATAAATTTTCTTTAAAAACAATGCAAGGCAAAAATTAACTGTTCTGGTATCTCAATTAAAAAATCCTTTGTAGTGTTCTGAGAATAAGATCCAGGGTTTCATCCATATTAACATTTTTTTACCAAGATAATAGATGAACAAAGAATACTGAGAAAAAGATCCAGCGTTCTACCCATACTTTGTTTAATTCATATAAAGACTACTAGAAGTGAAATGGACTACCTGAATAAATCTAGAACCCTCAGCAAAAAACTAAACTTAAGATGTTAAAGTAAAACTTTGCTCCAAAATACTAAATAAGTTTCCTGCTTGTCTCCTCCCAGCCCCCAACTCTTGAAGTGACTGTGGACGTCAATAAATAACAGCAATTTTATGGGGACTTCCCTGGTGGTGCAGTGGTTAAGAATCCACCTGCCAATGCAGGGTACACGGGTTCAATCCCTGGTCTGGGAAGATTGCAAATGAGCAACTGAGCCCATGTGCCACAACTACTGAGCCTGAGCTCTAGAGCTTGCGTGCAGCAACTACTGAAGCCCACGCGCCTAGAGCCTGTGCTCCACAAGAGAAGCCACTGCAGTGAGAAGCCCCTGCACCCATATGGAATCTAAAAAAAAAAAATGGTTCTGAAGAATCTAGGGGCAGGACAGGAATAAAGACACAGACATAGAGAATGGACTCGAGGACACGGGGAGGGGGAAGGGTACGCTGGCACGAAGTGAGAGAGTGGCACTGACATATATACACTACCAAATTCAAAACAGATAGCTAGTGGGAAGCAGCCGCATAGCACAGGGAGACCAGCTCAGTGCTTTGTGACCACCTAGAGGGGTGGGATAGGGAGGGTGGGAGGGAGATGCAAGAGGGAGGGGATATGGGGATATATGTATACATATAGCTGATTCACTTTGTTATACAGCAGGAACTAACACAACAATGTAAAGCAATTATATACTCCAGTAAAGATGTTAAAAAAAAAGGGGGTAGGGAGGACTGACTAAATTGAGATATTTAATAGCTATTGTAAAATATGTGTGCTATTCTCCTTGCAGTAAAAAAAAAAAAAATTTAATTTAAAAAATGTTAAAAAAAAAAAAAAGAAGAAGCCCGCGCACCGCAACGAAGAGTAGCCCCCACTTGCCGCAACTAGAGAAAGCCCGCACACAGCAATGAAGGCCCAACACAGCCCAAAAAAAGCAATTTTATGGACACAAATAACTTCCCTTACTTAAAAGGAAGGAAAAAGAATCGGGTCAAAGCCAAGTCCACATTGGTATTTGAAACAGTTCTATGCTTCTACTTTTTATTCCTGGTAAATTTATTTCAGAGGGACCAAGTAAGTTGTCTTATAATAGGTACGAACCCAAGTAAACAGAATATAGATATACAAGTTCGACAGAGAATTGTCTGCTAAATCTTTACATTCAGAGGATCAGATCATAAGTAATAATTTACAATCAGATCCATAAGTAATAATTTAATTTTTAATTAATAATTTAATTTTGAGTTGCTGTCAAAGCATGCTTATTCCTGGAAAAAAGAGTTGATCTTATTGACTGACATTCTGGTATACTTTAGGGTTAATTAAATAATCAATGAGGCAAAGTAGCCAATGTGCTATAAGATACAATTTTTCTATAGGATTATACTTCAAAATGATTTTATACTCAAACCAACCAGTTAAGTGAATAAAGTCAGAGAAGTTGGTAGCTCTTGTATAAACCCTAACATCTTTTAGGAAGATTTAAAAATCCAATCATGACTGGATTGACTTTGTAATTTATGATCTGTTAGGCTAAAGCTGTGGAATTAATTCAAGAATTATACATTACCAAGTACATAAAGATGTTGGTTTTAAATGTTATTTTTGCATAAGTTTACTTACCGCCATATAAGCATTTGTTCCAACATACGTCTTGGCTATAGAATTCACCAGCTATGAGACAAAACATTCTGTCAGAACAATATAAAGATAATGTGGAAATAAAATGGGCAATTATTCCTCATTTAACTTACAATCATCACTTCTATAAATCAACTAAAAATTATATAAAAAGGAACAAATTTATCTACAAAGGCATTAAAAATGATTACATCTCTTTTCTTTTGAATGTGATTTCCAACTTAAACAAGCATAGCATTACAGTTTATAGCAGATAACCTTAAACAATTCACTTAAGCAGGATGCTTATCGCTTTAGTACCCCAAACCCGCCTGATTGTACAAAGTCAATTTGAAGTAGAATTTGAACACACTCATTTTTTAGTCAGATGGTCAAGATGTGAATGAAGCCTCATGCATTACTAGAATGAAATGAACACTAAATACGCTGGAGGGATAACAGACTTTGACAACTCCTAATACAATGATGACCTTCGCTTTGGTCTTCGTGTTTGGCTGGGAGTAAAGGTGGCTGCAATTCAAATCAACATCACAGCACGCTCATGGGTCACTATCACCAGGGTTCTCAGGGGAGGCCCAAAATGGAAATTAATTAAAATTTGTGCTGCACATTGTAATGGCCCTCCACCATTGTTGCTCCCAATATTAATTTTTATTGTGGGCCAGTTGGGCTCCCCAGGCACAGCTCCCACTCTGCCCTCCCTTTTGTCTGGCCAAAACGCTTTCATATCAAAGCTGCATATCAATGAAGTTTGCTATTCGTAAGTAGTAATTACAATATCAGCAGTTTTTACTGTCATTAAACAATGAACAATCATATTCTGATGAAGGAAACTCGCTCAGAGATTAAAAATGAATAACACAATCCCAGCCAACGAGAAGATGCAGAGTTCTGTTTGTCTGGCAGCTAGGTGATTTTTCAATCCAGAGAGTAGAATGAAAATAGAAAGTGGATGTTACAGAGAAGAAAGATCGGCAGGAAAATGAGACCTACCTGAGTGCTAACTCCAAAATCACACAGCTTGACTTGTCCTCTTGTGTTTACTAGCATATTAGAGGGCTTCACATCTAAAAAGGGACCAGAAAAATCCATGTCACTAGTTCCATATCTACAGTGCTTGTTCTAAAAAAAGCACACATGCACACCATACCATATTGCAGAATTGACATCATCTGTTCAACCTAGAATTCTAACCACAAATTTAACGCAAAGCATTTTACCTGGAGGCAAAATGTAAGGTCCTAACTCCCTCACTTCCAACCATTTCTGGTTTCTATAGAAGCAAGGGTTTATTTACTTCACGTGAAAGTCAAATAAAATCTTGGCTTCCAACAACAGTAAATACACCCAATATCCTACTCCAGCTTTCAGGAAAAGTAGATAAGAAAATGTAACCTTCCTGCAAAGAATTTGTACAGAAAGGCTTAGTTCTGCTCTCAAAGTGAAACTGCTCCTCCCACCTCAGGAGCAGTAAGGCCAAAGGGAAGCCAGCAAGGAAAAAAATCATTCATATGTTTGCTGGTAACAGGTGATATCTGGTTGAAACAACGAGAACGTGAATGCAGTTCTGCTGTTTCCTGGTTTTACGTGCTACTTCAGATAATCCTCAGAAACTGATCTAAAAGATGTGTAAATGTGTGTGCATGCGTGCACTTATCAGTCTTTGTTTCATTTATCCTTCTCTTCCCTTACATCATTTCGACTGTTGTTAGAGTTAACAAAAGAACTGGCACAGCTTTTGCCAAGGCAGTTCGCTAAATAATGACACAAAGCGTTTCTGTGAAGCATCGTCAGTGACAACAATAGGCCTTTTCAGGAATTCAAGGAGCCCACAAAAACCATCCAAGCAGGATAAGAGCACATCACTTTTGATAGTACAGAAGAGCACCTGCTTCAATGCTTCATCTTCAGTGGCGAAAGTGGTCAAGAACAGACAACTTGTTATATTTAATACAGCATATAACCTTAATTACCCCAAAACTAAAGACTCATAATTTTTATGTAACATCTAAAAAAAATCTGTGAGTTAATCTCACTCCGTCCCTCCACCCTGCAAAAAGTATCTTACCAAAAGTAGGTCCTTAACTCAAACTTCAAGTTCAAACTCAGTAACCAACGATTATTGAACCCTACCTACCATATGACAGGCAACATGACAGGCATTTTCTCATACATGTGCTCATTTGGTGTTGCCTGATGGACACTAGAATGTAAACTCCACGAAGGCAGGGACTTTGTCTCTTTTATTGACTACTATATTCCAGTCCCTGAAGAGTGCCAGGCATACGGTATATGCTTAGTGAGTATTTGTTAATAGATGAGAATAAGTTAATGGAAACCACGAACACACAGTATTATTTTGTTGATGATACTGTTGTGATCAGGGGTTAGCTGTAGACCACGTCTCTGTAGCATGCCCTTTCAGGTAAGACACACTAAATACTTCCTTTAAGGGGGCTTTCTCTTTGAATACAGGTCAGTATGCCCAGGCAGGTGTAAGCTTTTTCAACCAACTGGTCTCTGCCTCCAGTTTTCCCCAATTTCAATATAAACCTTATACCACCATCATATTAAATATACTTTCATTCTATCACTTCTCTCCTTGAGGAGGAAGTAAAATATTCCCTGACCTCCCCCGCCAACCCCAGTGTGAACTTCTTAAGAATAGGGTTGTGCTTTCAAATATGCCTCAATAGTTTATACAAAAAATATACATCATAGACAGCCACAGTAGACACTCAATAAATGTGTGCCGAACTGACAGAAATGTTAGGCTCTACAAAGCCTGGTCTTATTTTCCAAACCTAATTCTCATTATAAGCCCTCAACTTTGAATATTTTTCTTTTGGACAATCTTCTCTTTTATATACTGATACCCTTAAACCATTCTTAAGCCATATATCAGATGATAGATAAAGAACAAATATTCTGAGCTCCTGGAAGAAGGAGCTACATGGAAATCACAAGGTATGGTAAAAAGAACAAATTCTTAGCTTTAATCAGACACATATTTGACTTAAGTGGATCAACAGAGAAAGAATAAAACAACAAAATTTCTAGATTATATTCTAAAAGGCAAGGTGTAAATAAGAACTTTATGGCATTTTCAGCTCCCCAACATCTTTTTTTACTTACATGTAATCCTACTGCATGACTTTGCATATTCACCTTTCAGCCTAGCTTTCAGGAATACTTTGTGTATGAAAGCAGTAGACATACAGCCATCCTCAAAACAACCTTTGTATTCTGACTAGACTGTTTTAGTCACTGTCTCAAAAGAAACAAATCCAAAACACCCCATTACTAAGCCTTTGTTCATGCTGTGTCCCTGACCCCAAACCACCTGGGTTTAAAAACCCTTCCTTGATATTTTTTGACTGAATCCTGCTCATCCTTAAACTCAAGTACCCCATCTCCCTGTTGCCATACCTACTCAGGCCATCAAAATCGCTGCTTCCTTTGAACTGCTAAAGCATTTACTGTCTGTACCATTTGGAACTGAGCATGTGACATTTTTACTAGTAATTACCACATTTACTGTTACAGGTATCACCAAGTAATAAGTTCACAGGGTAGGAATATGCCTTATACATTTTTGTATGCATCCTGTTGGATGCATATTATCTTTGCTCACTGGTAGATGGCTTTCTAAACAATATACTAAATTTGCTAATATAAGTGTTCCAAACCCAGCAACATCATTTGAACATAAAAGACCCCTTTAAACAAAATCAATGGATTCAGGCTAGAAGACAGAAGACTTGGATTTGTCTTTTGGGCCCTGCCACAAATTTGGCATATGACTTTGGACTAGGCATGTGACATTTTAGTTTTCACCTCTATAGGGAGATAATAAAAGTTACCGTATCAATCTTTAAAAATTGTGGGGATTAGATGAGATAATGAATGTAAAATAGCTTTTAAACTGTCAAACACTCTATAAATATATTATTATTATCCACTGGCAATCAACGAAGCAATGTAAAGTGTTATATTTTGTTATGTTCAGAAAATAATTTCTGTGCTACTGCAATAAATTTAGGCTGTATTTGGGTAAAATACTAGTTAAAAGAAAATAATTTCAAAAGTCCAGTAAGTAGAATGATAAAACCAATTCAATGTTTATGAGGGGGCATATTTGCCAGACTGTATGTACTCATTCACCAACAAGGCCACTGAACTGGTCTCCCTATTTTTACACTTGCTCTACTAGAGTCTGTCTTGAACACAGCAGCTAAAGTGCCCTCTTTAAAACCTAAATCAAACCATGTCATTTCTCTGCCTAAAACCTCCAAGGGCCTCCCAACTCAATGCAAAAGGCAGCCCTCGTGAAGGTTTCTAAGGCCTTCTCTGAACTGCCCCCCTACTACCTCTGTACTCTCATCCTTCCTACTCCTCTCCCTGCCCACTCTGTTTCATCTCACTGGCCTTCTTGCCAGTCGTGCTCCCTGCTTTGTGGTTCCATATAACTGGAATACTCTGCACCCATATATACATGCATGGCCTGCTCCTTTACTTGTTTTTAGGTTTCTGCTCAAATGTTACCCTTTTAAGAGAAGCCTTCCTCAACCACCCACTATGAACAGCAATATCTTCCCACCTCCGATATTCCCTTTCCCTCTTCTCTGTTTCAGTGCTCCTCATAACACTTGGCGCCACTGACACCCTATATTTGTACATGTATACATGTCCCTCTCAGTCCTCCCGTTTCGAAGGAAAGCTCCATGAATGCAGAGATGTGATCTGTTGTGTTCACTCCTATATCTAGAATAGTGCCTGGTATGGACTAGAAATGATATCTGTTGAACAAATGTTGGTGAATGAATATTTCCACTAAATAGATGGGCAAACATGTGCACCTGGAGAAGCATGAATTTGGCCTGAGAAGGAGCTCCATCTTTTCCCACTCAATGGCATATACTTCAGAATAAATACATTTCACTATTAATGAATACATTTGTGAGTGATATTTTTCATTCTGAGAGGATCTATGGGCATTCAAAAATACTCACTCAACAAATATTCACTGACGCCTTAGCATGTGCCAGATATGATAGTAGGTCTGTGGAGAGAAGCATGAGTAAGACCCACCTCTGCCCTTCAGGAGAGTGTAGACCAAGGAACTGCTGGTATATATTTTGACCAAAAATAGTGCACATGAGATTTCAGGATAATAACATTGCTTATGTACAATCTAAATGGGATTTGCTTCCTATAATAAAAACAATGAGAGTTATATAACTAAATAGCTCCCAAGCCTGGCTGTGCATTTAAAAACAAAAACCTTTTTTGGTTTTACCTCAGATCTGCTGATTCAGAAACCAATCTAAAACAGCCAGGTCTTCAGGTCAGCACTTAGAAAAGACCAACATAATGGGCTGTTTTTCCCTCTGATTAAACTGCTGGCAAGTTCAGAATATCTGAAGAGAATTTCATCTATTGTTTAACTTTACTTTATAAAATCAGTTTTATTCATTTAAAAAATCAATTTTATTGCAGTCATTTTGAATATACAGTTTAGTGACTTTGACATATACAACCATATACCCACACCACAATCAAGATATGAAACATTTATATCACCCCAAAAGGTTCCCTGTGCCCCTTTACAGTCAACTCCACCCTGACCTCTGGCAACTACTGATTGGTTTCTGTTATTTTTAGATCAGTTTTACCTTTTCTACATATATCATAAACCCCGTAATATGTTGTTATAATTTTTGCTTTAAAAAGTCTGATGATTAGTTTGGATGGTACCTCTCTGCCACTAATATTTAAAATGGATATTTTGCAGACAGTACGCAGCTGGGTCTTTTTTCGACCAGTTTGACAATTTGTGCTCTTCACTGCAGTATTTAGACCATTCACATTTAACGTAATTAGTGATATGGCTGAGTTGAACTCTACCATCCTACTATTTGTCCCATCTCTTCTTAGTTCCTTTCTTCTTTCATTGCCTTCTTTTGGACTAGATGGGCTCTTTTTAGCATTCCATTGATCTCTACTATTGACTTCTAAGCCAGAAGTTGGCAAACTTTTTCTGTAAAGGACCAAAGGTGTTGAGAGTCACGTGGTTTTTGTTGTAACTACTCAATTTTGCCACTGTACTGCAGAAGCAATCACAGGCAATGTGGAAATAAATGGCATGGCTGTGTTCCAACAATCTTTGTTTACCAAAACAGGTAATGAGCCAAATTTGACCTGTGGGCTAAAATTTGCCAGCCCATTTGAAGGTTTTTTGTTTTTGTTTTTAACGGCTGTTCTAGGATTTACAATATGTTTCTTTAATGTGTCATTGTCTACTTTCAAATAATATTAGGGTATTTAATTTATAACATAAGAACCTCAGAACAGTATGCTTCCATTTTCTTCCCTCCCATCCTCTGTGCTACTGTTATACATCTTTCCTCTACATATATTATAATTGCCACAATATGGTATCTTTATTTTTGCTTTAAATAATCATTAAAAATTTTTTTAAACATATTTTATTGAAGTATAGTTGATTTACACTGTTAATTTCTGCTGTATGGCAAAATGATTCAGTTATACATATATATATATATATATATATATACACATTCTTTTTCATATTCTTTTCCATTATGGTTTATCACAGGATATTGAATATAGTTCCCTGTGCTACACAGTAGGACCTTGTTGTTTATCCATTCTATATATAATAGTTGACATCTGCTAATCCCAAATTCCCAATCCATCCCTCCCCTAACCCCCTCCCTCCTCCTTGGAAACCACAAGTCTGTTGGCGAGGGTCAATTCTTAATTTCCACACATTTCTGTCATTCCTGACTCCTGGACATATGCTGGCCTGAGAGCTACAGTGCTCAGAAGGGTATGTGACATCCTTGGGACCCCAGGACGCAATGAAGGACCCTGAGCCCCTTATGAGAGGTAGCATGGCAAGGCTGATGCCAATGTCAGCACTACATGCCCACAAACCTGTCAACTCCAGCACTTCCCGGGGAATACGGGGTTGAAAGCAATGGCTTTGGAGCTAGAGCAAGTGTGTCAGCTATTGTAGTGAGTCAGTATATGAATGAGGTTTAGATCAGTGGTGAGTGAAAAAATTTTAAAAGGCCTTTTATATATCTACATGTATACACTAATCCTGGTGCTATTTATTCCTTTGTGTAGATCTAACAATCTATCTGGTATCATTTTCCTTCTGTCTAAACAACTTCCTTAACACTTTTTATAATGCTGGTCTATTGGTAATAAATTCTCTCTGCTTTGTTTGCCTTAAAAAGTCTTTACTTAGCTGTTATTTTGGAAAAATATATTTACTAGAATATATTTACTAGAATTTACCTAGAATTCTGGATTTAAAGGTTTTTTGTTTTTCTCAACATTTTAACAATGTCTTCCCGTTATCTTCTGGTTTGCATAGCTTCTGACAAGAAGTTTGCTGTCATTCTTATTTTTGTTCCTCTCTATTTAATGTATTATGTTTGTTCTGAATATTTTAAAGATTTAAAAAATCACTGGCTTTACATTTTTAATTTTGATGTACTTTGGTATGGTTTTGTGTATATCATGGTTAGAGTTTGTTAGGCCTCCTAGATCTCTGGGTTTATGGGTTTCATCAAATTTGGAAAGTTTGGGAGCACTATTTCTTCAAATTACTTTTTGTTCCCTTTTCTTTCTCCTTTCCTTCTGAGACTCCAGTTACATATATATCCTAGACTTCCTGATACTGTCTCAAAGGTCACTGAGGCTGTGCTCATCTTTTTAGTCTTTTTTTTTACAGTAATTTTAGATAATTTCTATATCTCTAACATCAAGATCACAAATCATTTCTTCTGTGGTGTCAAATCTACTGTTAATTCCATCAAGTGAAATTTTTACTTCAGATATTTTATTTTTCATATCTAGAAGTTCGACTTGGTTCTTTTTTCTGTCTTCTATCTCTCTCATCATGCTCATGTTTCCCATTAAATCCTTGAGTATATTTATCATAACTGTTCTAAAGTCCTTGTCTGCCAACGGGAGAGTCCCATTTCTATTGACTGATTGTTCTCCTGCTAATGGTCTTTCATCCATTATCAGAAGAAAAAAATTTTTTTCACATACTGATTTTTATTTAGATGCCATGTATTCTGAATCGTATATATTGCTGAGCGAATTTGCTGTAATCCTTTAAAGAGTGCTAAACTTGATACTGGCAGGTAGTTAACTTACTTGAAGATAGCCAGATCATTTTGAGGCTTATTTTGGAACTTTTATTTATGGAAAGCCAGAGCAATCCCTACTCTAGGGCTAGTTTAGCCTCTCTATTCAAACATGACCCTTCTAAAGTCTCTCCTGAATGCTCCAATGTATCCAAAAAGGTCTCTCCACTCTGGCTGGTTAGAATTTTTAAAATTCCCAACCTTGTGTAAGCTTTGGGAATTGTTTAGCTTACAGAACCCCAGAAATTTTCATTCCCAAACTAGCTTTGTAAGATTTCACCTACAAAAGCAGAGGTTGATATTCGGCCAAAAATTCAAGGAGAGTCTCACACAAGTTCTTGAGCTCTTTCTTTTTGCACAGTTCCTGCATCTCTAGGACTCTGCTCTGTAAATTTTAGCCATTTTAAAGCCTTCTTGACAGCCAAACTCTGTCTCTTCAGCTCAGTAAGATCTTTGGGCTCTGACTGGTTCCCCTTCCTTATGCTGCAGTCTGGAAATTGTCTCCAGGCTTAAAACTTGGGTGATCATAGGGCTCGCCTCATCTGTTTCCCTTCTCTTCAGGATCACAGTCCTGCACTGCTTGTTATCTAATACCTGAAAACAGATGTTTCATAAATTTTGTCTAGCTTCCTAGTTGTTTTTGGTGGAGGTTCCACAGCAGCATTTCCTTCCTGGGTAGAAGTGGAACTATCCCTTTATTTTAAAATTCTTGTTTTTTTGTCCTTTGTTCACTGTTTACATCTCATATCATAAGCTGCCTCAAATCCTTTTTTGAAATAAATAGGATATAATAATTAAGACTTTATTTAGTTAAACTAAATCTGAATTCATGTGACAGAATTTGAAGCAAATGGAATCCTTTTAAATGCTGGAATGAGGATAGTTCCTCTAAGTATCACTTTATCGGAATAAAATACTCCACCTTATACCTGAGTTATCAACAATCCTAGTATATAGCCACCGAACTTATCACTTCCATGTTTTCATTTAAAACATGGAAATTCTATAATTCTCAAGAACAGCTCCAGGAATACTAAAATGATTTTTGTTGCCTTTTTTTTTTTTTTTTGGTTTGTTTTCAACTTCATTCCAAGCCAGAAACAAGAGAACAGATTAGGCAAGAAAGATTACTTTTAAGGAGACTTATATCTATGCTTATTTTAATGCAATCTCAAGTTATGGAAAACAAACAGCAACTGAGAGCATACAGCTTTTCATTCAGCTCACTTAAAAACATCATAGCCATTCTTCTGTAAGCGAAGCACAGAAAAGATGAGTCATTAAAGTGACTGATTATAAATGGCAATCATCAGGGCAGATGCAAGTCATTTTGGTTTAATCAGGCCATTAATTATTACGGTTTATCAATTAGTTTTATTGAAGGCAAGGGGGCTTAAACGAATAGTAAGGCATTGATTTTAACTGAGACATTTTCTAAAAGAAAATACAAATGAGGTGTGTAGAATCTGAAATTACATACAAGTCCTCTTCATACCAGTAAAAAGAAATAAGCTTCATCTAATGTAAACCATAAGCCTTTAGTGAAAAACCAAATTAACACTAATCCCTTTGCATTATACATAAAATAACATATTTTAGTGTTCCCTAATTTCAGGTTTGCTTTGTCCTGGCCAAGAGGTCAATATCATGTTGGAGAAAGTGAAATGCAGATGCAATGTAAAGTGACCCATTTTTAATATTAGGTATTTCCTATCCTCTTTCATTAAAAAAAAAATTTAGTCATTTATACAGATAGGATTTTATAGGAGTCAGCATAGATTCTCATTGGCCACATCCTCTCAGAAAAAGCAGAGGTGACACGGAAAGTGCGTGTGTATGCACACACGGGTGCATATCTGTGAAAGAGACAGTGTATGTGTGAGTGTATGATATATAAGATTAAGGGTGATACGTGATCCTCCTACACTGACAAAAGCTGTCATGAAAATCAAATGAGACTGTGTGCTTAGCAGTGCCTGTCAAAGAGACACGGCTCAGTGAATTGCTGAATAAATAAAATAAACGGGAGAAACATTTCCTAAACTTGAATACACTATAGATACTGGAAACTATGCTTTGTAGAATCAGTAATGACAATGACGCTTACCTTAGAAAGTCAGGATGTGAATCATTTAATATATTAGACCAGACCCTAATTTCACTATATGAGCTCTACCTGAAGGCAGGCTTCTTCCAGGAAGGCAAGTGCTGTTCACTGAAGAGTTAACAATTATCCAATCACATGTATCTCCTGTCACAATATTTTCCCACTCCTTCAGTGAGATTTCACAGTAAGGTGCGCTTTTTAATGATATGTAATGAATATTTGATTTGTAGCAGTGACAGCCCATGTAGATAATAGGTAGTTATGATGCAGTTCTGTTTAATAATTTGAAGTGCTTAGAAGACTATTAGAAAAATATTAGGAAGTTGGAAAAAGGGAAGAACATAGAAATGGGATTACAGTGTCATGCAGAAGATAATGATAGGTGGTTTCTATAGGAGACTGTAACTAAATAAAAATCAACCCCTAAGTGTCTTTAAAAATTAAACGTAAACTTGCCATACAAACCTTGTGGTCACTTTCCTATTTCAACTTTAATAAAATATGAAATATCAGTTAATTACTGATACTAAACATATACTATGTATCAATGGTTAATGGCTATTTCTTCTCAAAACGGACGTGTACTAGATGACTTGATTCACTGTGATTACAAATATCTAAAGATACATACCAAACCCAGGTATCTACTCAAGAGACATGAAAATACAGAACCAAATAAAGACTTGTGTATGAAAGTAGCATTAATCTTTTTTTTAACATTTTATTAGAGTATAACTGCTTTACAAAGGTGTGTTAGTCTCTGCTTTATAACAAAGTGAGTCAGTTATACATATACATATGTTCCCATATCTCTTCCCTCTTGCGTCTCCCTCCCCCCCACCCTCCCTATCCCACCCCTATAAGTGGTCACAAACCACCCAGCTGATCTCCCTGTGCTATGCGGCTGCTTCCCACTAGCTATCTATTTTACATTTGGTAGTGTATATATGTCCATGCCACTCTCTCACTTTGTCACAGCTTACCCTTCGCCCTCCCCATAACCTGAAGTCCATGCTTTAGTAGGTCTGTGTCTTTATTCCCGTCTTACCCCTAGGTTCTTCATGACCTTTTTTTTTTTTTATCTTAGACTCCATATATATATGTTAGCATACGGTATCTGTTTTGCCTTTCTGACTTACTTCACTCTGTATGACAAACTCTAGGTCCATCAACCTCACTACAAATAACTCAATTTCGTTGCTTTTGATGGCTGAGTAATATTCCATTGTATATATGTGCCACATTTTCTTTATATATTCATCTGTTGATGGACACTTAGGTTGCTTCCATCTCCTGGCTATATTGTAAACGGAGGTGCAATGAACATTTTGGTACGTGACTCTTTTTGAATTATGGTTTTCTCAGGGTGTATGCCCAGTAGTGGGATTGCTGGGTCATATGGTAGTTCTATTTGTAGTTTTTTAAGGAGCCTCCATACTGTTCTCCATAGTGGCTGAACCAATTCACATTCCCACCAGCAGTGCAAGAGTGTTCCCTTTTCTCCACACCCTCTCCAGCATTTACTGTTTCTAGATTTTTGGATGATGGCCATTCTGACCAGTGTGAGATGATATCTCATTGTAGTTTTGATTGGCATTTCTCTAATGATTAATTTACATTTCTCTAATGTTGAGCATTCTTTCATGTGCTTGTTGGCAATCTGTATATCTTCTTTGGAGAAATGTCTATTTAGGTCTTCTGCCCATTTTTGGATTGGGTTGTTTGTTTTTTTGTTATTAAGCTGCATGAGCTGCTTATAAGTTTTGGAGATGAATCCTTTGTCAGTTGCTTCATTTGCAAATATTTTCTCCCATTCTGAGGGTTGCCTTTTGGTCTTGTTTATGGTTTCCTTTGCTGTGCAAAAGCTTTTAAGTTTCATTAGGTCCCATTTGTTTGTTTTTATTTCCATTTCTCGAGGAGGTGGGTCAAATAGGATCTTGCTGTGATTTATGGCACAGAGTGTTCTGCCTATGTTTTCCTCTAACAGTTTCATAGTGTCTGGCCTTACATTTAGGTCTTTAATCCATTTTGAGCTTATTTTTCTGTATGGTGTTAGGGAGTGTTCTAATTTCATACTTTTATATGTACCTGTCCAGTTTTCCCAACACCACTTATTGAGAAGGCTGTTTTTTCTCCACTGTATATTCTTGCCTCCTTTATCAAAGATAAGGTGACCATATGTGCATGGGTTTACCTCTGGGCTTTCTGTCCTGTTCCATTGATCTATATTTGTTTTTTGCCAGTACCATACTATCTTGATTACTGTAGTTTTGTAGTATAGTCTGAAGTCATGGAGCCTGATTCCTCCAGCTCCATTATTTGTTCTCTCAAGATTTCTTTGGTTATTCGGGATCTTTTGTGTTTCCATACAAATTGTGAAATTTTTTGTTCTAGTTCTGTGAAAAATGCCAGTGGTAGTTTGATAGGGATTGCACTGAATCTGTAGATGGCTTTGGGTACTAGAGTCATTTTCACAATGTTGATTCTTCCAATCCAAGAACATGGTATATCTCTCCATCTCTTTGTATCACCTTTAATTTCTTTCATCAGTGTCTTATAATTTTCTGCATACAGGTCTTTTGTCTCCTTAGGTAGGTTTATTCCTAGATATTTTATTCTCTTTGTTGCAATGGTAAATGCGAGTGTTTTCTTAATTTCACTTTCAGATTTTTCATCATTAGTGTATAAGAATGCCAGAGATTTCTCTGCATTAATTTTGTATCCTGCTACTTGACCAAATTCATTGATTAGCTCTAGTAGTTTTCTGGTCGCATCTTTAGGATTCTCTATGTATAGTATCATGTCATCTGCAAACAGTGACAGCTTTACTTCTTCTTTTGCAATTTGGATTCCTTTCATTTCTTTTTCTTCTCTGATTGCTGTGGCTAAAACTTCCAAAACTATGTTGAATAAGAGTGGTGAGAGTGGGCACCCTTGTCTTGCTCCTGATCTTAGTGGAAATGGTTTCAGTTTTTCACCATTGAGGACGACGTTGGCTGTGGGTTTGTCATATATGGCCTTTATTATGTTGAGGAAAGTTCCCTCTACGTCTGCTTTCTGCAGGGTTTTTATCATAAATGAATGAATTTTGTCGAAAGCTTTCTCTGCATCTATTGAGATGATCACATGGTTTTTCTCCTTCAATTTGTTAATATGGTGTATCACGTTGAATGATTAGTGTGTATTGAAGAATCCTTGCATTCCTGGAATAAACCCCACTTGATCATGATGTATCATCCTTTTAATGTGCAGTTGGATTCGGTTTGCTAATATTTTGTTAAGGATTTTTGCATCTATGTTCATCAGTGATATTGGCCTGTAGTTTTCTTTCTTTGTGACATCCTTGTCTGGTTTTGGTGTCAGGGTGATGGTGGCCTCGAAGAAAGAGTTTGGGAGTGTTCCTCCCTCTGCTATAGTTTGGAAGAGTTTGAGAAGGATAGGTGTTAGCTCTTCTCTAAATGTTTGATAGAATTCGCCTGTGAAGCCATCTGGTCCTGGGCTTTTGTTTGTTGGAAGATTTTGTTGTTGTTGTTGTTGGAAGATTTTTAATCACAGTTTCAATTTCAGTGTTTGTGATTGGTCTGTTCATATTTTCTATTTCTTCCTGGTTCAGTATTGGCAGGTTGTGCATTTCTAAGAATTTGTCCATTTCTTCCAGGTTGTCCATTTTATTGGCATAGACTTGCTTGTAGTAATCTCTCATGATCCTTTGTATTTCTAGTGTCAGTTGTTACTTCTCCTTTTTCATGTCTAATTCTCTTGATTTGAGTCTTCTCCCTTTTTTTCTTGATGAGTCTGGCTAATGGTTTATCAATTTTGTTTATCTTCTCAAAGAACCAGCTTTTAGTTTTATTGATTTTTGCTATTCTTTCCTTCATTTCTTTTGCATTTATTTCTGATCTGATCTTTATGATTTCTTTCCTTCTGGTAGCTTTGGGGTTTTTTTGTTCTTCTTTCTCTAATTGCTTTAGGTGCAAGGTTAGGTTGTTTATTTGAGATGTTTCCTGTTTCTTAAGGTAGGATTGTATTGCTGTAAACTTCCCTCTTAGTACTGCTTTTGCTGCTTCTCATAGGTTTTGTGTCGTGTCTCCATTGTCATTTGTTTCTAGATAGTTTTTGATGTCCTCTTTGACTTCTTCAGTGACCACTTCATTATTAAGTAATGTACTGTTTAGCCTCCATGTGTTTGTAATTTTTACAGATCTTTTCCTGTAACTGATATCTAGCCTCATAGCATTGTGGTCGTAAAAGATACTTGATATGATTTCAATTTTTTAAAATTTACCAAGGCTAGATTTGTGACCCAAGATATGTTCTATCCTGGAAATGTTCCATGAGCACTTGAGCAAAATGTGTATTCTGTTGTTTTTGGATGGAATGTCCTATAAATATCAATTAAGTCCATCTTGTTTAATGTATCATTTAAAGCTTGTGTTTCCTTATTTATTTTCATTTTGGATGATCTGTCTATTAGTGAAAGTGGGGTGTTAAAGTCCCCTGCTATGATTCTGTTACTGTTGATTTCCCCTTTTATGGTTGTTAGTATTTGCCTTATGTATTGAAGTGCTCCTGTGTTGGGTGCATAAATATTTACAATTGTTATAATTTCTTCTTGGATTGATCCCTTGATCATTATGTAGTGTCCTTCTTTGTCTCTTGTAATAGTCTTTAAAGTCTATTTTGTCTGATATGAGAATTGCTACTCCAGCATTCTTCTGATTTCCATTTGCATGGAATATCTTTTTCCATCCCCTCACTTTCAGTCTGTATGTGTCCCTAGGTCTGAAGTGGGTCTACTGTAGACAGCATATATACGGGTCTTGTTTGTGTATCCGTTCAGCCAGTCTGTGTCTTTTGTGGGAGCATTTAAGCCATTTACATTTAAGGTAATTATCGATATGTATGTTCCTATTCCCATTTTCTTAATTGTTTTGGGTTTGTTATTGTAGGTCTTTTCCTTCTCTTGTGTTTCTTGCCTACAGAGGTTCCTTTAGCATTTGTTGTAAAGCTGGTTTGGTGGTGCTGAACTCTCAGCTTTTGCTTGTCTGTAAAGGTTTTAATTTCTTCATCAAATCTGAATGAGATCCTTGCTGGGTACAGTAATCTTGGTTGTCGGTTCTTTTCCTTCATAACTTTAAACATGTCCTGCCACTCCCTTCTGGCTTGCAGTTTCTGCTGAAAGATCAGCTGTTAACCTTATGGGGATTCCCTTCTGAGTTATTTGTTGTTTTTCCCTTGCTGCTTTTAATATGTTTCCTTTCTATTTAATTTTTGATAGTTTGATTAATATGTGTCTTGGCGTGTTTCTCCGTAGATTTATCCTGTATGGGACTCTCTGTGCTTCCTAGACTTGATTAACTATTTTCTTTCCCATATTAGGAAGTTTTCAACTATAATCTCTTCAAATATTTTTCAGGCCCTTTCTTTTTCTCTTCTTCTGGGACCCCTATAATTTGAATGTTGGTGCGTTTAATGTTGTCCCAGAGGTCTCTGAGACTGTCCTCAGTTCTTTTCATTCTTTTTTTTTTATTCTGCTCTACAGTAGTTATTTCCACTATTTTATCTTCCAGGGCACTTATCCGTTCTTCTGCCTCAGTTATTCTGCTATTGATCCCTTCTAGAGTATTTTTACTTTCATTTATTGTGTTGTTCATCATTGCTTGTTTCCTCTTTAGTTCTTCTAGGTCCTTGTTAAATGTTTCTTGCATTTTCTCTATTCTATTTCCAAGATTTTGGATCATCTTTACTACTATTATTCTGAATTCCTTTTCAGGTAGACTGCCTATTTCCTCTTCATTTGTTTGGTCTGGTGGGTTTTTACCTTCCTCCCTCATCTGCTGTGTTTTTCTGTCTTCTCATTTTGCTTAACTTACTGTGTTTGGGGTCTCCTTTTCGCAGGCTGCAGGTTCGTAGTTCCCATTGTTTTTGGTGTCTGTCCCCAGTGGCTAAGGTTGGTTCATCGGGTTGTGTAGGCTTCCTGGTGGAGAGGACTACTGCCTGTGTTCTGGTGGATGAGGCTGGACTGTGACATTCTGGTGGGCAGGTCCACGTCTGGTGGTGTGTTTTTGGGTGTCTGTGGCCTTATGATTTTAGGCAGCCTCCCTGCTAATGAATGGGGCTGTGTTCCTGTGCTGCTTGCTGTTTGGCATACGGTGTCCAGCACTGTAGCTTGTTGTTCGTTGAGTGAAGCTGGGTCTTGGTGTTGAAGATGGAGATCTCTGGGAGATTTTTGCCATTTGATATTATGTGGAGCTGGGAGGTCTCTTGTGGACCAGTGTCCTAAGTTGGCTCTCCTACCTCAGTGGCACAGCCCTGACACCGGGCTGGAGCACCAAGAGCCTGTCCTCCACATGGCTCAGAATAAAAGGGAGAAAAAATAGAAAGGGAGGCAGGGAGGGAGGGAGGAAGGAAGGAAGAGGATAAAATAAAATAAAGTAAGATAAAATAAAAAAATTAATTTTTAAGAAAAAAAATTTTTTTAAGTAAAAAAAGAAAGAAAAAAATAGACAGAACCCTAGGATAAATAGTGAAAGCAAAGCTATACAGACAAAATCTCACACAGAAGCATACACATACACACTCACAAAAAGAGGAAAAGGGGAGAAAATAATATATCTTGCTCTCAAAGTCCACCTCCTCAATTTGGGATGATTCGTTGTCTATTCAGGTATTCCACAGATGCAGGGTGCATCAAGTTGATTGTGGAGATTTAATCCGCTGCTCCTGAGGCTGCTGGGAGAGATTTCCCTTTCTCTTCTTTGTTCGCACAGCTCCCAGGGGCTCAGCTTTGGATTTGGCTCCACCTCTGTGTGTAGGTCGCCGGGGGGCGTCTGTTCTTCGCTCAGACAGGACGGGGTTAAAGGGGCAGCTGATTTGGCGGCTCTGGCTCATTCAGGGCGGGGGTAAGGAGGGGTACAGATGCGGGCTGAGCCTGCGGTGGCAGAGGCCTGTGTGATGTTGTGGCAGCCCGAGGCACGCCATGTGTCCACCCGGGGAAATTGTCCCTGGGTTATGGGACCCTGGCAGTGGCGCGCTGCACAGGCTCCCGGGAGGGGAGGTGTGGATAGTGACCTATGTTCGCACACAGGCTTCTTGGTGGTGGCAGGAGCAGCCTTAGCGTCTCATGCCCGTCTCTGGGGTCTGTGCTCATAGCTGTGGCTCACGCCCATCTCTAGAGCTCCTTTAAGCAGCGCTCTTAATCCCCTCTCCTCGTGCACCAGGAAACAAAGAGGCAAGAAAAAGTCTCTTGCCTCTTCGGCAGGTCCAGACATTTCCCTGACTTCCTCCTGGCTAGCCGTGGCGCACTAACCCCTTCAGGCTGTGTTCACGCCGCCAACCCGAGTCCTCTCCCTGCATCCAACTGAAGCCTGAGCCTCAGCTCCCAGCCCCTCCCGCCCAGGCGGGTGAGCAGACAAGCCTCTCTGGCTGGTGAGTGCTGGTCGGCACCAATCCTCTGTGCGGGAGTCTCTCTGCTTTGCCCTCTGCACCCCTGTTGCTGCACTCTCCTCCATGGCTCTGAAGCTTCCCCCCTCCGCCACCCGCAGTCTCCGCCCACGAAGGGGCTTCCAGTGTGTGGAAACCTTTCCTCCTTCACAGCTCCCTCACACTGGTGCAGGTCCCGTCCCTATTCTTTTGTCTCTGTTTTTTCTTTTTTCTTTTGCCCTACCCAGGTAGGTGGGGAGTTTCTTGCCTTTTGGGTGGTTTGATGTCTTCTGCCAGTGTTCAGTAGGTGTTCTATAGGAGCAGTTCCACGTGTAGATGTATTTCTGATGTATCTGTGGGGAGGAAGGTGATCTCCGCGTCTTACTCTTCCACCATTTTCCCAAATCTCCAGCATTATTCTTAACAGCCCCAAACTGGATAAATACAAATATCCCTCTACTAGTAAATGGATAAAGAAAATGTGATATATCCATTCAATGGAATATTATTCAGCAATAAAAGGAAATAGAAAAACTGTAGTAAGAAACAAAGAAGGCTTACATGTTGATAAAGGGGTCAATCCAACAAGAAGATATAATATTTATAAATATTTATGTATCCAACATAGGAGCCCCTATATATATACACCAGATGTTAACAGACCAAAAAAGGGAGAAATAAACAGCACTACAATAACAGTAGGGGACTTTCAATGACATGTTAGATCTGATGAACTTAACAAATATCCAACCAAAAGCAACAGAATACACATTCTTCTCAAGTGCACAATGAACATTCTCCAGGAGAGATCATATGTTAGTCCACAAAACAAATCTTAACAAATTTAAGAAGATTAAGACAATAACAAGCATATTTTCATACCACAATGGCATGAAAATAGAAATCAATTACAAGAAGGAAACTGGAAAATTAGTGGAGACTAAACAACATGCTATTCAACAAACAATGGGTCAATAAAGAAACCAAAAGTGGAATAAAAAGATCTTGAGACAAAGAAAAATGGAAACACAACATACCAAACCTGCAGAAAAGCAGCTTTAAGAGGCAA
This sequence comes from Aethalodelphis obliquidens, assembly GCF_003676395.1. Taxonomy (NCBI): domain Eukaryota; kingdom Metazoa; phylum Chordata; class Mammalia; order Artiodactyla; family Delphinidae; genus Aethalodelphis; species Aethalodelphis obliquidens. The sequence goes on along the minus strand of NW_020837970.1, from coordinate 14,430,743 downwards.
GGATTAACAATGATAAATGCCTACTTCCAGAAACAATAAAAGTCTCAAATAAACAACCTACCTTTACACTTCAAAGAACTAGAAGAAGAACAAACAAAGCCCAAAGTTAAAAGAAGGAAGCAAACAACAAAGATCAGGGCAGAAATAAATGAAATACAGACTAAAGAGACAACAGAAGAAATCAATGAAATAAAAAGTTGGTTCTTCGAAAGATAAACCAAATTGACAAATCTTTAGCTAGACTCACCAAGAATAAAAGAGAGTGGGTCATAAAATCAGAAATGACAGAGGAGAGAGACCTTCAAGACCACAGAGAAGTAAGATGTGGAGATCACCTTCCTCCCCACAAATACATCAGAAATACATCTACATGTGGAACTACTCCTACAGAACACCTACTGAATGCTGGCAGAAGACCTCAGACTTCCCAAAAGGCAAGAAACTCCCCACGTACCTGGGTAGGGCAAAAGAAAAAATAGAGACAAAAGAATAGGGACTGGACCTGCACCTTGGGGAGGGAGCTGTGAAGGAGGAAAAGTTTCCACACACTAGGAAGCCCCTTGACTGCTGGAGATGGGGGGGTGGGAGGAGGGGAAGCTTTGGAGCTATGGAGAAGAGTGCAGCAATAGGAGTGCAGAGGGCAAAGCGGAGAGATTCCCGCACAGAGGATCATTGCCAACCAGCCCTCACCAGCCTGAGACACTTGTCTGCTCACTCGCCATGATGGGTGGGGGTTGGGTGTTGAGGCTCCAGTTTCGGAGGTCAGACCTCAGGGAGAAGACTGGGGTTGGCTGCATGAACACAGCCTGAAGGGGGCTAGTGCGCCACAGGTAGCTGGGAGGGAGTCCAGGAAAAAGTCTGGAACTGCCTAAGAGGCAAGAGACCATTGTTTTGGGGTGCACGAGGAGAGGAGATTCAGAGCACCACCTAAACAAGCTCCAGAGACGGGCGCGAGCCACGGCTATCAGCGCAGACCCCAGAGACAGGCATGAGACGCTAAGGCTGCTGCTGCCGCCACCAAGAAGCCTGTGTGCGAGCACAGGTCACTATCCATACCTCCCCTCCCGGGAGCCGGTGCAGCCCGCCACTGCCAGGGTCCCATGATACAGGGACAACTTTCCCGGGAGAACGCACGGCGCACCTCACACTGTTGCAATGTCATGCTGGCCTCTGACACCACAGGCTCGCCCCACATCCTGTAACCCTCCCTCCTCCTGGCCTGAATGAGCCAGAGACCCCTAATCAGCTGCTCCTTTAACCCCATCCTGTCTGGGAGGGAAAAGACACCCTCAGGTGACCTACACGCAGAGGCGGGGCCAATTCCAAAGCTGAACTCCGGGAGCTGTGCAAAGAAAGAAGAGAAAGGGAAATTTGTCCGTGCAGCCTCAGGAGCAGCGATTAAATTTCCACAATCAACCTGATGTACCCTTCATCGGTGGAATACCTGAATAGACAACGAATCATCCCAAAATTGAGGCCGTGGACTTTGGGAGCAACTGTAGATTTGGGGTTTGCTATGTGACGGACTGGTTTCTGGTTTTATATTTATCGTAGTTTAGTCTTTAGACTTTACTATCATTGGTAGATTTGTTTACTGATTTGGTTGCTCTCTTCCTTTTTTTTTTTTACATAGATATATATATATATTTTTCCTTTTTCTCTTTTTGTGAGTGTGTATTTGTATGCTTCTTTGTGTGATTTTGTCTGTATAGCTTTGCTTTTACCATTTGTCCTAGGGTTCTGTCTCTCCATTTTGTTGTTGTTGCTGTTGTTGTTTTTCTTTTTGTTTTTAGCACAGTTTTTATGGCTTGTTATCAGTGGTGGATTTGCTTTTGGGTTTGGCTGGTCTCTTCTTTCTTTTTTTAATTACTTTTAAGTTTTTTTATTTTTAATAATTAAAAAAATTTTTTATTCTAATAACTTATTTTATTTTATTTTTTTCTTTCCTTCTTTCTCTTTTTCTCCCTTTTCTTCTGAGCCGTGTGGCTGACAGGGTCTTGGTGCTCCGGCCGGGTGTCAGGCCTGTGTCTCTGAGGTGGGAAAGCTGAGTTCAGGACACTGGTCCACAAGAGACTTCCCAGCTCCACGTAATATCAAATGGCGAAAGCTCTCCCAGAGATCTCCATCTCAATGCTAAGACCCAGCTCCAGTCAATGACCAGCAAGCTACAGTGCTGGACACACTATGCCAAACGACTATAAAGACAGGAACACAACCCCACCCATTAGAAGAGGCTGCCTAATAACATAATAAGGTCACAGACACCCCAAAACACACCACTGGACGCAGTCGTGCCCACCAGAAAGACAAGTTCCAGCCTCATCCACCAGAACACAGGCCAAGAGTCCCCTCCACCAGGAAGCCTACACAACCCACTGAACCAACCTTAGGCACTGGGGGCAGACACCAAAAACAACAGGAACTACGAACCTGCAGCCTGTGAAAAGCAGACCCCAAACACAGTAAGTTAAGCAAAATGAGAAGATAGAGAAACACAGCAGATGAAGGAGCAAGATAAAAACCCACCAGACCTAACAAACGAAGAGGAAATAGGCAGTCTACCTGAAAAAGAATTCAGAGTAATGACAGTAAAGATGATACAAAATCTTGGAAATAGAATGGAGAAAATACAAGAAACGTTTAACAAGGACTTAGAAGAACTAAAGAGCAAGCAAACAGTGAAGAATAACACAATAAATGAAATTAAAAATTCTCTAGAAGGAATCAGTAGCAGAATAACTGACGCAGAAGAACGGATAAGTGCCCTGGAAGATAAAATAGTGGAAATAACTACCGCAGAGAAGAATGAAGAAAAAAGAATGAAAAGAACTGAGGACAGTCTTAGAGACCTCTGGGACATTAAACACACAAACATTTGAATTATAGGGGTCCCAGAAGGAGAAGAGAAAAAGAAAGGTACTGAGAAAATATTTGAAGAGATTATAGTTGAAAAATTCCCTAATATGGGAAAGGAAATAATGAATCAAGTCCAGGAAGCACAGAGAGTCCCATACAGGATAAATCCAAGGCGAAACATGCCAAGACACATATTAATCAAACTATCAAAAAATAAATACAAAGAAAACATATTACAAGCAGCAAGGGAAAAACAACAAATAACACACAAGGGAATCCCCATAAGGTTAACAGCTGATCTTTCAGCAGAAACTCTGCAAGCCAGAAGGGAGTGGCAGGACATATTTAAAGTGATGAAATGGAAAACCCTACAACTGAGATTACTCTACCCAGCAAGGATCTCATTCAGATTTGATGGAGAAATTAAAACCTTTACAGACAAGCAAAAGCTAAGAGAATTCAGCACCACCAAACCATCTTTACAACAAATGCTAAATAAACTACTCTAGGCAGGAAACACAAGAGAAGGAAAAGACCTACAATAATGAAAGCAAAACAATTAAGAAAATGCTAATAGGAACATACATATCGATAATTACCTTAAATGTAAATGGATTAAATGCTCCAACCAAAAGACATAGACTGGCTGAATGGATACAAAAACAAGACCCGTATGTATGCTGTCTACAAGAGACCCACTTCAGACCTAGGGACACATAAAGACTGAAAGTGAGGGGTTGGAAAAAGATATTCCATGCAAATTGAAATCAAAAGAATGCTGTAGTAGCAATTCTCGTATCAAACAAAATAGACTTTAAAATAAAGACTATTACAAGAGACAAAGAAGGACACTACATAATGATCAAGGGAGCAATCCAAGAAGAAGATATAACAATTGTAAATATTTATGCACCCAACATAGGAGCACTTCAATACATAAGGCAAATACTAACAACCATAAAAAGGGAAATCAACAGTAACACAATCATAGTAGGGACTTTAACACCCCACTTTCACTAATGGACAGATCATCCAAAATGAAAATAAATAAGGAAACACAAGCTTTAAATGATACATTAAACAAGATGGACTTAATTGATATTTATAGGACATTCCATCCAAAAACAACAGAATACACATTTTTCTCAAGTGCTCATGGAACAATCTCCAGGATAGATCATATCTTGGGTCACAAATCAAGCCTTGGTAAATTTAAGAAAACTGAAATCATATCAAGTATCTTTTCCGACCACAACGCTATGAGACTAGATATCAATTACAGGTAAAAATCTGTAAAAAATACAAACACATGGAGGTTAAACAGTACACTACTTAATAATGAAGAGATCATTGAAGAAATCAAAGAGGAAATCAAAAAATACCTAGGAACAAATGACACTGAAAACATGACAACCCAAAACCTACGGGATGCAGAAAAGCAGTTCTAAGAGGGAAATGTATAGCAATACAACCCTATGCCAAAAACCAAAAAACACCTCAAATAAGCAACCTATCCTTACACCTAATGCAATTAGTGAAAGAAGAACAAAAGAACCCCAGAGTTAGCAGACGGAAAGAAATCATAAAGATCAGATCAGAAATAAATGAAAAAGAAATGAAGGAAACGATAGCAAAGAGCAATAAAACTAAAAGCTGGTTCTTTAAGAAGATAAACAAAATTGATAAACCATTAGCCAGACTCATCAAGAAAAAAAGGGAGAAGACTCAAATCAAAAGAATTAGACATGAAAAAGGAGAAGTAACAACTGACATTGCAGAAATACAAAGGTTCAAGAGAGATTACTACAACCAACTACGTGCCAATAAAATGGAAAACAAATTTCTAAATTCCTAGAAAAGCACAACCTTCTGAGACTGAACTAGTAAGAAACAGAAAATATAAACAGATCAATCACAAGCACTGAAATTGAGACTGTGATTAAAAATCTTCCAACAAACAGAGACCAGGACCACACGGCTTCACAGGCGAATTCGATCAAACATTTAGAGAAGAGCGAGGAACACTCCTAAACTCATTCTACGAGGCCACCATCACCCTGATACCAAAACAGGACAAAGATGTCACAAACAAAGAAAACTACGGGCCAGTATCACTGATGAACACAGATGCAAAAATCCTCAACAAAATACTAGCAAACAGCTTCCAACAGCACATTAAAAGGATGATACACCATGATCAAATGGGGTTTATTCCAGGAATGAAAGGATTCTTCAATATACGCAAATCAATTAATGTTACACACCATATTAACAAACTGAAGGAGAAAAACCATATGATCATCTCAATAGATGCAGAAAAACCTTTTGACTAAATTCAGCCCCCATTTATGGTAAAAACTCTCCAGAAAATAGGCATAGAGGGAATGTACCTCAACATAATAAAGGTCATATATAACAAACCCACAGCCAACATCTTTCACAATGGTGAAAATGTGAAACCATTTCCTCTAAGATCAGGAACAAGACAATGTTGCCCACTCTCACCACTCTTATTCAACATAGTTTTGGAAGTTTTAGCCACAGAAAACAGAGAAGAAAAAGAAATAAAAGGAATCCAAATTGGAAAAGAAGAAGTAAAGCTGTCACTGTTTGCAGATGACATGATACTATACATAGAGAATCCTAAAGATGCTACCAGAAAACTACTAAAGCTAATCAATGAGTTTGATAAAGTAGCAGGATACAAAATTAATGCAGAGAAATCTCTTGCTTTCCCATACACTAATGATGAAAAATCTGAAAGAGAACTTAAGAAAACACTCCCATTTACCATATCAACAAAAAGAATAAAATATCTAGGAATAAACCTACCTAAGGAGACAAAACACCTGTATGCAGAAAATTATAAGACACTGATGAAAGAAATTAAAGATGATACAAAGAGATGGAGAGATATATCATGTTCTTGGATTGGAAGAATCAACATTGTGAAAATGACTCTAGTACCCAAAGCCATCTACAGATTCAGTGCAATCCCTATCAAACCACCAATGGCATTTTTCACAGAACTAGAACAAAAAATTCAGAATTTGTATGGAAACACAAAACACCCCGAATAGCCAAAGCACTTTTGAGAAAGAAAAACGGAGTTGGAGGCAGACTATACTATAGTCCAGACTATACAGCTGGACTTCAGACTATATTATAAAGCTACAGTAATCAAGACAGTATGGTACTGGCACAAAAGCAGAAATATAGATCAATGGAACAGGATAGAAAGCCCAGAGATAAACCCATGCACATATGGCAACCTCATTATTGAGAAAGGAGGCAAGAAGATACAATGGAGAAAAAGTCAGCGTCCTCAGTACGTGGTACTGGGAAAACTGCACAGCTACATGTAAAAGAATGAAGTTAGAACACTCCCTAACACCATACACAAAATGAAACTCAACATGGATTAAACACCTAAATGTAAGGCCAGACACTATAAACTCGTAGAGGAAAACATAGGCAGAACACTCTATGACATAAATCACAGCAAGATCCTTTTTGACCCACCTCCTAGAGAAATGGAAACAAAAATAAACAAATGGCACCTAATGAAACTTAAAAGCTTTTGCACAGCAAAGGAAACCATAAACAAGACCAAAAGGCAACCCTCAGAATGGGAGAAAATATTTGCAAATGAAGCAACTGACAAAGGATTCATCTCCAAAATTTACAAGCACCTCATGCAGCTCAATAACAAAAAAACAAACAACCCAATCCAAAAATGGGCAGAAGACCGAAACAGACATTTCTCCAAAGAAGATATACAGATTGCCAACAAACACATGAAAGAATGATCAACATTATTAATCATTAGAGAAATGCAAATCAAAACTACAATGAGATATCACCTCACCGGTCAGAATGGCCATCATCCAAAAATCTATAAATAATAAATGCTGGAGAGGGTGTGGAGAAAAGGGAACACTCTTGCACTGTTGGTGGGAATGTAAATTGATACAGCCACTATGGAGAACAGTATGGAGGTTCCTTAAAAAACTACAAATAGAACTACCATACGACCCAGCAATCCCACTACTGGGCATATACCTTAAGAAAACCATAATTCAAATAGAGTCATGTACCAAAATGTTCACTGCAGCTCTATTTACAATAGCCAGGACATGGAAGCAATGTAAGTGTCCATCAACAGATGAATGGATAAAGAATATGTGGCACATACATACAGTGGAATATTACTCAGCCATAAAAGGAAACAAAATTGAGTTATTTGTAGTGAGGTGGATGGACCTAGAGTCTGTCATACAGAGTGAAGTAAGTCAGAAAGGCAAAACAAATACCATATGGTAACACATATAGCATATGGTAAAAAAAAAAAAAAAGTCATGAAGAACCTAGGGGTAAGATAGGAATAAAGACACAGACCTACTCGCACATGGACTTGAGGTTATGGGGAGGGGGAAGGGTAAGCTGTGACAAAGTGAGAGAGTGGCATAGACATATATACACTACCAAACACAAAATAGCTAGCTACTGGGAAGCAGCCGCATAGCACAGGGAGATCAGCTAGGTGGTTTGTGACGACATACAGGGGTGGGATAGGGAGGGTGGGAGGGAGGGAGACGCAAGAGGGAAGAGATATGGGAACATATATATATGTATAACTGATTCACTTTGTTATAAAGCAGAAACTAACACACCATTGTAAAGCAATTATACTCCAATAAAGATGTTAAAATAAAAACAAGAATCCTATACTATGATCAAGTGGGATTTATTACAGGGATGCAAGGATGGTTCAACATATACAAATCAATCAACATGATACACAAGATTAACAAAATAAAGAATGACAATTTAGAATCATCTCAAGAGATGCAGTAAAAGGATTTGACAAAATTCAACATCCTTTTATGATAAAGACTCTCAACAAAGTGGGTACAGAGGGAACATACCTCCACATAATAAAGGCCATATAAGACAAGCCCACAGCTAACATCACAGTCAATGATGAAAAGTTAAAAGCTTTTCTTCTAAGGTAAAGAACAAGATAAGGATACATACTTTTGTCACTTTTATTCAACATAGTATAGGCAGTCCTAGCCAGAACAATTAAGTAAGAAAAATAAATAAAAGGCATCCAAATTGGAAAGGAAAAAGTAAAATTGTCATTATTTGCAGATGTCATGATAGTATATATAAAAAACCCTAAACACCCGCACCAAAAAACTGTTATAGGGTTTCCCTGGTGGCGCAGTGGTTGAGAGTCCGCCTGCCGATGCAGGGGACACGGGTTCGTGCCCCGGTCCGGGAAGATCCCACATGCCGCGGAGCGGCTGGGCCCGTGAGCTATGGCCGCTAAGCCTGCTCATCCGGAGCCTGTGCTCCGCAACGGGAGAGGCCACAACAGTGAAAGGCCTCTCACTACAGTGAGAGCAGGAAAAAAAAAAAACAAAAAACTGTTAGAACTAACAAATAAATCCAATAAACTTGCAGGATACAAAATCAATACACAGAAATCTGTAGTTTTGCTTACACCAATAATGAACTATCAGGAAGAGAAATGAAGAAAACAATCCCATTTACAACTGTATCAAAATGAATCAAATATCTAGGGAATAAATTCAAGCAAGGAGGTGAAAGACCTGTACACTGAAAATTTTAAGACCCAGATGAAAGAAACTGAAGAAGACACCAAAAATGGAAAGATATTCTACACTCACAGACTGGAAGAATTAATATTATTAAAATGTCCATATTACTCAAAGCAGTCTACAGATTTGATGCAATTCTTATCAAAATTCCAATGGCATTTTTCACAGAAATGGAACAAACAATTCTAAAATTTGTACAGAACCACAAAAGACCCTGAATAGCCAAAGCAATCTTGAGAAAAAGTAAAACAAAGCTAGAGGCATCATGCTCCCTGATTTCAAACAATAACACAAAGTTATAGTAATCAAAACAGTATGATATGGGCATAAAAAGACACATAGATCAATGAACAGAGAGCCCAGAAATAAACCCATCTTACATAGTCAATTAATTGATGACAAAGAAGCCAAGAATATACAATATACTAAAAAAAGGACAGTCTCTTAAATAAATGGTATTGGAAAAAATGGACAGCCACATTTTAAAAAATGAAACTGGATCACTATCTTACAATACATAAGAATTCACTCAAAATGGATTAAAGACTTGCGTGTAAGACCTGAAGCCATAAAACTCCTCAAAGAAAACATAGAGGGTAAGCTCCTTGACATCAGTCTTGATAAAGATTTTTTTGGATTTGACATCAAAAGCAAAGGTAACAAAATAAAAAATAAACAAATGGGACTACCTCAAACTAAAAAGCTTTACAGAGCAAAGGAAAACGTCAACAAAATGGAAAGGCAACCAACTAAATGAGAGAAGATATTTGCAAATCATGTATCTGATAAAGGGTTAATATCTAAAATATACAAAGAACTCAAAAAACTTAATAGCAAAAAAAGCCAATCTGATTTAAATAATGAACAGAGGATCTGAATAGACATTTTTCTAAACAAGACATACTGACGGCCAACAGGTACATGAAAAGGTGCTCCACATCAATAATTAATCATCAGGGAAATGCAAATCAAAACCACAATGAGATATCACCTCACAGCTATTCGAATGGCTATTATCAAAAAGACAAGAAATAACAATTGTTAGCAAGGATGTGGAGAAAAGGGAACCCTGTGCACAGTTGATGCAAATGTTAATTGGCATACCCACTATGGAAAAAAGTATGGAGATTCCTTAAAAGATTAAAAATAGAACTACCATAAGATCCAGCAACTCTACTTCTGGGTATTTATCCAAAGAAAACAAAAACACTAACTCCAAAAGATATATACACCCCCATGTTCACTCAGCATTATTTACAATAGCTGAATAGAGAAACAACCTAAATGTCCATCAACAAAGAAAATGTGGTATGTATATATAATATATATATATAATATATATTATATATACACACACAGATATATATACAATGGGATATTTTTTGGCCATAAAAAACAATGAAATCTTGCCATTTGAGACAACATAGATGGATCTTGAGGGCATTATGCTAAGTAAAATAATCAGATAGAGACAAATACCGTGTGATCTCACTTATAAGCGGAATCTAAAAACAACAACAACAAAACAAGCTCATAGATACAGAGAACAGATTGGTGTTTGTCAGAGGAGGGAGAGGGGGGTGTGGGCAAAATGGGTGAAAGGAGTCTTAAGGTACAAACTTCCGTTTTTAAAATAAGTATATCACAGGGATGTAATGTACAATATGGCAACTACATTTAATAATACTGTATTACATATTTTAAAGTTGCTAAGAGAATAAATCATCAAAGTTCTCAAAACAAGAAAAAATTCTCTAACTATGTATGATAACATATGTTAACTAGGTTGATTGTGGTGATCACTTCATAATATATACAAACATCAAATCATTATGTTACACACCTGTAACTGATATAATGTTGTATGTCAATTATACCTCAATTTTAAAAAGATATTAGAACAAAGGAATGGACTGCTGACATACCCATGCTACTAAATGGATAAACCACAAAAAGATTATGCTAAATGAAAGAAGTGAGATAGAAAAGACTTCATGTTGTATTAATCTGTTTATATAAAATGTCTAAAAAACGCAAATCTATAAATTCAGAAAATAGATTAGTGGTTCGCAGAAGCTGGGGCTAGGAGCAGGAACTGATGGCAAGTGGGCATGTGGATTCTTTTTTGGGGTGATGGAAAATGTTCTCAGATGGATTATGGTTATGGTTACACAATTCTATAACTTATTAAAAATCCCTGAATCACACACTTAAAACGGGTGAGCTTTATGATACTTAAGTTATATAACAGTAAAGTGGCTTTAAAAATCAGCCCAAAACACAATTCTTTAACTTCTTTTTATTGATAACTTCTCCACAGTTTTTCAGGTCCTTTATGATCTCTGCGGTCACCTTCTTACTCTATTTATAACAAAATATGAGACATCAGTTGTTTACACTCTGATCGTATACTACATATCAATGGTAAAATGGTTATTCCCTCTCAAAAATGATATGTTCTAGAAAGCCTGATTGTGATTATAGATAGTTTTTAAAAGATACTAAATTTGAAATGTTACTTCTGTGTATTTAAGATTATTTCTCAAAATGACCAAGGCTATGTATACAAAATGTGAAAACAAATGGTTCAAACATGAAAATTTTGATCAACCAACCATAGTTGCCTCAATAACCTGTAGTAACTCCTTTGACTGATTTTCAGGCTGGACTGACTTTTTTTTTTCCTTCACTGAATTGACCAAATTGACTGTGGAAATTGGTATCATGTTGAGACAAACCCATGTTGCCACCAATAACAGCCCCAAGCAGGAAACTGTATGTTTACACATGCTGCATCAATTAGCCATTAAACAACCCACATGAACAGCATCAAGCTGAAGCTTGCTAATAAAGGCCCACAGAGCATGGGCTTTCTGCAGCTCTTCTCAAAAGGCTCCTCCGTCCACTACCCAGCACCCACCCCCAACACAATCAGGGGTCAGAGTGGGAGGCGATCCGAGGGGGCTGCTCAAAACACATAAATAAAACCTCTTTCACAGAACTACAGCTGGAGTTATCCAACGTGTTTTATACAGGGCTCTACACATCAATTTCCTTTAAGTTTCATCACAAAGAAAATCGTGACTTTCTACGAGCCATTCTATGCTTTCTCTTTTCAGAGAAGGAAATTCTTGCGAACTGAGGATTCCCTTTTTGCTGTGATCTATTCATATCAGGTGCTGGTGATATCTCCCACTTCTGCTCCCTTCTGGTCTCCATTTTGTCTTTTTGTAAAAATTTTTACTGGAGTATAGTTGCTTTACAATGCTGTGTTAGCTTCTACTGCACAGCAAAATGAATCAGCCATACATATACATATATCCCCTCCCTTTTGGATTTCCCTCGCATTTAAGTCACCACAGTGCATTAAGTAGAGCTCCCGTGCTATACAGTATGTTCCCATCAGTTGTCTATTTTATACATAGTATCAGTAGTGTATATGTGTCAATCCCAATCTCCTACTTCCTCCCACCCCACCCCCTTCCCCCTTGGTAGCATATTTAAAATATTTAATTTGCTCTGTGCTTTCATGTGTAAGCCTCACTGAATGCTTTTAGAAATAGGCACAGTGCAATCCTTAAGGAAACACGAGTTCAGTTTTAAAATACGGTATGTGGCTCTCCTGTGGGATGATAATGGAAGCAGAAATAAACTTCTCTTCAACTTTTTCCCCTCTATAAAGCAATTACACTATTTTGCTTGAATGCCAGGAAGCCAGTCTCAGTTTACCAGGAGCCAGAGACACATTAGCAGGTCTTCATGCCTAGTAAGCTCTCCTAGCACTATGCCAGGGTGCTGCAACCATCTTTTTACATTTTTAGTCTCATGAAAAGACAACAACTAATATATTTATCTAGTTATTTCTTGGGGACTGCTTTCTACTGAATGAGAACAGCAGGTACAATTAAACATAGACTATGCTGGGCTTCCCTGGTGGCGCACTGGTTGAGAGTCCGCCTGCCGATGCAGAGGACACAGGTTCGTGCCCCGGTCCGGGAAGATCCCACATGCCGCGGAGCGGCTGCGCCCGTGAGCCATAGCCGCTGAGCCAGCGCATCTGGAGCCTGTGCTCCACAACGGGAGAGGCCACAGCGGTGAGAGGCCCGCGTACCGCAAAAAAAAACCCCACAAAAAACATAGACTATGCTGACATTTCTACACTACAAATTCATCTGTGCACAACAGGAACACACTTGAGAAAACCACAGTGCAATATAAAAGTTATTCTAATCATTCCATCACACAACAAAGGGTAGGTCATCCAAATATTCTTGCAAAAGCCTTAAATAAAATTAAGCAGCAAAATTAGCCATCCTAAATGGCAGTTATTATCTGGAGTCTCATGATTCAGTTCTGAATGGAAGCAACAAACATGGTTTTCCCTCTTCATGTATGACAACTGCAGGAGACATGCAGCATTTACAAGGTTAATACCAGGGGCAAAAGAGGCCCATGCTTCTCAATTCTGCCTTCCTTTTAGTAAGTAAAAGAGGTTTCCTTCTAATGTGGTGGATTTTAGATTCCTACCCAGCAACATCCTCTGTTTGATGTATGGGAAATACCGGGTGTGGAGGAACAGGTTCCTGGAGGTCGGAAGGGACCTATACTCTGCCCCAGCTCTGAACAACTTAATTCCCACAAGTCTAAGATACCACCAATTACAAGTCTTTCCGTGAAAAAGGAAAGAAAGCAATGGAATACAACACTAAATGCATAAATAAATTATAAGATACATTTTGATCATAGAGTTGACTTGGAGTAGCATGTCCAGAAGACCAACTCTGGTAAATTGTTCTAAAGAAATAACAAAAATTAGAGATAACACTTCTTTGGCACTTGCTATATGCCAAACACTGGGCTAAATGCATTATCCTCATACATATTATATCTCATTTAATTCTCACCATAACCCTTGAGATAGGTACTATTATTAATCCCTTTTTATAGATGAGTAAATTGAGGCTGAAGTTAATGAAATTACTTGCTCAAGGTCACACAACTATAGACTACAATCCTAACTCTTAAGCCTTAACAAACTGTATTATGTTTATGAGATAAATCTCATCTCAATTTATGGGCTCGATTACTATCCCAGTTTTGACCTTGAATAGCTGGGCTGATCTTCAGACATTTTAGTTTAGATTTTTCCACTTCTCACATAAAGTAGATATAGGAGGGAAGTTTGGAGAAGGTTCTAACTATTCTTTCACTTAACCTCTTGCTGCTTGTCTTGAGAAGCAGTTATTTGAACTGTAACAATATCTATTATGTGCCAGACAAAGTGCTACAATCTCAAAGAGGTTAAGGAACTGATCCAAGGTCACATAGCTGAGTTGTATTAAGAAGAAGCAGAAGCAGAACTTAAATCTGGATCTGACCCTAAATATAGATCTATTCCATTAGGCTACCCACTAGTTATCACCTTCCTTATGACTAAGTTATTTATCCTTTTTAAGCTTTAGTTTCCTCATCTGAAACACAGAAAGGCACTCAATGAATGATAATATTAATAACAACAATAATTGCACCCAATCCAGAAGGAATTTAATCCTCCAACAGCAATAGAATGGATTTAATTTCCATGGTGCTGACCACCTTAAACCATGCCTTTGGAGAAATGGACAGACATGGAGAGGTCTTCTAACTGCTAAACATTCTTGGCAGGATATTCTCTCTGAGGATAAATATCTTACTTTAATACTACAGCGGAACAAAGGTCATCCAATTAAGCCACACTACAAAAAATTCCCAGAGAAAAATATTATTCCCAGAAAACTGTGATTCAATTTATTCATCTAACAAATATGGACTGTCACACAGTGTCATAAATTAACTGGGGCCTCCAACCTCTACCAACAGAAATGACCCAGCATACAGCTGTTCTCCCTCTCCCTCTGATAAGACCCTAAAACTTCATAGCTTGCATAAGAGACAAAGCTGTGCTCAGAGCTTGGTGAATCAAACATTCATCAGACCACCGAGTGCATTGTGCTGGGTGGGTAGACAGGGGCTCATCATAAAGGTGAGGGGCATATATTCGGGTGCCATAAAGAACTGTGAGTCAAACCCACAATGATCACATAACCTACTTTAAATCCCAATCCCCAGCAAGGCAGAAGGATCTTAGGGGAGGTTAACAGGAGGACTAAATACCGTCTCAGACTATTTGTATTCCTTCCCTCTATGGCACATGACTTCTTCTCTTCTCTTCCCTAAGGCTTCCACTGATACTCATTTTTAGAAAGGGAGGGGGAGGTGGCTTGCACGGTAATTCCCCTGGGTGCCTCACCCTTTTAGAGATGTCCTAAAAGGGATGACTCTCCTATGAAAAATCCTACCACAGACACATGGATAAAAGAAAAACTAAGTCCAGGACAACCCTCTCTGTTGAAGAAGATCACCCAAGTGCAGACGATCATAGAACAATCACATATTCTTTATTATTAAGCTTTTTATTTTGAGATAATTGTAGACTCACATGCAGTTGTAAAAAATAACAGACATCCTGTATATCCTCTACCCATTTCCTCCCAACAGTGACATCTTGAAAAACTGTTGTACAATATCACAAACAGGGCACTGACACGGATACAGTCAAGACAGAGAATGTGTCCATCACCACATCCTTTTATAGCCACACCACTTCCCTCCTACCCCTGCATCCTCTCATTAGCCTCTGGAAACCACTAATTTACTCTCCATTTCTGTAATTCTGTCATTTCAAGAACCTTATAAAAATGGAATCACACAGTATGTAACCTTTTGTGACTGGCTTTTTTTACTTGGCATAATTCTCTGGAGATTCATCCAGGTTATATATATCAATAGTTCATTCATTTTTATTGCTGAGTAGTAGTATATGGCATGAATGTAGCACAGCTTGTTTAACCATTCACTCATTAAAGGACGCTGGGGTTGTTTCCAGTTTTTGCCTATTATGAACAAAGCTACTATAAACATTTGTGTACTGCTTTTTGTGTAAACGTAAGTCTTCATTTCTCTGGGATAAATGCCCAGGAGTGCAATTGCTGGGTCATGTGGTAGTTGCATGTTTAGATTTTTAAGAAATACCAAATTGTTTTCTGGGGGGTCTGTATCATTTTACATTCCTATCAGCAATGTATTGCTGATCTAATTTCTCTGCATCCTTGCCGGCATTTGGTGTTATCACTATTTTAAAAATTTTAGCCATTCTGGTAGGTATGTAGTAATATCTCACTGTGCTTTTAATTTGCATTGCCTTAACGGCTAATGATGCTGAAATCCTTTCCTGTGCTTAAATATTTGCCATTTGTATATCCTCTTCAGTGGAGTGTCTCTTCATGTCTTTTGCTCATTTTTTATTGGGATTGTTTGGGTTTTTTTGCTGTTGAATTTTGATAGTTTTTCATATACTCTAGACATGCATTCTTTAAAAGAACACTTTTTTTTTTTTTGGTATGTGGGCCTCTCACTGTTGTGGCCTCTCCCGTTGCGGAGCACAGGCTCCGGACACGCAGGCTCAGCGGCCATGGCTCACGGGCCCAGCTGCTCCGCGGCATGTGGGATCTTCCCGGACCGGGGCACGAACCCGTGTTCCCTGCATCAGCAGGTGGACTCTCAACCACTGCGCCACAAGGGAAGCCCTAAAAGAACACTTTTAAGTAACGCTATATGGGGTTTCTTGTCTTAAAAATCATTACCACAAATACAGAAATCCCTAGTGATTACCCGAGGGAAAGACAATGAATGACCAACGTGGGGAAGGAGGCTTAATTTTTAGAGATGTTCATTTGTGTGGTGAGTCAGAGCTGCAGAAAAACCAACAACCCAGAGTCATTAAATTAGTTTGTTTACCTCAGTTAATGGGCTAAGTCTTTTTTTTCCCTCCAAACACACAAGTGTTCATAAGTTACAATCTACTACATCACTGGCATGTGATTAATATTTACATTTAAAGGACAATATTTAAACAATTTAAAAACAGGAGCCAAATAGACATATATACACTACCAAACATAAAACAGATAGCTACTGGGAAGCAGTCGCATAGCACAGGGAGATCAGCTCGGTGCTTTGTGACTACCTAGAGGGGTGGGATAGGGAGGGTGGGAGGGAGGGAGATGCAAGAGGGAAGAGCTATGGGGATACATGTATATGTATAACTGATTCACTTTGTTATAAAGCAGAAACTAACGCACCATTGTAAAGCAATTATACTCCAATAAAGATGTTAAAAGAAAAAAAAAAGGATGCCCTTGCAGGTGAACTTCCTGTACATTTTGGGGGCAACTTCCTGTGGATCTACAATCATTTCAAAATAAAAAGATTTTTTTAAAAAAGAATACCTTTGCTTTCCATCTAAGTTGTAACTCTGCATGTCGTTTTTTGTGTGTGTGTGGTACACGGGCCTATCACTTCTGTGGCCTCTCCCGCTGCGGAGCACAGGCTCCAGACACGCAGGCTCAGCGGGCATGGCTCACGGGCCCAGCTGCTCCGCGGCATGTGGGATCTTCCCGGACCGGGGCACGAACCCGTGTCCCCTGCATCGGCAGGCGGACTCTCAACCACTGCCCCACCAGGGAAGCCCCCTCTGCATGTCCTTTTTATAACTCTTTGTTAATGATAATATTTTATTTTCAGTATACTTTATAGTTTAAAAACCCTTTCCCCTTAAAGATGTCTTTTGTATTGATTATATCAGTTTGGTTTAGAAAGCAACATTATTCTTAGCTAAGCCACATTGCTTTGATTCTCAATTATTAATATTTGCTTGCATTTTAGCCTCTTTAGTTCTAAAATATTTCATATTTCCCAGAGTTGCCCATTTTGAAGGAACACAAAATAGTTTATACATGTTAAGCACTTAGAACAGGGTCTGGTACAGAGTAAGTGCCTAATAAATATTCATTATTTTTACTATTACTACGATTTTCATAGCAAAATCTACTCGCAGGGATTCTCATTCGTTTTCTTTCTTCTCCTATATACCTGACTTACTTTGTACCTTGGTAATATGTCATACTTCCTTCAGTCACGAATCAAAGAATCCAGAATCCTGCTGCTTGAAGGAAGTTGAGTGATCATCTAGCCATCCCTTCATTTTATATATGAGGAAACTGAGGCCCAGAGAGCAAGAGCCACCTGCCTTTCCAGGGTCACACAACGAGGCAGTCAGTCAGAGGGACTGGATTGGGAATTTAAATAAAACTTTATTCCTTCTTAGAAATTGAGCTTTTTAAAAATTGTCCAAGTTAGACCAAGTCAGTGTGGCACATCTACAGTTCTTAAATAATATCTGAGGAAAAAACAGGTTAACTAAGAAAAGAAAAATCTGTGCAATTTCCAGATGCTCCAAATTGCTAGCCAAGGATAACAGCAACTTTTAAGTTTCTCTCTTTCTCTCCCTTCCTCCTCCCATCCCTCCCTCTCTTTCTTTCTCCCTCTCTCTCTTTGTCTTTCTGACATTGCAGATATCCTTTAAATCATGAAGGATTCTTTTTTTTTTTTTCAAGCTAGTGAGTTGCTAGACCAAACCTAGGTAGGATTTCTCAGGAGCCATGAGATATGATGATAATGACAGAATCAACCAGACCCCTTGAAAGAATGGTCTGTCTGTTTGCGCAGGGGAAACGTCTTTCTAAAGTAGAGCTTCCGTGGGACTTCCCTAGTGGTCCAGTGGTAAAGAATTCACCTTCCAATGGAGGGGACATGGGTTCAATCCCTGGTTGGGGAACTAAGATCCCACATGCCACAGGGCAACTAAGCCTGCACGCCACAACTACTGAGCCCGCGTGCCTCAACTAGAGAGCCTGCATCCTGCAAACTACAGAGCCCACGTGTTCTGGAGGCCGCATGCCACAACTAGAGAAAGAAAACCTGCATGCCACAACTAGAGAGAAGCCGGTGTGCTGCAATGAAGAGTCTGTGCACTGCAAAGATCCCGCATGTCACAATGAAGACCCAACACAACCAAAAAAAGAAAAATAAAATATAATAATAAAGTAGAGCTTCCACTGCACTGCTAAGAATTAAAAGAATGCCTTCTTTCTCTTCCTTCTTCTTTTTTTTAAAAGTCTGATTTACTGAGGTATAATTTACAGTAAAATTCACCCTATCTAGGTGTATAAGTCTAAGTGTTCTAACAAATGTGTACAGTCTGATAACCACCACCAAATTCAAGATATAGAATTCGCAACATCTCCCAAAATTCCCTCACAGCTTTATAGTCAACCCTTCCTCTACCCTTGGGCAACCACGGATGTATTTTCCATCCTTATTGCTTTGCCTTTTCCAGAACGTCATATATGTGGAGTGACACAATAGGTAGCCCTTTGAGTCTGGCTTCTTTCACTTAGCATAAGGAACTTACGGTGCATCTATGTCACTGCATGAATCAGTAGTTTGTTCCCTATTATTGCTGAGTAGTATTCTATGTTTGGATGTACCACAGTTTGTTTATTCATTCACCAGTTGAAGGACAATGGAGTTGTTTCCAGTTTGGGGCTACTATGAATAAAGCCATGTGGAGTGCGATTGCCAAATCATTTTCTAGGACAGTACCAAACTGCTTTCCAAAGTGGCTGGACCACTTCATATTCCCACTAGCAATGCATGAGAGTTCAGTTGCTCTGTATTCTTTGTCAGCACTTGATACGATCAGTTTTTTCTTTAATTTTAGTGAAGGTCTCTGTTTTAGCAGAAAAAAAAATGTAGCAGGAAACATTTTTTATCACACCAAACTACCGCTGAAAGTTGAAGCAAACTTGACTCCTCTCTTCCTCTAAAAATCCACAAGCAATCCATCAGGAAATTCTAACTCTACATTTAAAATATATTCAGAATCTGACCACTTCTCCCCATCTTCACGACTGTCTCCCTGACCTGAGCTTCTATAACTCACCTGGTTACTGTAACACTGCCTAACAGCTGATAATACCCTCACCCCCATCCTCAGCGTGACACACTGGCCTCCCTGCTGTTCCATGAACACACCACGCACATCCCACCAGCATCTTCTGCTCTGTTCCCCCACATACCTTCCTGTCTAGCAACTCTCTTCCTTCAAGCCTTTGCGTCAATCTCATCTTCTCTATGAGGCCTACCTGATGAACACTGCAACCTGCCCTTTCCCTCCCCTAAGACTGATCTACTTTTTCTTTTCTCCCTATTAATAACTACCCTCTAACACACTCTGTATTTTTTTAAATTATATTCATTACTTAGCGACATTACTTTCCCAACCCTGCCCCACCCCAGCTAGAGTATAAGTTCCATGAGTGTCAGAATCTTTTGTTTTATACAAATCGATGTATTCCTACTACATAGACAACTGCCTGGAACACAGTAGGGATAAAAATAAATAGTTGCTCCATGAACAAATTAAAAACACTGGCTTTGGCACCAACTGGAAAATATGTATGAGGACAGATTTATAAAAAGTAGAGCCAGGGGTAGAAAATGAAATTTCTAACATGCCTATTGAAACCACAAGACTTACTTTCTCCAATCACAAATTGGGCAGCACTTGC
Organism: Aethalodelphis obliquidens; assembly: GCF_003676395.1. Lineage (NCBI taxonomy): Eukaryota > Metazoa > Chordata > Mammalia > Artiodactyla > Delphinidae > Aethalodelphis > Aethalodelphis obliquidens. Next base: position 14,410,750 of record NW_020837970.1, on the reverse strand, counting down.
CTTCAGAATAATACAAAAACATTTTTTAATACATATATATATAATATAAAATATAAAAAAGCTCTCCTGTTAGAGAAAATTGATGAAACCAACCAGGTTCATATATACAAAAATATCCTGGGACATCAACTATCTAGGGGGTTTTTTTCTTTCTATAAACTTCTCCATCTGTGTAAGACTGCCCCAGCCTGACTGCCAATTTTATTTTCTTAATCTAAGTTCTATTCTCATTACCCTTCCATTTCTATTTATTATCCTCAGGGAAAGAGAGAGCAGTTAATGCCAGGGCATTCTCACATCTTCCAAAGAAATGGCATAGGTGTTAATCTTGTATTTATGTTTGATGTGGGTAATGATGGCTGTGACTGGAGCTGTAGGTTTATTAATATGCAGGGCTCTCACCTCATTAGTGGCGATGTATGTTTTGAAGTTAAGCTGCAATGTTTGCTGTAATGTCAGATCTGGCCTAACAGACTTTCTCACTGTTCATTTTCTTTGTTTTTACTCAGTCAGTACATGCTATGCTCACAGGGCTCACACGAATGCTTTTTAATAAAGACAATTTTTCCACAGTAGTTAATCTTGGTGGAAGTTTCAAACAGGTTTTTTTTTTTTTTTTTTTTTTTGCGGTACACGGGCCTCTCCCTGTCACGGCCTCCCCCATTGCAGAGCACAGGCCCCGGACACGCTGGCTCAGCGGCCATGGCTCACGGGCCCAGCCGCTCCGCGGCATGTGGGATCTTCCCAGACCGGGGCACGAACGTGTGTCCCCTGCATCGGCAGGCAGACTCTCAACCACTGCGCCACCAAGGAAGCCCTCAAACAGTTTTAATAATTATTTCCTCATGTGATACCACATGTTTATCCTGAAGAAAAGATTTTCATAATTTTTCGCCTAGTAATACAAAGTATAATAAACTCTCTCCCTGGCTTGATTTGGGAGTGAGGTATTCTTATTAACAGGATAAAGTGGTTAATTCTAATAATAGTTATTATATAATTAAAACATACCTGCATTACTAATATTTGATAGCTTATAAAGCCCTTTCACATATATCATCTCAACCAGATCTTAAAAAGAACAAAATAAACAAAAGTAAAACCTGGTTGAATATATCACTTGATAATCCACTATGAATGGCAACTGATACACTTCAATTCCTAAAAAAATTTACAGTTTCCATAATACACAAATAAACTAACCTGTACCAGACTAACAAGCTTCATGGGATGGATGAGTGGTCTGTTGCTGCTTGTTGCTCAGACTTCACTCTGCTCTACAGTCCTCATGGGGTTTGCACTATAGGAAAGACTCGATTTTCAACAGCTCGTCTGGAAGTCATTTACTATATTTTATAAATTCCACTATATATATATATATATATATATATATACACATACACACACACACACACAAACACCTATATATACACATATATATACACATGTATACATATATACACATATATATACCTATATATACACACATATATGTACATATATACACACACACACACACATATATATTTACAGCTACAAATCCAGGACCACTGTACTTCAAGGAAGCCATTTAAATGTGAGAAACAGTTTATCCTCTTTTCTCATTAGATAACTGAATATATATCCATTTCTTAATATTTTAAAATTTGTGTTCATAAGTACAAGACCCTGGTCTTTAGGGGCAGCATTTGGTAGGGAAGAAAATGACAGAGGAGAACACAAGTACTTAGACCGAGACAAAGGAGAAGGAGGCTCAGATCACTCATTAATGCTTCTCTTTCACCATCTTTTCACTGTCTTCTCACAGCGCCTGTACTGGGCTCCCCCTCCTGCAGAAGGACCACTGTCTTTGATTTGACAACGTGACACATATTCAGCTAGAACTCCCATCATCATTCAAGAAAGCAAAAATGAGGATATGTGCTTTTAAGAAGGTACAGCAATAAGCTTACATATCAAAAGTCTATAAACAAGTATATTACCTATTTAATTGCCTTAGCTGAACTTAAAAGCTCTGATCTTTAATTGAACTGATCTAAAAAGCTACAATTTTTAAATTAAGGACAAAATTAAATAGCTTTTTGGTAAATAAAAAGGCATCTTTAATCTTATTTTATGAAATCCAAGTTATTAAATATAGACAAAACATCTAAAATATTAAGTTAACAACTACATAATCTACAGTAAATTTCTCATGACAAAGCTTTACAAAATTCTTCAGAGACACCTGGCTTCTTCTACTCTTCAATAAAAACACGTACTTTTAAATCTGGAAGGTACAAGTTTCCACAAATAACAAGGAAACTCAAAAGCTAAACATATATGTTTAATGAGGTATACTACCACAGCATACTATTTCTATAGCTGAGTACCCATAATTACTGGGGAATAACTGTTCATCTGCACTGTAATTCATTAGTCTTTCTATCTAGACAGATGCAGATGCACATTCACTTACTGGTATTTATTTAAAACTGAACATATACACACTATTATATACAAAAAAGATAACCAACAAGGACCTACTGTATAGCATAGGGAACTATACTCAATATTTTGTAATAACCTATAAGGGAAAAGAATCTATATATATGCATAAATGAATCACTTTGCTGTACCTGACACAACATTGTATACCTGAAACTAATACAACATTGTAAATCAATACTTTAACTAAATAAATAAATTAAAAAAACTGAAATCCCTTGAGAGGGTTAGCTGGCCCACTACCACTATCCCCACTCAGCCTCTCGCAGATATTTTCATTCCATAACCAGTGGCATTTTATAGTGGTTACTCTCCGTGGGAACTGGACTGGCCAGCACAGACTAAAAAGAGAAGTACAGGCTTAGGATTCCTTTTTGAAACCTCTATGTCCAAAATCAGTCAAACCACTAAGGCCCTCATACGTCACTGATCAAAGAACCCTTCTTAGCCCAAACTGCAACCACAGCTGGGGAGAAGGACCTACCTACCTCTAAGAGGCTCTGGTCAACCACACTTGCCCACAGTGATTATAGGGTGGTTGTACAGGACTCTGACGAACACTTTAGACTTTATTTTTAGATCCAGACATAAATCCATTTGAAACATGTCCATCAAGATGCCATTTTGAATGAAAAATTCAATTATTCCTCCAGATGAAGAGTAAAACTAAAACCAATGATTTTAAAGAAGAAAAACAAAGATGACTGCAGAATAACTGAATAGTATTTTCCTATCCATTATAGTTCTCAGTGCTACTAAGAGTCCTCACAGAAAGTTACGGCTAGTGAGAATTTCTTATAAACCAGAATTATGCTGTGTGCCCAGAGTACAGGATGAGCCTAAGGATCTCTTTAATAATAATATTTGCAGGACTTCCCTGGTGGTCCAGTGGTTAAGAATCCGCCTGCCAATGCAGGGGACATGGGTTCGAGCCCTGGTCCAGGAAGATCCCACATGCTGTGGAGCAACTAAGCCCGTGTGCCGCAACTACTGAGCCTGCGCTCTAGAGCCCACGAGCCACAACTACTGAGCCCAGGTGCCACAACTACTGGAGCCCGCGCGCGTAGAGCCCATACTCCGCAACAAGAGAAGCCACTACAGTGAGAAGCCCGCGCACCGCAACTAGAGAAAGCCCATACACAGCAACAAAGACCCAACGCAGCCAAAAATAAATAAATTTAAAAAAATAACATTTGAATTTCCATGGCAAGGTCCTTTTAATGAAGGCTTTGCTACTGAGCATTGATGACTTCCTTGATTTCCTTTGTCAAATGGATAGCAGATGTCCATAAAAATCAATAAAATGACAAGAATTGACCACTGTGATAATTCCTATTAAAATGGCTATAACCACCTTATGGGTTGGTGAGTCTGGGGAGGTGGGAGTACAGGGAAGCAATATAAGTCATATTATGTTAACAACCATTCTCTCTTAATCCTGGAGGAGAAAATGCTCCATTTTTTTCTCACCCACCAGATGTATTCACATGCTTATTTATTCCCAGGAAGAATAATACACACTCAGTTCACTCTCCCTACATCTACATGTGTACCAACTATATACTCTAGAAATAGAGTGGACTGGCTTTAAAGAAAAACTTGGTTTATGATTCCATTTAATCAGCATAAAAACCTTCAAGAACTGAATTGAAAGTTTTGCTTGTCAAAATCTACATACTCTTTTCAAAAGCGGAAGGAAGATTTAAGCACAAATTTGGAATCACTAGGATATTAAAACCACCACAACAAAAAATAACCCTTAGTGACAGATGTGATACTACAATTGAAGACATCAGTTGTTTTCTCTCTCTCATACCTTATACCTTAAAAAAAACCCACAAAGCTTTCCTTTCATCACATCTGTGTATGTTGTTGCATTCTCCAAAGGTGCATGAAGCTAGGCTGAGCAGACGTGTAAAATTAAACGGTAGTTAGTAACATTAGGCCAACTTCCAAATGAATTCAGACATTTGGGGAATATTAAAAAATGCAAAGGGAGGTTCCTTTTGCAACATTCAACAGTTATCCGATTATTCTTCTCATGTGTTCTGTTAATAGACTAGGAGACTAATTGCTGATGCACTTACCAATCCCTTATTTAAAGTTTCACTTTCAAGGTATGTAAAGCAATCTCTTAAGCAACAATGCATGAGGATATTTGAAATGTTAATAAAAGGAAGGGATGCAATTATATAGAAAGGGAAGGTTTTGCAATTAACTAGAGTTAAGAAAAATAAGATCCTGTCATTTCCAAATACTATGAAAAACACGGTTTTACATGTTTGGTAAACATTATTCACAAAAATACAATACCAAGTTTATAATCTAAATCAGAGTAGTTAAGGAAGAAAAAATTTTTTAAGTAACATTTATAAAGCAGCCATCTTACTGACTACCAAATATATCGCCTGGCTTAAATATTAGATCATTTATTCACTTTAAAAATCAAGGTATAGGGAGAGCTCCCCACCTTACCCCAAATTAAGTCAGAGCTTGTAAGCCAGTACATACCTCTATGTAAAATCTTTAAACTCCACAAATAAGTAAGGCCTTTAACGACCTAAATTGAGAAAGAGAAAACAGGACAATGATGGTTTTTATAAGGAACTTTCCACATTTAAACACATAATCATATCAGCCGTAATTTCTTCCTTCCGAAGTCTGTTAACCAACACGCATTTATTGAACACCTCCCGTTTCTGTGTCAGGCGCTGTGGGGACACCGAATGTATAAGCTACAGGTTCCTTCCTTTAATGAGCTCACAGTGTTCTGAAGATAAGGTATGATGAATGAAAGAAATGGATATGTGTGCACATAATATGACCTGGAAGTCCACTGACGAAGTTCTCAGTGGTGGTGTGGGCAGAAAGGAGAGGGACAGGAAAAAGGGACAAAGATTTTCACTTATTCTCTATACTTCTGTACATGAAAAGAAAAATTTTTAAAGTCATGACATTTATGACCAAGGAGAGACATTTTTAAAAAACTTAACTAATGAGGGCAATGGGTGGACTAAAGGCTGCTTCCCCTGACCGTCAGGAAGGCTTTACCAAAGTGCCAGGCCCTGAGTAACAGATTCAACTGATGTGAAGAAAAGTGAAAAAAGCATTCAAGCCAAGGTAAAAATATATGATCAGAGTGTTGGGGCAGTGCATTCTTCAAAACTATCGAGGAAGACAAACACTGAGACACTGTTCTAGATTAACAGAGACTAAACAGACATGACAACTAAATGCAACGTATAATCCAAGACTGGATGCTGGACTAGAAAATTTTTTTCTTTTGGTCTATAAAGAGTATTATTGGACAACTGGCAAAATCTGAATAAGGACTGTTGATTAGATAATAATGATGTATCAATGCTAATTTTCTAATTTTGATCCATATACAGTGATGATGTAAGAGAATGTCCTTGTTCTTAGGAAATACACACCTGGAGTAATTAGGAGTAAAGGGTCATATTTGCAAATAATTCTCAAATGTTTCAGGAAAAAAATCTGTACATATATATTTAATCAAATGTGGTTAATTGTTATTAACAATTGGAAAATCTGGGTGAAGCATCTTTGGGAATTCTTAGTATTACTCTCACCAGTTTTCTGGAAGTTTAAAATAATTTCAAAATAAAAAGTTTCCCCCCAAATATTTTAAATGATTTTAGGGTAGGAAACAACAAAGTATATCAAGAGGATGATCCTCACAAGGCAGTCTGACTGATGCAAGTATGTGTGGAATCATGTAGACAATACTGAACGGGCAAGTAAAAGAAATAAAATGAGAAAATACAAACATCTGAGTTAGAGTTTAGATTTTTTTAATTTAACAGACTGAGTTAAGAGTAATTAGTCGAATAAGGTACTGAAGAGAAGATGTTTCCAAGACCCTAAGTACGTGGGTTATAAGTGCTACCTTCTGTGTGGGAAAGTTAATCATCAAAAGCTTTAAATATCTTTATATAGAAATAGCTGTAAAAGGAGATGCATATGTCTTTATTCACACCCACTGACCCTGTAATGCACACGAGTGTGAACTTACCAATTTCAAGGTTGACTATTCATAATTAGGTATCAGATACAATGAACACACCACTATTATTAAAAATTTACTGGGGGGCTTCCCTGGTGGCGCAGTGGTTGAGAGTCCGCCTGCCGATGCAGGAGACACGGGTTTGTGACCCGGTCCGGGAGGATCCCACGTGCCGCGGAGCGGCTGGGCCCGTGGGCCACGGCCGCCGGGCCCGCATGTCTGGAGCCTGTGCTCCGCAACGGGAGAGGCCGCAGCAGTGAGAGGCCCGCGTACCACAGGGAAAAAAAAAAAATTTACTGTAAGAATTTTAAAGTACCCATCATTATAGAAATTTTTAGGTGAGTCAGGAATATAAGAAAAAGAAAAACTACCATTATGAGAAGTAACCGAGTAATTTACATACCTTGAGAAAGATGAAAAGAGGGTTGGAGCTAAATATGCAAGGATTTTAGTTGATCAAAAAGGACCAAGGGCAAGAATAAAAATAGAGATGCCAAGGGAAAGCCCGATTTCCAAATCTAAAGGGCTGGAAGAAGATAAAACCTGTACCAACTAAGGCTGAGCAGAAGGTAACATATTTTAATTGTTCTCACTGAGTGGAATGTACTCCTGAAAAATTTGCTAACGCATTATAATCAATTCTGTGGTATATTTTTCTATTTTAAGAGAACGGAATACATATCTATAGCAAATGATTTCTTCCAGAATTCAGACTAAGTGGCATTACAATAAAACACATGTACTCTGAACAGTAAGATAGTAAAAAAAGAAAATCTGAAAATAGGAATAACACAGAAGGAAGAAACAGGACGAAAATATTCCCTTAAATGCTTATAAAAATAACATCAATAATAAAAACAATTTTTTTCTTTGAGTAGTAGGACAACATCATCTTATTTAGCTGGAAGTAATCACCCTCTGAGCTCTGGAAATAGGGTTAAAGTTCTCAACTTATAAGTTGCATATTTTAAAGCTCTCCCATTAAAGATAACTCACCACTGAAAATTAGTCCCACAGAAAATGAATAATCAGAAAACACACAGGGGAAGGCAATCCACCATATTCAGATTATCAGGCAGAGAAAAAGTAAAACAAATACTGATTTTATGATACTTGCTAAATTTATAAGTTTTGTTGGACATTCAAAAAGAAAATATTATTCTTCCGACTTTATCAAAATAGACTACATTTTCCTTTAGAAGAAGAATAAATGCATGGGGAGCTAGAAATCTGTCCCTTGAAAATCTAGAGGGTATTATTGGTATTCAGTAAACTAGGTTTCACAACGACTTGACAAAGCCTTGACACTAAAAGTACTTATATCTGCTGTCAGTCACTCACTCCTTGACATGTCAAGTGCACAGCCTTTCATGGACAACTTCAATCAACATTAGCACTCAAAATACAGTACACAGTGTCACTGCTTCAGAAATGAGAGGAAAAATAAAATGTGTTAGATGGCAGGGAAAGGGAGAAAGGCATTCCTCTTTATAGGAGACCAGATTCCAGTGGAAAGTAATAAAAATCACTGAGCAAGGTGTAAGGCTGAAATCAACCAGTTTATATGGATTTCTTTTTCTGGGAAAATATTCTCTTGCCATACATCCATCAAGAGAAAATTTGAACAACATATCATAAAGGCTGACAGGGGTCTATCCTGTAATGAATGTTGGATCTGTGGACCTGTATAGCATGCCAGACTATTAGAACCTGGAAAATAAAGTTACTTGGGGGAGGAAGAGATGCCTAGATGTGGCTCTAAGACATGAAAAGAATCTGAAGCAGTTGTATGTGTTACGCCAGTATTCTCTCATTCATACTTCTCTTTTTTACTTTTAAACCTCATTCTCCCTTTCATTTCTTCCTCTTCTTTTTTCTCATTTTCTTAGGAAACCAGATTGAAAGAGCATGGGGCCTGGAGTCAAACTGCCCTGGGTTCTAATTATTACTGACTAGCTACATGATATCTCTAGGCAAGCTGTTTAACTTTTCTACATCTCATCTTGCACTTGTATAAAATATGTACAATCATCTATAGAGTTACTGTGAAGGGTAAATGACATAATATTTGTACATAAAACATTTATCAATGATTTTCATAAAGAAGTACTCAATATACACCTATTTCCCTCCTCTCTCCTGATTCTGTTCCTTCTGACTTGGCAAAAGAACCCATGTGCTTCCTTGGTCTCCCTGAGGGAACTCAAGGGAATGATGTTGATGCTGTCTTCAGAACACTAGAGGAGTGATGGTCAAGGATACTGGGAACCCAATCAGGCTGTGAGAACATTTACTTTACAAATCATGTCCTACAAACCATCAATTTGCTAGTCTTATTTTGATTGGTAGAACCCTTCCACTGGTGTTTGTTAGCTGCAAGAAAAGGAGTAACCAACTTTGTAGTCTACTAAAATTTCATTAAAAAAACACACTTTGGAAGTATTATACAAGCTTAGGCCCTAGCAGAGTTTACAAAAAGTGGCAGATGAAGAGTAAAATTATCAAAAGCATTTTTTTTTTTTTACTCCGGCCACAGGCAATTTTCATTACTATGACCTGATACGCCATAAAAGCTGGTGAAATTGGACACATTTTAGAAAAAAAAGACAAAAACAGCCTCATGTTTTAAAATGTAAGGGTTAAATACAAATAATGCTTTGGCTAGCACTTATTTCAAATGCCTTTCACTAAAATCACTGTCATATTTTCAGTTAGGTAAGCCCTGCACTGGATTTTTTTTTTTTTTTTTTCACACAAGGCCGCTGACTCCTTTCACTTCACAGGCTTCCCACTCCAGTAGAATTGAAAAGACCGATGGCCTTGTGTGGCTGCCCTACACAAGAGGGCGGCAAGATTTATGAAATCCAGGAAGAACAAGCTTCTCTACTGAAGAAGGCAGATTCCTATTTTAGCCAAGTTTGATAGATAACTGCGTATAGAACTCATATACTTTTTGCTTTTTCAATTGGTATTCGTCCTTTTTTGCCCTTTAATATACATGTTTTTAAACTTTAGAGCTAAGAAATGCCAAAAGCCACAAAGCATTCATTCCCCCCTGAGATTAAAAGAGGAAATGAAACATTTTTATTTTCATCTAAAATAGTGCTTTAAGTAGTCAAATTTCATACTCATCTACCTAAACATGTAGATTAGAAGCTACTTAGCAGCAATAGCATCAGGAAAGAAAGTTCTCATCACCCTGGGCAGTTCTCACTAATAATTAGAAAGAAAAAAGGAAAGCTGTGAATTACAATGAACTAAGACTAAATAAGTGTCCAAGTTGGATTAAAGGATCTGTGTTGTCAGTTTGATGTATAATGAATGTGAAAATCAGCCATTTAATTAAATGGTACATGGTATAACCACTTTGTTCTGCACTAAACTGCTTAAGTTATCAGAGCGCCTTTAGTTTAGCAACTGTTTACTATTACACCACCCACGACTTCTCTTAGCACTGTTTAGCCTATGTTATTCCGAATTTGAAATCTGGAGTTTACATAGTAATGTTAATTTAGTTGATATAGTTCATCGGTTTAAATTGGTGAATATAGAAAAGAGGAAATCACAAAGGTATAAATTCCAGATATACGTGGTGAAAAAATTAAAAACCAAGTACATAAAAAGTCTGCAAAAATCTTTAAGACTAAAGTACTATTTTCTTATAGATGGTTTTATTTTAATAATTCAGGCTTTAAAAGTATTTTCTAATCATATGCCTATAACTACAAAATGTCCCTAAAACAGCTTTCTTTCCAAAGAACGTGGAAATTTTACTGGTTAACAAGAGTAGAAAGGTCCCTGCAAATACATGAAACGAGAACAGGTCAGAATATGCAGGAAATTCCCTGGCAGTCCAGTGGTTAGGACCTGACCCTTTCACTGACAGGGCCCAGGTTCGATCCCTGGTCAGGGAGCTAAGATCCTGCAAGCCACACGGCGTGGCCAAAAAAAAAGAATATCCATAAGCCTGAAAACTGTCATGTGTCTATGTTATTATTGTAGGTTGGTCTATGAAAAGAAGAAAGGACAAAAATGATGAGAGTTAAGAAGGCCCTGGCAGTCAGCATGGATTGAAGAAAAAGAAAAAAAAAAAAATCCTGAGGCTATAAAGAGAATAATGTTTGACTATAGAGATTAAATCACCCAAATTTCATAGAGTTGAAGCCATATACTCACCGCCACTGCAATTCTTCCAAGGACATGCTCTGGAATTTTTCTATATACATCCAAAGATCCCCCTGTAGAAACAAACATGTTGTGTTACAACAAATGAAACTACTAGAAAAGTGCACTGGGCCCCTCCTCCTCTGTGGATCCATCGTGAGACTTCTTTTTCTCTACTGACATCATGCATTGGATGTCTAGGGTAAAATTAGCTTTTTAGTCCAGTTTTATCAATATTTATGACATAATCATACTTCCAGATGAAGCATAACTAGATACTTTCATTTTATTCTCAAGTGTATAATCATACACATGTAAAAACTGAAGGAAAGTAGTGAAGGACAGTAGTGAAAATCTGTACTTTATGTAAACTTAAATACATACGCAAAACTAAAGGTCAATAGGACAATCATATCTAGGCATCTAGCTTGTGTTAACAGTTTTCTCAAAGGTAAACCAGAACCCTATCTTAGAATTTTCATATTAACCAAACAAAAGCTGGTACGTATAAAATTCAAAATACACATAAAAACTAATGAAGTAAAATAGTTATGTTTACATCTATCTAAATGAATGTTACCCTTCAAATTAGGTACCATGACAAGCAATCAACATATTCCAAAGATACTATCTTAGAACAAAATGGTTTTTTTCTTTTTTGGAGATTCTCTTTGATATAATTTTGAAAACCACTTTATGAGGTTAAAAAAACCTCCTTATGTCGTAACATTTTTTCACTAAAATGGTATTCACTAACATCCTTCACCTTTACCAAATTCAGCTTTTGGTGGTTTCCAAAAAACAAAATCAATAGATTGTGAACATGAAAAAGGCAGGGGTCATGTTGTTTGATTTTAATTTTCATCAACCTAGAAATCAGCACAACTAACAGAGAGTACATATTCAATAAATATCTGTCAGATGAATAAGTAAATAAATGTAAATCGCCATGAATTTTACCAGCTAGGTTAAGTTGCTCTGAAAACAGTTTCAAAAGAAGGGACTGCAAACCATCTGCAGCAACAATAACATCATTAAAATAATGGCATAACTTTCCCAGGAAACTATTTCAAAGGAACCAGTATTCATTTGGAAGTATACATTTGAGTATGCTTGTTAAATTTTTAATCTTATACAAGTAGTACAAGAATTTCAGGAAGATATGCAAAGAATCACTACTTTACTCATATTAATGATATGATTATATGAGAACTATTTTAACCACATGTAATAACCTTTCTTTGAGTCAAGGTGAGGTGCACAGTCTTTCAGTTCCATAAAGGAATTATCCAATATATTTGAGAAACAATTTTTGTTTCTATCAGAGGCTAAAAATTCATATTTAACAATTTTACCACTGGATGCTTTATAAGTATGCCTCGTAAGATGTTAACATGGAGCATATTATCCTTTTCAAATGCAGTTAAGTCTATTTTGCAAATATAAATATTTTTATGTCAAGTTTTCCTAAAGCTGAACAGAGAAAAAATTATTTTTCCCTGTAAAAAATATTACATCAATATATATTCCATATATATAAAGATACTGGCTTTGTATTTATCTTGTTTAAAGCAGGAAAATGATCACTTCTTTCATTAACTTTGGCTTGTAGTTTCCAGATTCTGAAAAGAAGCTAGAAAACCACAGTGTTAGTAAACCTTATGCTTTGGTTCTGGGTGCTACCCGGAAGAGAATGAAAAAGAGACACTTCTGCAATGAGGTGAGCCATCTTTATTTACTAAAATGGCATTTTTATTATAGATGCAAGAAAAGTGAAAACACGGTAGAAAAAACATTTCATGTTCTCATCGATCTTTCAGATGAATTGGCAGTTGCAAGGATGAACAGTCTCAAGAAGATCAAGCTTTACATGTTGGTATTTGGAATCCTCATTAATGGAGTTTAGTGGGCCAGTCCCTTATGAAGTGAACAGCTTGAGTGGCTCAAAACCAGGAGGTGCAAATCTATTCACATACACTACTAAGAGGTGCTAAGAGAAGATTTATTTTTACATAGGATATAAATCAGGGCTTAATTAGCTAAACGGATAGTAGTCAACGAGCTAAATCAAAAAACCAAAGATTACATTACCTCCATTTTTAGTGGAACAAGCCAAAAAAGAGTCCCATTTTGAGGTAATTCACTGATTTTTCTAAATATCTACTTAATCTCAGTTATATCCCACTCTCCTTAGCTATCCATATGGGTAAATCTTTACATAGCTGGCTTTGTGTCATCACAGATTCATCCTGTCCTTGACATAATCATTAGAGAGAGATACTGTCAGAGGCAAAAAAAAAACTGTGGCAGATCCACTTAGAATCAATAGTTCCTACTAAGCCGGATGAGTTCTCATGCAATTAAAATAACTCTTACCAGGCTAAAAATGGCAGAAGGTTTTCAGTTGAATTTTTACTGAGTTTTACTATCATTTCTACCCTATAGGCCTAGGCAATCTTTAGACTCATCAAAGCATCAAACATTAGTGCTGGAGGGACCTTAAAGATCAGCCCAATGACTTTATTTGACAGAGGAGGGAAACTGAGTCCAGAGAGGTGGGTGTTCTAGTCACAGCCATGAGTCCGTTGATGCCAGAACTCAGAAAAGATCTGAACCTTTGAACTGCAAAGATCTAAAGGGTTTCTCCATAACATCACATAGCTTGAGAATCACATGTGAACTTTCTAGTCTCACTGCAATGTGATATTACTACATGACACATACTCAGAGAGACAGTTTAATATTTGCTGAGGCATTGGTATTCAAGGCATATAGATACTCGTTTATCTGTTGAATGGTTGCTTTGAACCTTCTCCTCATGATTCCAAGGTCACTGGTTTACTCTCTGTGACCTGTCACTTCCTCAGGTTCCCTGGCCTCCGATCATCCCTAGTCAGTCATTTCCTTGCATGCCACTATCCACCACGGCAACCGGGAGGAAGAGTGCTAACAGAGTAGCAAAAAATCCATGTCAACTGCCAAACAACTACACATTTCTGTTGATGAACTGGGGCTATCATCTTCATGAAATTAAGCCAAAAGAACTCATGGGGGGGCTTCCCTGGTGGCACAGTGGTTGAGAGTCTGCCTGCCGATGCAGGGGACACGGGTTCGTGCCCTGGTGCGGGAAGATCCCACATGCCGCAGAGCGGCTGGGCCCGTGAGCCATGGCTGCTGAGCCTGCGCATCCGGAGCCTGTGCTCCACAACAGGAGAGGCCACAACAGTGAGAAGCCCGCGTACCGCAAAAAAAAAAAAAAAAAAAAGAACTCATGGGGTAAGGTCTGTGTTTATCCTAACACAGGGCTACAACATAAAGTAGTGTCTTGCATGTGGGATAAACAGATAAGTAGTAAATGAACAAGTAACATTAGTTTCATATTCATCCCAACATTTTCCTTAAAATGATCATAATTATTATTAATACTAACAAAATTGAAATCTGGAGCCACAAGCAAAAATTTCAGAAACTCTCTTGGTCTCTTCCAGTTGAAAAAAATAAAGAGCCGTTTCTTTCTTTGCAACATGGGTTTTGGGGGAAACAACTTATTCCCATGATGGTAATCCAAATACATGTACACAGATTCTGAGATGCTATATTTGGGTATTTCTGAGTGAATTTAATTTTGACTTAATGAGAAGGCCTATCAAATCACTCCCCTACTTGAAACCTTCCAATACATCCTAACAAATTCAGACTGAAACATAAATTCCTCACCATGACCTACAAGGCCTACACAATCTAGCTTCTGCCTATTTCTCTGGCCTCCTGTCTGGCCCCAGGTCCTCTCATCACTACTCTCAAGTCACCATGGCCTTCTTGTGGGGCCTGATTACACCAAGCTTGCTTCCCACCTTAGAGCATTTATACTTGATCCTCTGCCTTGAAGATCTTCCCCATGACCTTCCCTGAGCTGGCTCACTGACATTAAAGTCTCTGCTAAAATGCCACTCCCATAAAGAAGCCATCCCTTGGACCTAGAGACTGTCATACAGAGTGAAGTAAGTCAGAAAGAGAAAAACAAATATCGTATATTAACACGCATATGTGGAATCTAGAAAAATGGTACAGATGAACAGTCTGCAAGGCAGAAATAGAGACACAGATGAAGAGAACAAAGATATGGACACCAAGGGGGGAAAGTGGTGGTGGTGGGGGTGAGGGTGGCGGTGGTGGGATGAACTGGGAGATTGGGAATGACATATATACACTAATATGTATAAAATAGGTAACTAGTAAGAACCTGCTGTATAATAAATAAATAAATAAAATAAAATTTTTTTAGTTAAAAAAAAAAGAAGAAGAAGCCATCCCTGACCGTCCTGTATAGCAGCAGTCCCCAAACGTTTTGGCACCAGGGACCGGTTTTGTGGAAGACAATTTTTCCACGGACGGTGGGGTGTGTGGATGGTTCAGGCAGTAATGTGAGCAATGGGGAGCGGCAGATAAAGCTTTGCTTGCTCACCTGCCGCTCACCTCCTGCTGTGAGGCCCGGTTCCTAACAGGCTGCAGACCAGCACTGGTCAATAGCCCAGAGGTTGGGGACCCCTGCAATATAGCACCTCCTCTCCTTATTAGTCATCATCTACCCTGCTTTAGGTTCTAACTAGACTTATCCCTCTCTGAGAGTGTACTGTATGTTTCTTGTCTCCCCTTCTAGAATTTAAGCCCCATACCAACAGGGATTAAGTCTTGTTCACTGTTGTCCCCCAAGTTTAGAACAGTGTCTGAAAGAAAGTGCTCAATTACTACTTGGAAATAAACAACTAATATAAGATTAAAATAAATAATGGGAATTTACACTAACAGAACAGAACTAGGGTTGAGACAAAGTTGTCGAGAAGTTTAATTGAGATAGGAAGGGGAGAGAAGGAATGATAGAGGATGGCACATAGTTTTTGGTCCATGTGTTTTTGAGGAATATTTTGTTTATTACAGAGAGAATGAAGGTCCAAAAGAGAGAGGGTGGTTAATGGAGAAACTCCACCAAGGGGATGCACACGTAAAGGGACTGACCTTAAACAGCTTTTCATGTGAGAGGTGGATCAGGTGTGTGCAGTTGTTGCTAAGCTATAGGTGGAAAAGCAAGGAATTATGAGAGCTCATACCTGATAGTCTATGTTGTCTCTAAATGAGAAAGAGGTAGGTAAAATCTGGGGGAGGGTAATAAAGTTTTACAGGAGCTGATGTGGGAAATAGCAGAGAAGATGGGAATGGCAGAACAAAACTTAAGAAGTAGGAAATTTTAGTGTTCAGGGACCAGTTAGGGTGGAGTGAAGGGAAGCTGCCAACAGCAGTAGGAGAAGGGCTTCAGGCAGCTCAAGTCAAGAGAGTGAGGAGTCTCAAAAAAAGAGGTTAAATATAGGTTATAAAGTGAATATTTTAAGATAAGGACTTAAAGTATTAAAATGTAACTAAAAGGTGACATCACTAAAAACAGCAGGGTAAGGTCCTCTGAAAATTCTCTCCTCCACAAAAGCAATGAAAAAACATACAAAAATTGTCAGAATCAACTTGTTCACAACTCTTGAAATTAGCCAAAGGATTGTAGCAACCCCAAAATTGTTTATTCAGGACAACGCTTGAATCTTGGTAAGAACAGCAAGCTTTGTGGCATTTTAACTTGCCCTATTCCCACTGCCTGATCTCCAGCTTCAGTGCAGCCTTGAAAACCAGCAGCCTGCCATCACAGTAAACTCCAGCAGCCTGATAGCCACTGCACAGGCAGAACTGATTTGGTGCTCCTTCATATCCACATTCTCATAAAAGTTTCACTTCTGACCTGCTTGGGGGTTCCCTGGAAGACCCCACTTGCAATGCTGTCTTTACTTACACCTTATACAAAAAACCTTTTCCTTAGGGGCATTTATTGAAAACAATTAGAAGCAATCAATTAACTCTGTAACTCTGTAACTCTGTAACTATAAGTCTTAAAAGGAAAAGCTGGGGAATGAGAAGTCAATAGAGGCTTTGAGGGACTTACCTGGTGGTGCAGTGGTTAAGAGTCTGCCTGCCAATGCAGGGGACACGGGTTCGAGCCCTGGTCTGGGAAGATCCCACATGCCGTGGAGCAACTAAGCCTATGCGCCATGGCTACTGAGCCTGCTCTCTAGAACCGCAAGCCACAACTACTGAGCCTCAGTGCCACAACTCCTGAAGCCCACACGCCTAGAGCCCGTGCTTCAACAGAAGCTACCGCAAGGAGAAGCTGTGCACTGCAACAAAGAGTAGTCCCCGCTCGCCACAATTAGAGAAAGCCAGTGCGTGGTAACGAAGACCCAACACAGCCAAAAATAAATAAATAAATAAATAGATTTATTGGAAAAAGAAAAAATGGAGGCTTTGAAAAGCTGCAACATATTCTTGGGAATCTAGGATATATGCATGCACAAGGCCATGTGCATGCTCAGGAGGGCTTGGAGGAGGCTTTCAGCAGTCACCTTGGGCTGAACATGAGGCTCAGCACAAGCAGGAAGCAAAGACTAAGGCACAGTTATCAACTGGTGGGAGAGTACTAGACTTATCCCTCTCTGAGAGTGGGAGAGTACTGAAGGTGTGCCCCAACACACTCAGAACCCTTCAGCAAAGACTGGGAGACTTATTAGCCCCAGGCATTTAAGGAAATCTCTGCCTAATCATTAGCTGACCAGTAAGCTAACTGAAAGAGGCTTCAGTGGCTACACACTGGAGACAGAAACACTACAGAATAGTTTAGAAAAGTCACTAAACAAACATATCCAACAAAAACAAACCCTGGGGATGAGGGAGAATCTGATTTCTAGAGTTAACACATTACATAATTTAAAATGTCCAGTTTTCAACAATAAAAAATGAGACATGTAAAGAAACAAAAAGATATGACCCATACACAGGAACAAAAGCAATCAACAGAAACTGTCCCTAAAAAAGCTCAGATGTTGGACTTACTGGAAAAAATCTTTAATCAGCTATGTTAATATACATCCATATAACTAAAGGAAACTGTCTGTAAGGAACTAAAGTATGAGGATGATGTCTTCCCAAATACAGGCTATCAATAAAGAGGCAAATTACACACCCTCCCAAACATACACATATACATACACACATATATA